>NC_138531.1:33611639-33914139 GCF_964234715.1 Podarcis melisellensis
CACCTACACATGTTACATACCGGACAGGCGCATCTCTGTTGTCTTTTTGGCATCTGTTGAAGACATCTCTCCTTCAAGAGACCTTCTAAGTGAAGATTTCTATCTCGGTCAGTATCTACAATGGACATGAAATTGCTTCTATATGCAATAGCTTTTTTCCCTTTTATTTTACGTGTGCTATGGTTTCATATGAGTTTTTAATGTACTGCAATGTTGCTTCCGAGATGCTTCATAGGAAAGAATTCATAAATTAAGCAAGCCTTTAGATTAATCCCTTAATTCCTATTTTTAAAACTGAACAGAGCTTAAGTGTGTATAATTTCACAAGCTCACTTTCCTCTATCCTTCTGCTGTCTTCTTCACTGTCAATTCAGTTTGGAAGCAACTCAGGGAAAGGTTCTGTGTTTTTGCTTATGTAACTTTACAGTACTATGTGCACTCTGTGAAACAAAACAGACCTTTGCGTCTTTAAATTTTCTTTTTTTTAAAAAAAGCCTGCCATTTATCTCAATAAAATATACAGTTTAGCAGGCAGAAACGCTATGTTATATTTATTGACTGACACATGCAAAAAAAGATTCTTGAGATTTTAAGTACATAGAACCTACCAACATATGTTATACAGTACTTCCTATAATGGTCTGTTTTGTATTCCATGCATTTAGCTTCAAGAACTGAGGAAAAAACCATTCTATATAAATATAAAAATCAACATAAAACCTATTATTGAGACAAATGTCCCATGGTGAGAGAGTATCATATCATCCACATCCAGGTCAAGTATGTGGATGTTTCTTATGTATATCCATAACTTATGGAAACTGATTTTGTATGGTCTGGAAAATGATGCAAATACAAGCTGTTACGCTAAGAATGAAATCCTATACATGCTTTCCTTAGAGCAATTCCTATTAAACTCTGAGGTTTACTTCTGCGTAGACATGCACAAGATTGCAGCACACAGGAAACATTTGCATATCTTTACTGCCAAGTGTTCAGGGTGTTAAAAAAAGAAAAGACTTACAATAACAACAGCACAGCACTGCAGCAGGGAACAAATGACTAAGAAGATTGTCAGAGGTTGAGAAACCTCAGCAGAGAAAATCTCACTGCTTTTCAGCTGTTTTAACTTTTAAGGATTTGTTGAATAGTTATTGTGGAGGAAACAGTTGCTTTTTGCCCAGTGCAAACATTCATGGGCACTTCCTTACCAGAATAAACATCTGTACCATGGAATGTTGAGCAGACATTGTGCCCTTTTAGATTTCATTTTTTACCAGCAAAGAAGAACCAAATGCAGTAATCAAACCCAGAGTTTGAGAATCAACACACTTCTGCCTATGATCAAAATGTGAACACTTAAGAATTGCTATGATATTGAAGATGCAAAAGGAAAATAGCACAAGGTTATATATATGTCAGTGTAGGTACACATGCAGTCCTCTGCACCAGTCATTAATCAAATCTGGTGGCTACTGAGCTGTTCACAATTCCCCAGTTCTGTGCCACATCAGATAGTAGGAACAAACGTATGGTACTTTTACTTTGATCTTCCACCACCAAAACCTTTCAGGGGGCAAGCTTTTCTCATTTAATTACAGTACTTAGCAAAAAAAACAAAGAACAAGTTCTCTGCGCAGCTTACAGAAAAGTTAAGATCATAACAATGTCCAAGTTAAACACAAACGTAACATCTAACAGACTAAAGCACAGTAGCAGAATGAAACCCAAGAAAATACAACAACAGGGAACAATAATAGCGCAAGAGATATAAAAACCAGATCTAAAGTCAGGGATCATGGCATCTGTACAGTGCGACTTTGAACCATTTTAGAAATCTGACATAAAAGAAGCAGCAAATGGAACAGCTTCAAACCAGTATTTACTTAATTTCATCACATGACCACACACAAGGATTTAAGGTGCATTGGGTAACCTTTCCTGGTGCAGAGTTTCAGCACAATCAGGAGGGAGCCAGCAAGCATCAAGGGCCAAAGATTAAAAAAACAAAAAACACAAGGCTAGCAGGCAGCCAAGCTTCCAGCTAAAGAGCATGAATGTTTAAAGATGTGTCTAGTCTTCCTGTACAGAGTCCAAGATAACAAAAACAACAACAAAATTATGCCCAGTTTATTCCCAGTAAAAAAAATAAGGGAATCCAAAAGGGTAATCCAAAAGTAGCACATGACAGAATCTTGCAGTCAAGACTACAATTGCAATGTTTACCATACAGTAATTTAACTTCTGCACCACCATGCACATTACCAGTTCAATTAGCGAGCAGCATTCAAATAAGGCCTGAAGGTTTCCTCAGGGGACATTTCAGCATGTCATAATAATGTATCTCCATTAAGAAAAGCGACACGAAAACATAGTTTACATCTCTATTTTTTCCATTATGTAAAAAGCAACTGACTTTTGGCCTCTGTCCCACTCCCTATGACCCTAAACAAGCCTGCAAACCACCATCGTAAGAGGCAAATTATGTAATGTGCATTTCAGAGAGGGCTTTTGCAAATGCAAAAGGCCTCTCTGAAATGCACATTACATAATTTGCCTCTTACGATAGTGGTATATATGGTGGTGATGGTGGAGTGTATAGAGAGAGAGAAAACAGATGATGCCCAAAGCAATTTGACCTTCTGTTCCCCCATTAGCTTGGAAACGCTGAATTAGGAAACAGCAGAGGCCTGGCTATTTGCACACATTTTGAGAGATGCTCATTCTTCTTCAAGGAGGTGCAGGTTTGACTTGAGAAGAGGCTCACACATGTGCATCTGCATTTATCCAGACCCTGGGCCTTGAGAAAACGATACTAGCAAGACACCGCAAAACAACCATAATGTATATCTGAAGGCAATGAAGAAAAAAACAGAGGAGGAATGGAGTCGCATCCACAAGGCAAAGAAGCGATGGGGGGAGTGTCCAAGCAACCAGAGCAAATGCCTCCTTGCTCATCTAATACCTCACCATGTACCCCCCACCCTAACCTCCATAGAGCATCCTTTTGCCATAGACACAGTCGCTGTTCCCGCCCCTTTGGAATCTAATGCAACTCTCCTCCTCCCGCCTCCACAGCCAAGGGCAGGTGGAATTAGCAAATCGCCTTGACATTCATGGCGCTTCCACAAATAAATAAGGTTTCGATGGAGGGGGGCGGGGGAGACAAACCCAAACGCGCGCGCAACATACAGAAGAGTTTTGTGTCACCCTATATGGATGAGAGAAAAAGCAAGGCGAGGAACGGAAGGAGCCCTGCAAGACACACACAAACGCACACACTCCCTCTTCTGCTTACAGGATTTGAGGCAAGTGTGCTAACAAGCCTTTGTTCACGGCAGGCGCTTGCATCAAAGGCGATCTCTATCTCTCTCGCGCACACACCCATCTCTTTCCCCATCCCTGTCTTTCTCCTCCTTCCTCCAGGACTAGAAAGCACAGAGAGAGAGAGAGCGCCACCCCCAGCCTCACCGTAGATCATGGCCAGGCCGGTCTCGTGGAGGAAGCGGACGCGGCGGTGCTTGAAGAGCCAGATGGTGAGGATGGTGAGCGTGAGGAGCAGGATGAACGTCAGGAGGCTCACGCTGTCCTGCCGGTGGCTCTCCTCGGCTTCTTTCTCCGTGGCGATCTCCTCCAGGGCGCTGCTGCTCCGCTCCCCGGAGCACGGCCCGGGGATTCGCAGCAGCAGCAGAAGCGAAAGAAGCAGGAGCGGAGGAGGGCGCGTCATGCTGCTGGTCGTGCTGGGGCCGCCGCCGCCGCCTCCCCCGGTGTTTCTCTCTTCCCCCGGCCCGAAGCAGCTGCGCACCGAGCCGCCCGCAGCCTCTGCAATGCCTGGCCAGCCTCTTAACGCTCGCTCAGCCTGTGGCCGCCAAGCCAGGAGCAGCAGCTTCATCCCCAGTGGCGCGCGCGCCGCCGCCAGACTCCGCCTCTGCGCGGGTCCTCTCCGCCAGGCAGGCCCCGGCAGGCAAAGTTTGCCGGCTGCTGTAGTCCTTGCTGCGTTGCTACTGCTCCGTCTCTCGCCGCTGCCGTCGCCGCCCCGCCTCTTTTAAGGCCTGCCACGCTCCCAGCTGCGCGGCGGCGGCGGCGGCGCCACCTCCTTGCGCTCCCGCACTGAGGCGGGATTTGCGCCGGCAGCGCAACGAGGCGGGAGAACGGCCGTACCATTGCAGGCAATATATGTATATATTTCCCGGGGGAATATCGTGTCCGCATGCTCCCCGCGTCTGGTGCCTTGGAAAGGTCTGCTGCTGACGGTTGTTGTTGTTGTGTTTAATTGGGCGAGAGTTAAAGAAGCATATTCGACAATGTAAGGTGCCCCCCCCCGTCACTTCCTGAAGTGGTGCAGGCCATGCTACCGCCTCCTTCCGCAGCCAGGGTACACCGCAAGCTGAGTAGAGAAAGCTCAAAGTCCCTGGAGTTGCCAGAGGGTGGGCATCCAGTTCTTGTCGATGCTGCTCTCTCAGAAATTGCAAACCTAGAAGTGAAAAGGGAGCTTAGTGGGAAGCTTGGGGTTTGGGGCTGCCGCAACGCCTGTTCCATTCTCAGTGTCCCTCCAGCAAAAAAACGAGAGCTTTTGTGGTGTTGTGGTGACAGTCTTGGACTAGTACCTGGGAGACCAGGGTTCAGATCTTCACACAGCCATGAAGCCCGCTGGGTGAGGATTAAATGTGGAAGTGGAGAAGAACTATGTACTCCACATTGAGCTCCTTGGAGATGAGGTGGAATATAAACGCAACCAATAAATTAAAACTAAGTTGCTGTCCAGGGGTTTTTTCAGCCAGAACTTGCTAGAACACGGTTCTGGCACCTCTCAGGTGGGTGCCATTGCCATTACAAGAGAACAATGGAGACGTTCATGGTGAGTTCTGGCACCTCTTTTTCTAGAAAAATAGCAATGTGTATGCTGATACAGAAACACTAGGCATTCTTACCTGGAATGCACCCATTGAGTACTTTCCAAGTAAGCCTAGATAGGATTATGCTTCAGGAGCTGGTGTGGAGTAATGTTTGCACATAGGTAAGATTCCAGATCAAATTCCACCGCAACTATTATCTCACTTGATGCCTTAACAAAGTCAGTCAGCTTGAGCCTTTTATCTGCAATATGAGGATAGTTAAACTGAGACCTGCCTTATAGGGTTGCGGTAAGGATTACTGATATAACGTATGTGAACTCTAAAAATTCCTATTGTAAGTTTACGGGGGAGTTTTACTATCTGATGCCGGAGTCCTCTCTTAATTCCTGGATTCAGCAAGGGTTAAAATCTAACAGGTTTTCATTGTTGAATTAGCCAGGCGAGGGTCATAGTGACCAAAGGTGACCAACCTCATTTACAAGGAGGTTGCTCTGTACCAGAGGGCAAATGGGTGGCAGTGAGAAAGACAGGCCAGTGTGAGAGAGAGCTGGGCTAGAAGCAGATTGCAGGCACAAGCCAGAAAGTGTGACCATGCTTGACTTCTGCTTGAATCCAAGGCTGTGACTGTGGGAGAAGCAAGACATCTTGGGGTGTTAATGCTGTGAGCCCCTTCATTTAAAAACCATATATCATAGATACCACAGTCTCCACGATTCCTCATTCCAAAGAAACTGAATTCTGAGCAAGCACCTGGAACCTCTGGAATCTCGCACCACTTTGAGATTATTTATTATTATTATTTCATTATTTCTACCCAACCCATCTGACTGGGGTGGCATGCAACATTACTATATATGTTTCTTTTTTCCAGCACTTTTTTGTGCAACCTCAAACCAGCAAAGTACATTGCAGAACTTCATATAAATGTCTGCCACCTCCCATATTTCATCTTAAGACTGTGACTTAAAGCAGACTCCATCTTTGGCTCCAATATCAGCGAAATTTTTTCCACCCCTCCCTTCCTCTTGTTTTGTTTACCCTCTAGCCTAATGAAGCATATTGGAGAATTCAAAAGCTTGCATGTTGCCACATTGGTTTAATAAAGATACTGCTATAATGTGGGTTTTGACATTTTTCTAATAGGTCAGTTTGACCACCTTTGCTTTCTAACTGAATGCTAAATATTATAGGAAATCTGAGCCAGATTATTATTTATGGTGTAACTGTTTTCACACATCCTCTCCTTTTAGTCCCTTGATATTTTGTACTGTCAACAACTGGGATAATTAATTCCTTGGAGTCAACTAGCAGCATTTCCCAAAGAGAACTGCAATGTTTACCATATATTCTGTTGGGTAAATATTAAGCAAGGTTATTCATTTGTTAAGCATGTTAATACTATACATGTTTACTCAGAACAGGGGTGAGGAACCTGTGGCCCTATCAAATGGTGTTGAAGCTCCAGCCACCATGGCCAATGGTCAGAGATGACAGGAGTTCAAGTTCATGTGGGGAACATATTCCCCTTGCCTGTCAACTAAATACAGGAGAGCTTACTTCTCACTAAGTATGCACACAAAAATGGGGCTGTGTATCCTAAGCTTGTGCGAAATCAGGCAAAAGAGGAAGGAAACAAAATAGTGAGCAATTCCTTTTTCCAGTGGCTAGCACAATAGACTGAATTCTGCACTGCAACATGGGAACACAGGGAATCAGTCCCATAAGCTCTTCATTTGCAAATTGATCTTACTATTACATGTTTCCACATCCCTGAATGATGATTCCAGAAGAACAACTATTATACACATCATACAATTACTGCCCACAAGCAACTGGTATTCAGAGGCAAACCACCTCTGGTACTGGTGGTAGTACACAGCCTTCAGGACTAGTAGCCAGTGATAACTTTATCCTCCATGAATTTGTTTTAATCCCCTTTTAAAGCCATCCCAAGTTGGTGGTATCACTACATCCTGTGGTCACAAATTCTTTTGTTTTAAGTACACTGTGAAGAAGTAGATTATTTTGTCTGTACTGAAGCTTCTAGCTTTCAGCTAAAGCAACCACTGCTTCTTTATTCCTTATTAATATACAGACAGCCTAGTATTTTAAGGTTCATAGGCCTACTTCTGAGGAAGCAGCATAGGATTCCATTGTAAGTTCTATTATGTGAATGCTGCAGTCCTTCCTTCACTTACTTGGGAGAATGTCCCAAGGGGTTTACTTTTGAATAGAGGTGTATAGGATTGCACTCTAATCTGTCTCCCATTTAATTTGAAATAAAACCTAGTGAGATCGAGGGAAGCGTAGTTCCCTTGGCCACAAACTCTGTTTAGTACACAACCAAATGGCAGACTCTTTATGCTATAAACTTTACAGCATCACCTATAACCCTGATAAATGCAATAACATTTTCTTAACGGAGACCATAAAATAGTTCCCAGAGCACATTAGTTATTGCGCAGGGCCAAATTTTGGGAGAAAATGAACAAGAACTTGGCCCTGGTGCCTTTTGCCAAATATGAGCCTGTAGTTGCAGCATACCTGGCTACAATTAACATACACACCTGCATCTGAGCATGTACAGAGTACACTCCCCCCACATCCATCCCCAGGGGATATTTCAGACCCCAAGGCATTTCTATTTAGAATCATAGAACTGTCGAGTTGGAAGGCACCCCAAGGGTCATCTAGTCCAACCCCCTTGCAATACAGGGATTTATTTATTTTCACGCCCTGAAGTGTGACGAACAAGAGGGGCGAGTGATCCCCCCATTATTTTTATTTTTTGAGAAAAGAAAAAACCCCACTTCTCCCTCTGCCTCCAGGCTCAGGCAGGGGAGGAGGAGGAGGAGAGCCTCCCGATTCGTCAACGAGTCCGATTGACGGCCCCGACCCGAGCCGCCGATAGGCTGCCGCTCGCCCATGGGGGCGGAGCCTCCTCCGTCGCCCTGGGAGACGGGCGAGGTTGAAGCCGGAAGCGAGCGCTTAGAGCGGAGGGCGGGGCCAGGCGAGGCTTATTCGGCTAGCGGGAGCCGCGGCTGGGGTGGTGGCCGCTGCCTTGCGCGATCCCGGAGGCGGGCTGCGCGGTGTGGCCGGGGGTGAACCGCCATGGGCTGCTTCTTCTCCAAGCGGAGGAAGCAGGCCAAAGAGCCGAAGCCCGGCGGCGAGAGCGGGGACGGAGACGTCGCGGTGCCCTCGGAGGCCGAGAAGCAGCCGCAGTACAGCTGGGACCAGCGAGCCAAGGTAACCCTCCGCCCTGCCGCCCACTCCCCGCCAGGGCCAGCTGCACGCGCGGCTGCTGCTTCCCTCCCCTTCTTCCTCCCCCGTTGCTTCTCCCTTGACTGCACGCGTGATCCTCCCTTTCGGACGCCCCTTTCTCCCCTTGGGGCTCCTTCCTTCCCCGCTGTATCTGCCAAAGATGCACGTGTGAACGCCCTTGGAACAGACACGGGTCGGCTTGGGGTGGCGGAAGCCTGGGTTTTTCCTCCCATCGGCTCTTCCAAGTGCCTCTTCGGGGGGGGTGGAAGGAGCCCCAAGGGAAGACCTGCCCGTGGGGGGGGGTGTTTTTGCAGAAAAATCTGTGTTTAGACACCCTTCCGTAGGCTGGGGTGGTGTTGTGGTCCAACATTGCTCAGGTACCTTAATGTCCTTAATGTTGTGCAAGCAATTCTGCTACGTGTGGACTTCCATGTCGCTCATCATCTGTTCTCTTCCGCGCCTCTCTACTGCCGTCCCGAGTTCCTTTCTTTTTACACGTCTTCTGTCTTTCGTTACACTTCCTTCCTCTCTGCATGTACTGTACTTCCTTTTCCAGCACGTCTTATCCTCTTACCTGCTTACGGAGCAGGCTCAACATCTCTTAGCGCATCCCTTTCTTATCCCTAAGGAAGGTGGTTATCTAACTCCTTAAATCTGCCCTTACTATGCATAGTAAGTGTTGTGGGATCCTAAAGACTACAACAAAGGGTTGTGGAATAAGCTGTTTTGTACTTTCACTCTCAGCATCCTGCGAAAGGTATTTCAAATCATGCCACCAATCGATTTGCCTTTGAGGTACCTCAGCACATCTTGTGTTTGGCAGCTGATATGGTTATCGCTCTGGGATTTTGAGCAAAGAGGGCATCATTGTAATCTTGTGTATCTGATTGTAAAACATAATGGTTTCCTCTTATTTCATCCCTCCTACCCACCCCAACCCCTTGTGAATTGGCAATGAGGCTGCAGGTAGTAGCCAAGGCAGCTGTTTCCCACAGAGGATTCTGTGCTTGTTTGCTAACTAATTGCATTCTTTCCACAACACTATGTAAGCCGCTCTTTGAGGTTGCATACACTTTATTTTCCTGGCTCCCTAATTATTTATTGATTAGTTGGTTCTGTGCATTGGGTATTTCAAAATTTAGAGGTAATGTAACACTTGACTCATGTTATGGTCATGTGCTTGGTGGGCGGTGGAGGTGATTTCAACTGAGGAAGCTTTTCTGTAGTTTTTGACTCAACTTCCTCTTGTGGTAATGAAAGGAACTTCCCTTAAACAGTATACCGGTAGTTTGCAATTTGATAGATCTCATATTAAGGAGTCTAAAGTTACAGATAGGTAGCCGTGTTGGTCTGCCATAGTCAAAACAAAAAAATTCCTTCCAGTAGCACCTTAAAGACCAACTAAGTTAGTTCTTGGTATGAGCTTTCGTGTGCATGCACACTTCTTCAGATACACTGAAACAGAAGTTTCCAGACCCTCTATATAGTGAGAAGGTGGGGAGGGGTATTACTCAGAAGGGTGGTGGGAATGGGTGATGGGCAGATAGCTGTGATGAGCCTGTTGACGACTCTTGACAACTGCAATAGGTATTACAGGAAAAAGCAAGGGGTGAGAAGGTGAAAAGTGGCTTTGTCATGTATAATGAGATAAGAATCCAATGTCTTTGTTCAGACCAGGTTTCTCCATGGTTTTAAGTTTGGTGATAAGTTGCAATTCAGCAGCTTCTCTTTCCAGTCTATTTCTGAAATTCCTTTGTAATAAAACAGCTACTTTGAGATCTTGTATAGAATGTCCTGGGAGATTGAAGTGTTCACCTACTGGTTTCTCTGTCTTGTGATTCCTGATGTCCGATTTATGTCCGTTTATTCTTTGGCGTAAGGTCTGGCCTGTTTGTCCAATATAGAGAGCTGAAGGACGCTGTTGGCATTTGATGGCATACACAATGTTAGACGATGAGCAATTAAATAGTCCCGAGATGGTATGTGTGATGTTGTTGGGGCCAGTAATGATGTTGTCCGGGTGTATGTGGCAGCAAAGTTGGCATCTGGGTTTATTGCAGGCTCTGGTGCCAGTGTCCGTGTTAGGTCTGGTTGTAGTATTATTGTGGGTTAGGAGTTGTTTAAGATTGGGTGGCTGTCTGTAGGCAATGAAAGGTCTTCCTCCCAGAGCTTGAGAAAGAGAACTGTCATTGTCCAGGAGAGGTTGTAGATCTCTGATGATGCGTTGTACTGTTTTAACTTGGGAGCTGTATGTGATGACTAGAGGTGTTCTGTTATTTTCTTTTTTGGGTCTGTCTTGTAGCAAGTTCTCTCTGGGTATCAGTCTGGCTCTGTTGATCTGTTGTCTAACTTCATCTGCTGGGTATTTTAGTTCTAAAAAGGTTTGCTGTAGATCTCTTAGGTGAGAGTCTCTGTCTGTAGAATTGGAACAGATGCGGCTGTAACGTAGTGCCTGGCTATATACAATGGACTGTTTGGTATGTTTGGGATGGTAGCTAGAGGCATGTAGATATGTTTGTCGGTCAGTTGGTTTACGGTATAAGGTGGTGTCTATGCGCCCATCCTGTATTTTTATAGTAGTGTCCCAAAAATGTATTTCTTGCATAGATTGATTCATTGTTAGGTTGATTGTGGGGTGAAAATCATTGAATTTCTGGTGGAAGGTGTCCAGGGTCTGTTGACCATGTGTCCAGATGATAAAAATATCGTCAATGTATCGCAGGTACAAGAGAGGTTTGAGTGGGTAGGAGTTTAGGAAACGTTCTAAATCTGCCATGAAGATGTTGGCATACTGTGGGGCCATGCGGGTGCCCATTGCTGTGCCGCTGATCTGAAGAAACAGGTCATCACCAAATTTGAAGTTGTTGTGGGTAAGGACAAATTGGCAGAGTTTGGTGGCAAAGTCCGCTGTGGTTTTATCTGAAATGGTGTTCCTTATAGCTTGTAAACCATCGTTGTGTGGGATGTTGGTATACAGAGATTCCACATCCATAGTAGCTAGTATAGTATTGTTGGGAAGATTATTTAAAGATTGTATTTTCCTCAGAAAATCTGTGGTGTCACGTACATAGCTGGGAGCACTGATGGCATATGGTTTATACCCCTCCCCACCTTCTCACTATATAGAAGGGTCTGGAAACTTCTGTTTCAGTGTATCTGAAGAAGTGTGCATGCACACGAAAGCTCATACCAAGAACTAACTTAGTTGGTCTTTAAGGTGCTACTGGAAGGAATTTTTTTTGTTTTGACTAAGGAGTCTAAAATGTTTCTTTGTATGACACCATTATTTTTTTTAGTCCACTAACCCTTTGGTTCCATAAACTCATCCCCTGTACCCCCTGCCCTATACAAAAAAAACTTTATTCAGAAAAGTGCTTTGCATGATGATCTAAGGAAGATAGCAAGACAATAAAATTCTAGACAGTAAGATGAGAAACAGTGACAATCATTTGCACAATTACTGTATACAAAATCCAATTAAACTATTTAGTTTCATTCAGCATAATTTATGCATTTAAATCAGTGACATCAGCTTTTCAAAGTCTGATAGCCATTTACACCTCTAGTAGCTCTGGTAGCCCCTAGACCAGGCATCCCCAAACCCGGCCCTCCAGACTACAACTCCCATCATCCCTAGCTACTGGGACCAGTGGTCAGGGATGATGGGAAATGTAGTCCCAAAGCATCTGGAGGGCTGAGTTTGGTGGTGCCTGCCCTAGACTCTTGGTGCCTGCTCCTGTCAGCCATTCCACTGCTCCCTTGAGGAACCACTGTCCTACATAGGATGAATCCTCTTACACGTTAGGGTATGAACTGCTCCCAATGTAGATACGGAAATGAAACTCTATTCCATTCTTCAGAGTGACAGTGTCCTTGAAATAAACATTCAGTATGCTGTTGAAGTGATCAGGTTAAATATTAATTGGTGTGTTATTTTAAATATCATTTCATTTGAAGTTATTGTTGAGCTTGATTTTCCCCAATATCTGCCATCCTGCATGCTTAGAGGTGGGGAATCTGTGCTCCTCTAGATATTGCAAGACTCACAACAGGCTTAGCCAGCATGGACAGTGGTCAGGGATTATGGCAGTGCTGCCGAGCATCGTCTTGAGGACTGCACTTTCCCCACCTCTTGCCATTAGGCCTGTCTGTTCCTTTTCTGAGACTGCATATAGCATATGAATGCCCATGTGTTTCAGGGAATAGCCCTTCCTTTTAAAGAGAGTGCCTAGGTAAACTGTACTAATTCCCTGTGCTATCACTATTCTAAAGCATTGCTGACTTACCTGCAGCAGACTTGACACACTTAAATTTAAGGGTTATATTTATATTTAACCATGGCCAAATGCCCTTGTCACCTAAGGCTCTTAAGTGGATTAAATAAAGCCAGCAGTTTAATATGTTTTAAAACGGATGGTGATGGGGGAGGATTGGAATTAAGGCAGACGAGGTTGCTTGATGAGAAGAACTTGTAATAAATGCTGCACAGGTGTGACCTGCAACAAATGTTGCCGTGTAGAATGCTCCACCTCAAATTTCTAGATACTCTTTCTCCCACCTCCAGGCAATGTTCTGAATCTGTTTAGACCTTGTTTGTTGTTTTCATAGCTTGCTTAGGTCCCCCCCCCCCGTAAAGTTTTTTTGGGTTTTTTGTACTTGTGCAAACCATGGTTTCCTCTGAAAATGCAAAGTGGTGCTGTTTGGGCTATATGAGGGACCTCCTTTTTGAGAATTAAAATCTCTCTGTCTCTCTCTCTCTCTCTCTCTCTGTCTCTCTGTCTGTCTCTCTCTCTCTCTCTCTCTCTCTCTGTGTGTGTGTGTGTGTGTGTGTGTGTACACCCACCCACCATTAATTCAGGGCTAGTTCTGTATAAATTTTCCTAGTGTCATCTTCTCCAGCTCTTCTATAGCAGGAGTGCAGGAGTGAGCAGACCAGCATTGTCAAATCTACTTGGTTTTTTACTTGAACAGGGGGGGGGGACGGGGACCAGAGACATAAGGAGAAGGCATGAAATCAGAATTAAAGAACTGCAGGTCTATGAGTACATGCTGAGCCTAGGAACTGGGTTGGAAAGAGCACAGAAAGAAGAAACTCCATGGTACACAGCACAACCGGATGCCTCATATGCCTCACAGCAGGTGCTATAACTCTACAACAGTTTGACTTCACCCCAGAAGACACACTCTTCCATTGTCCCCTGAGATTGATGGATACCAACCAACATCTAGAAATCAAGTCCACTCCTTGTTAGCTTTTTTTCATTTCAGCAGCCTAATTTACATAAAAATACTATATTGTAGCCATTGTTCAATAATTGGGTGTCTGTAGCTCTTGCTGATCTACTGCAGATCCCTGCGAGATCTACCAGTAGATTCTGATCTGCCTGCTGCAGCTCTTTAGAATATATGGTTTGGCATTAGCAAGATAATCCTAATCAAATTGGCTATACTTTCATATTTCAAACACAGCTAGAAAATCAAGTGTGGGTGAGCCTTAATTTCAGGTCATTTTAGGTCCTAAAACTAACTTTATTGAAGGGCTTGTGTGAATGTAGATGAAAGTAGGTCAGGTTTTAGTCTGCCTGTAACCACTTTTCAAGAGTTTCCTACTGGTATATTTAATACATGAGACAAGAAAACCATTTGTAGTACAGTAGATAGTATGATCTTGTGGTGTTGTAGCTATAATTTTTTAATTGGTTGCCTATTCTTTTAATTCTGTTGTGCTCTGCCAGAAGGCTAAATAAAATATCTGGTATATGAGCATGGAATGGAGCAGGACTGAACAGGCCACACACACTCGTGCAGTGCAGTTACAGAGAACAGCATTACTGGGCATTCCTGAGTTCGTGACATGCCTTTGTATCTTTTCTTCTCCTGCCTTGCTCAATCCTGGACTATCTATAATTTCAACATTCACAATACACTTTTAAAAGCATTTTTAAAGTATATTTCAGGGCAGAAGAAGAGCACTAAAATGTGTGACAGTTCCCAGCAATATGTGTAACTTCGCTTTCTGTGCAATTTTAGTTCCACTTGGGGCTAGTCTAATACAGAAAATTATGTACATGTATCTGCATGTAGTGTATAAATAGAACATTTTACAGGAAAAATACTACTGTGATGTGACTTGGGGGAGTTTTTTCCCCTTTCTGATCAACTTCCTTTTTTATAAGGGATTCAGTAAATAAACTGAATAGTTATTTTAACATAGTTATGTTACCTGGGTTTAATAGCATATGTCGCTGATCCCTTTTAGAAAAGGTTTAGAGATGCAACTTTGAAGTTGCCTTGTTTCAACAAACCATAGTTAATGTTAACTATGGTTTGCCTCAATTTGGATGTCATGGCAAACAAAGCAAAACATTCCAGACTGCTCCTTAAGAGACCATACAGAAGGAGCAAGGCTTACTGTGGCACCATTCTTCTATCACCAGTGTTCGAAACTCCCATTGTTCTAGGCACATTTTGCGACAGGGAATTTCATTAGCATGAGCAGTTTCTGAGCTCTGGGGTGCAGTACTGCACCTAAGATTTCAGATTAAAAATGCAGAGTGGAAGGAAAGGAGGACTTTTTTCTGTCTTCCCACTTCCAGCTACACTCTGAAGACTGGAGAAGAGACCCTTTTAAGAATATTAGGGGGGTGGGCAGGGGAAGGACTAGACCATGTGAAAAATAAACATAATATTTTAGCTGCAGTTCATTCATTTTCTGCTTTGTATTCTTACTATATAAAAAAGTGCGCCTAGACATTCCATTGTTGCACCCATAAGCTAGGTTTAAGGTGCCATTTAGCTCCTAGCGTTCATATCTCAGTTTTTAACACTATCACCAAGTCAGTTTAGTGTTTCGTGTGAATGAACTTTTTCAAGTCGATAAGAACTGCTTTCTTCAAGTTACCAATTTGTTTACGGTGCAGTAATATGGTAATATACAAATGTTAGATTTCGTATCTAAAAGTCAGTTTTACTTTTTGCTCCTTGAGGGAATTGGGAGGAAAATGAATATTTGAGGAAGTTAAACTAGATTGCAACAGTGCTTCAACAGCAGTCTTAACATTACCAAATAAAATGGGGAAAGAAGACAAAAAGGAAACAAAGCAGCTCTTAGCATTTGGCCTTCAATTCGCTATGACACCAGGGAAGAACAAAAATGATGGCATGAAATGCTGCCTGAATAGTCTTGGTTCTACATGGATGCTTCTGTTCCTGTACTAGATTTCAGTGTGGTTTTTATTTTGAGAATCTTCTGAAAGACCAGAATATGAGTATTCTAAGTAAATAGCAGGTTTAAAAAGCACATTATTTGTATTCTGTTTCTGGCAGTAATACGACTTGCTGGCTAATTTTATTAAATTATTATGTTCTGAATTACCTCAATTATCTGTTGATGTTGTGGATGTGTTGTAACTTGGCTTGCTATCTATAGCCTAAAGTTACCTAAATGTAATTATACTCCCTTAAAACAGTAATCATTTCTCTGCCCTTTCCTTAATAAAGTTAATCTGGAGTATATGATGGTGCCCTATGCCAAGTCAGATCATGAGTTCATATAGCTCAATATTGTTGGCACTGATAGACAGTGGCTCTTCGAGATTTCATGATGGAGTAATTTCCCCAGGCCCCCTCCCCGGGGAAGGTGGATTTAACCTGTGATCTCTTGCAAGCAAAGCATATGCTCTGTTACTGAATTACAGCCCCTCCCCAGTGTACATATTTAACTGTAAACCTTAGCAATTCTGTTCTGCAAAAGATTATTCTATCAGTGAAAAGGCATCACTGAATTTCTGTGTGTTCAGTTTCATGGTACAACTTCATATCTGACTGGTTGACCATTGTATGCCACTAGGTATACTCATTGGCAACAAAAATCAGTCCAAAAAGAATCTCTTTCCTTGCATCTCTTATCCTTGAGTAACAGGACAGTTGCTTATATACCGGTAAATAACAGAGAAAATATTTCTTTGGAATACAGCAATGTCACAAAAGAAGTAAGTCATTCACCACAATGTGCTAACTTTCTCTTAAAAAGGTAAAGGTAAAGGTACCCCTGCCCGTACGGGCCAGTCTTGACAGACTCTGGGGTTGTGCGCCCATCTCACTTAAGAGGCCAGGGGCCAGCGCTGTCCGAAGACACTTCCGGGTCACGTGGCCAGCGTGACATCGCTGCTCTGGCGAGCCAGAGCCGCACACGGAAACGCCGTTTACCTTCCCGCTGGTAAGCGGTCCCTATTTATCTACTTGCACCCGGAGGTGCTTTCGAACTGCTAGGTTGGCAGGCGCTGGGACCGAGCAGCGGGAGCGCACCCCGCCGCAGGGATTCGAACCGCCGACCTTTCGATCGGCAAGTCCTAGGCGCTGAGGCTTTAACCCACAGCGCCACCTGCGTCCCAACTTTCTCTTAGGGATAGCTTATTGAGCGTATTGTCTTGTTACATGCCTGTGCTTTTCTTTCAGATTGATCCCAAAGACTACATGTTTTCTGGACTCAAGGACGAAACAGTAGGACGTTTACCTGGGAAAGTTGCAGGGCAACAGTTTGTTATTCAGGACTGTGAAAACTGCAATATCTACATCTTTGACCACTCGGCCACAATCACTATTGATGACTGTACAAACTGCCGAATATTTTTAGGACCTGTGAAAGGCAGCGTGTTTTTCCGCGATTGCAAAGATTGTAAATGTGTAGTGGCTTGCCAACAGTTTCGTACCCGGGACTGCAGAAAGATGGACGTCTTTCTGTGCTGTGCCACCCAACCCATCATTGAATCATCTACAGGTATGAAGTTTGGGTGTTTCCAGTACTACTATCCAGAGCTGGCTTTGCAGCTGAAAGACGCAGGGCTGAGCATCTTTAACAATACATGGAGCAATATCCATGATTTCACACCAGTATCGGGAGAGAACAACTGGAGTCTTCTAGCTGCGGACGCTTTAGTTCAGGACCATGTACCACTGCCAACCACTGAGGAACTGAAAGCTGTCAGGATTTCAACGGATGCCAACAGGAGCATAATTCCAGTTACACAGGGTAGACGTCCAAAGCACAGTGAAGAATCTTGCCTGGCCGTATTCTTTGCTGGGGATTATACAACTGCCAATGCTAGAAAGTTAATTGATGAGGTAAGAAACACACGACTGTCTCTCACATCTTGACATGTATTTCTTAAAAACTATGAAACCTTTCTAAAACGTACGTTTAAGTGCCAAACTACTCTTTAGTTTCTAAATGGCTGCTAGGAAGTTGCACTTGGTATAGCCAAACTATTGCTCCGGATTTTTCTGTTTTCCTATATTCACGTTCACTGTGCGCATAGGAAATTTACTGTGAGAGTGGGGTGCTGTAACTTGATCCTGTAGCCTACTTATTTCTTTTAACCTAGCCATTGGAGAAAATTCATCAGATTTGGATAAGACCATGGATTGTATCCCGTTAGCTTGCATAAAAAGGCTATGATCAACAATTTTTTTCCTGTTTACAGTGGTACCTCAAGAACTTAATTCGTTCTGGAGGTCCGTTCTTAACCTGAAACTGTTCTTAACCTGAGGTACCACTTTAGCTAATGGGGCGGCCGCGCAATTTCTGTTCTCATCCTAAGGCAAAGTTCTTAACCTGAGGTACAATTTATGGGTTAGTGGAGTCTGTAACCTGAAGCATCCGTAACCCGAGGCATCACTGTATTCAGTCGTTTGCTTTACCTTTGTCCCCCTAGTGAAGGAAGGGTCTCTGGTGCACTGTATGGGGAGTGGGACTTGAAGAAGATTGCCTTGATGGAAGGTTCTGGCGCATCAAATAATTTTCCATAGGGCACCATTTCGTAGAATCATAAAATCATAGAATCTTAAGAGTTGGAAGGGATTCAAGAGTCCACTAGTCCAACCCCCTGCAATGCAGGAACCTTAGCTATACCATTTATATACCACTCCATGTCATCTGTGGATGTGGGTTGCCTCACATTTTTCATTTGTGCACTTGCCACGGTGGCTTATCACTTTGGAACATGATAGCTGTGTATAACCTGAGGTTCACTAAAATGGGGAAGAAGCATAGGAGCCAACTCCTTGGGCCTGAGTTCCCTTCGCCCCACCATAAAATATCTGAGGGGACCGTCCCCTCCCATGGTTGACGTGCATTGCATTCAAATGTGGGGCAGAGCTTACCTGCCCCCCTCCCCACTATTTTATTCCAGTTGCCACCTCTGGGAGGAAGCATAAAGAAACAAAGGTGAAGCAAATGACTGAATATTTTAAACAGGATTTATTTATTTTTTGCATATATTGGTTATAGTCTTTATGCAAGCAAAATAGTATGTTAAGTAATATTTAGTTAATTTATATGAAATTCTAATTCTTGTTGCAATAGATGACCGGCAAAGGCTTCTGGCTAGTTCAGACTAAAGAGGTTTCCATGAAAGCGGATGATGCTCGGCGAGTGTTCCAGGAAAGAGCGACTGAATTTATCCCTTTAGTTGAAAAAGGTATGACTACTCCAAAAAACAAAACCTTCCGTTCCTTTAAATTTACTTAATAAAACGATTGAAGTTGTATTCTTTGATACATATTTTAAGTGTCATAAAAAACTTTTTTTAAAGGATATAAAAAAGCACAGTAACCATAATCTCACATTGAGAATACAATAGTCATTAGTTCTTACATCTAAAGTTGAAAATACGAGTTGATATATTTTTTTTTTTATAAATATTTTATTAGGTTTTTAATAAACAAATTTCCACTTTCAAATACATACTTCCATGAATCCAATGGACTTCCCCCATCTCCCGAGCACTGCATTCCCTGTGTAACCAAAACCTCAGCAATTTGTTAACTTGTTTTGTACATAACAATATATCTTCCATTTTATCGTGTTATCTGATGTAAACATTTCGATACAATTGCATTAATTTTTAATTTCCACACAATAAAAATATTTCGTTACCTCACTTCTGTCTTATAGTGTCTTATTTATCAATTCAGAAATTTGCCGATACTGAAGCTATACCTTCCTAGAAAGGAGCATTTTTTAACATTCATACAACTTATAATGCTTTTTCAAATAGTCCTTAAAATTTTTCCAAACTTCCTCCGTTTCTTCTTCTCCCGAGTCTCTGCCCTGTTCGTCTTTAAATACAAATTTTGGGGACAAGTTCTCCTTTGCATAGATCACCACTCCTCTTTTCTTAACTTTATCCGATGAAATAAATTCTTGGCCTAACCTTTTATTAATTAGCACTTTTCTATGGAGTCTTGTCACATGTGTTTCTTGCAGGCAAATAATGTCCAATTGTTCTTTTTTCAAAATATGAAATACTTTTCTGCGTTTTTCTGGAGAATTCCCGCCATTTATATTCCAGCTAAGAAGCTGTAGAGACATCCCGGTCTACTTCTTGGGTATCACAGTTGGGTATCTAATTTGTCTTCCTTTTCCGGAAGCTGTGGTGCCGGGCCGCCTCCAGATGGTGTGGATCCTGGTGGTAATCCCGGTGGTGGAGGCCAAGAATCTGCGGCTCTCTTTTGGAGGTCCTCCTCGTTGTCGTGTAGGAACTTCTGGTGGTCTTCTGGCGTTTTGATTCTTACCTTCTTTCCTTTATAGGTAAATGACAGACCTTGAGGAAATTCCCACCTGTATGGGATTGCGTTGTATCTTAACAATTTGGCCAAGTCTGTATATGTGGCTCTAAGGTCCAACAAATATTTAGGAATGTCTCTATAAATTTCTGCCCTTTTACCTTCGACTTCCAGGGATTTTTTAAAGTGTTGGCCTAATATCTTGTCTCTTTCCTCTCTTGTTCTCAAACAAACCAAACAGTCTCTGGACTTATCTTTTTTAACCGATCTTCCCAGTCTGAAGGCCGTCACAATCTTGAAGTCTTTATCTTCTTCAACCCCCCAAAATTTAGAAAACAGCTCCGTCAAGAATTTCTCTAGGTTGCCCTGTTCCAACTCTGGGACAGCCCTCAGCCTAAGATTACATTCCTTACTTTTCAGTTCCACCATTGACAGGTAGGCTTGCTGTTCTCCTACCTGTCTTCTCAGAGGTCTTACTTCCCCTTTGATCTCTTCCACCTTCTTGCACGCTTGCTCAGCTTTTTGATTGGCTTCCGCAGCTAATTTGTAGTTCTCCGCCGTAGCTCCTTGCAGTTTCTCAATAGCCTGGGTATGCTGCGAAACCTGATCTGTTAACTTGCTGATAGTAGATGTAGCTCTATCAATTTTAGATGACTGATCGTCCACCTTCTTATTCAAAAGTGCCAATTGTTCCAAAATTTGTTTCAAGACTGGATCAGTTCCTCCAGCTGCCATTTCTTCTGTAGCAGGCGTTTCAACTTCCTCCTCCTGCGCCGTCAACACAGTAGGCACCGAGGATCTACGGTGGTGAATCAAGGTTGTTTGGACCAGCTGCCCAGCTCTCTTGTCTTTTTTCTTTTCTTTAACTTCCTCAGCTAAAGCTTCCTTAGCTTTAGCTGCTCTTGTTTTCGCTGGGCCACTCATTCCCCAGCTGCTGTTCAAGGTCAAATAGTCTTTCAGTCCATGAGAAAGGCAAGTCCAGAGTATAAACAATTAAACCACAAAAAATCCCAATAAGATACAGTTCCCAGGCTACTATGCCTCCGCAAATCCACTAGGGGGGGTTTTCAAAGGAAAGAAAGTTTCTTTTCCACCATCAAAGCTCCTATTTCGACTGAAATCCCCAAGTTCAGAAAGGAGGATTTCAGAGAGTTCTGTTTCGAATTAGTGCCACAAGGTAACAGAGAGGTTTCGATAACAGTATTAAAGCGATAGTGTATCCATCAGTGCAACAGTTTATGTTAAAAGAAAAGTTTCTGCAGCCTGACAGTACTCATTTGCAACACTGGCAGTCCAATAACTCGGTTGTCCCCTTCAATTCCACGTCTCTTCACAATAGGAGGAAGATTCTCTAACACACTGGACTAAAGCATTTATTTCTTCACCCTTTTTCGATTTCTAAAAACACACAGTCTATTAATGCCCCTTCTTATTTCTTTCAAAGTCTCTTTTTAACACTTCAGCCCGCATCGGGTTCTTTGCTTTGCTCCGATTAGCAGGACCGGAAGGCGGACTTCCTGTTACTCGCCTCCCGTTTTCAGCCAAAATAGACAAATTTAAGTTGATCCTTAATCAGTTCTTTGGTACCCCTTACTCACGGGTAAATTGCAGCCAATCTCGATGTTTTTCAAGAAGAAAGGTCGGCGCTCATCAGCAACAGCAGCGCGGCTTCACTTCCGCGAAAAGAGCGATGAACTCACAGCGCCGCTCCCCCGTTCACGATCCGGAGCCTCTTACGAGGTCCCTTCCTCGCTTCTGGGGGGGCTTCTGGCACCCGCCGAGTCCCACGGCCACAGGCTCGCTCTGCCTGCGGTTTATCTGGATGGGTCTCCGCTTCGCCGTAGCGGAAAACCCTTTTTCGCGGAGCCCCTCTTCACTGGGTAAAGAGGACCGCCATTGCTGTTTTGCGCCGCCTCCGGAAGTCCGAAAATACGAGTTGATATAAGCCCTCCAGAAGTCCAAATAGGTATCTACAGAAATAATATGCATCATACATGGAGCTTGACAGGGTGCCTAATTCAAAGGCTTTTGATAAACACAGCAAAACCTAAGGGTCATAAAGTATAAATATGCCTTATATTGCTCTGTAGGAAGCCCATCTGGCCCTGGTGCTTTCCTGCTCTTCATCTTATGCGTGACATTCTTAATTTCTTCCATCTGCAAAGATTTTGCAAGATTTTCCTTTTGTCGCATATCTACAGGAGAACCAACTGCAATAAGAAGTTTTGAAAATCACAGCCTATAGGAACATTTTTATCTTTATAGGAACAGTATCCTTCCTGTAAAAATTGGAGTAATACTTCTGAAACTTAATTTATTTCTTTTTGTGTTTTATAGACCATATTATGCCCACCTCTAACCAGCAAGATAATGCTCACTTTTTTTGTTTAAAACAAAAAGTCAATATTTTGCTTGGTCTTTCATGCCTTCCTAATATATTTGCTGCTGAAATTATTATGTTGGTTTAACAAATAAGGATGACAAAACCTTTAGTTGCTTTAGTGTAATGTATTGTTTTCCCCATGAAGTCATTGAATCACTTTGATTTGCATGTTTAAATATATCTTTTGAAGAAATGCTTATATTAAGGAGTTAAGAAATTTACCAGTTGCTTTGCTAAGCCGTTCTACATAAACATTTTCTTTTTCAAAAGGTAAACCTAATATTTAAACAGGCATTATTGTTTCTCAAACATGTATTGCTGGTCAAAATGTACCGGTATGTTAGTTCATATATTTAGACTTGAGGGAATGCTGTTGCATTCTCTCAAACTTTGTGGGGGTTATTGTCTTGTTTATTACTATGTTATGTCTTTTTGTGTTTTATACTGTAATCTGCCCTATGATCCTTGGATGAAGGGTAGTATATAAATAATATAAAATGAATATATAAATAATTTTTTGGTAAAAATTGTGATTTAGGTGGCTGAATTTTTCTGTAGTTTCACTGACACCTCATTCTGGATTGTTGGGGCAGTAGCGTTAGTAGAAGAAAATAGTTGGGAGTGCAGAGAGAGGTTCTGCGTAGGTTTCAGACTTCTGCTGTAACACTAGACTTGTTTTCTGAGATACAGCTTTTTCTCTCAAGGACTGCTTCTGCTCTTATTGGGAAAAGGGTGCAATATTTTCTGTGGGCCAAATATCTGAAAATTCCTAAGGACAAAAATACTGTCTTTTTCTTAGGTCCCGTTGTTGCGCTAGAGTTCTGTGGTGACGGTTCTGTAGCAGCGTGCCAAGACATTGTTGTTAATGTCTTCAGTGGAGCGAAGGTGAGTAGCAGCACAGGTTCTAGAATTTTCTAGAACTATTGATCTCATTTGCAAGTTACTTTAGTTATTGAAATATAGTTATTCAAAAGAGTGCTTGATTCTGAAACCAGTTTGCTTTTTAATTCAATGCTAACTTTCAAAATTAAGACTACTTTTTAACACTTTATCCCCTCCTTCATCCAAGGAGCTCAGGGCAGAATGTTTCAGCCCTTGGTGAGATGCTTAATAGAAGCATAGTGACTGGTCCAATGTGTTTGCTTAACCACAGCCTGCAGAATCCAAATTGATAAACTGTGGTTAATGATAACTATGGTATGTTTGAAACAAGCCAACTACAAAACATGTTTCTCTCACTTTGGTATTACTGTTTTATCCAGGATTTAAGTTGGCTTTTTAACTTGAATTGACTCAGTAGTAGGAGTGGCTTAACAATATGATCCAGTTTTTAAAAACTAGAATCTTGTATAAAATCATCTGGTTCAGGGCATGTTAGTGATTTTCATTTTCATTTTAAACTACAGGTTTTTGTATCAGAGGACAAGGCATCGGCTTCCAGAGAAGTAGACAGCTTCTATAATTTTGCTGATATGCAGATGGGAATGTGAAGTAGACATAAGCATCTTATTGACGGTTGAGATGTACTTTAGGTTTGTATAGCACTCAGTTGATAGTCGGACGCTTTGAAGAAAAACAAGAAGTTGCCTTTACAAAAAAATTTTTTTTTTAATTAAATGCATCCAACAAATAACACGCCACATATCAGATACCTTTATAAGCTCTTTAGTGCTCACCTGCTTATGCCCAATTCTTTCTTGCATATAATGTTTCAATGTTATAAGCCTGGCAGTCCGTTCAGTATGTTTGGTAGAATTTAGGAGAGAGCCGGTACCCATGCGCTTTGGTTTTTGTCAAAATTAAAACTTATTTGCAACCAAGTTCACTCCACAGGTACCATAATTTAAACTTTTGTAGGTGATCTGCTTTTACAGAATACAGAAAATTTTGCTAAAGTTACACACACCTTGATTTTTCAGTGGGAATGATCTAATGTACTTCACTCACACTGAAATCAATATGGCTGACTTTGGATTGTTCCTCTTGCATGCAAGTAGCAGAGATGAGAAATTCCAGCTTAATTTTTTGTGCTAAAGTCTCAGGTTCTACACTGACTTAACGTATATTTAGTGGCTACACTTTAAATACTCAATCACCGCAGAAGTGCTTGCAGAAACAGAGTTAGTATTCCTACAGGGGACTTAGTACCTCTTGGTACTGAGAGCTGCTTTGAATTCTTGCATTAAGAGTAATTTTTCCAAATGTATTAAATTTATGAAAAGCAGGGTGAGCCTCCCTGCATAAAAATCTTGCAAATCCTGCTTTTTGGTCATCCAAATCTGCCCTGAACTTGAGTGTTGATGACTTCAGTCTGTTTTGGTTTTTTTGGTGCCATCTCTAAGCACCTGTTATAAATGTTAACTTCTATCTCAAATGTCGAAGGAAGATGCATCTGCAGGACTTTGCGCTGGTTTAGAATATCAAAATAAAGATGAAAGATTAACAAGACAATGCAATCAGGTTTACGCATTCTGAGTGCAACACGATGGCGTAGAGTACAAATCATGTCTCTTGGCTATGCTTAATCTGGAAGGTGGCATGTTAAGTACAAAGTAGGTGTACTCAAAAGACTGTAATTATACTGAAATCTGTAGAAACCGGTGCTTTATACAAGCTGTAAAAAGAAATAATTTTCTTTCTTTTTCTTCAACTGTATAAATATGTGCTATATGGAAATAAGGGTTTTATCTGCTAGAATAGTACTATATGCTGGATAAAGACAACATAATTTTACCTGAAGCTTTAACAGGAAATAACTTTTAAAATCAGAGGAAATGCTCTGCAATGTGTATGGAGAGATAATTTGTCAAATCATTGAAGGTTTTTAATAACATTTCCTAATTTCTTTTTATACTGTCAAAATTGAAGGATTCTGTGCAGTTAATTTCTGGATCTTTGTGAATTATTGCGTATTCTTTATAAGGTATAACTGTTCAGTTAATTCATTGGTATCATACTACAGTAAGTGCTTTATCAGGGTTTTGTATGTTTGTTATGGCTTTTATAATGCCTTTTTTGTCTAGCACTTGTAAAATGTGATTTATAATAAATATTTAAATGAAAAGCCCTGTAACTTTTTAATTAAAGATGTAGGAGTGTGTGCCATGTTCTAAACGAATCTTTTCACGGTTGTGTAACTAATTTAATTGGTCTCATTGCCGCCCTCTTGTCACTTTATTTAGCTGAGCTTTGTCCTTTAAAATTTGACGTTATATACTTCATGTAGCAACTGATAATGAGCTGGATCCAGACAACACTGAGCCAGGACACTTTCATAACAGGGCTTCTTACTCTCCCACTATTTCCTTTTTCCTTTTAAAGGGCTGACAGGAAGGTCCAAACAGGGCCGCCATCCTTAGAACGGGCAAGCCGGGTGGTCCCCCTGGGTGCCGATCAGAGGGGAACACCAAACTGATGTTAGTGAATGCATTTTTAAAAAATGTATTATCTGCAGTGAGTTAGGACAGCAAAAAGCAAGCGTGTGTAACCTTTTCAAGGCTCGATAACTACAAAAATGATATTATTTCAGTTAGGTTTAAAGTATGTTTCTTTTTTCAGTTTGCACTTTTTTACCTAGCACAAAGGATGTCAATGGAACATTGCTGCTTTTTTTTTTTTAGGCAAGCACTTAGCACCTCAAATACTCAAATACAGCCAGGCACTTTTTACTTTGTGTGAAACTATTCAAAACTTCAGCCCAACAGCAGTATGTGTCAACCACAAAGCTTTGTGGTTGGCTAGCTAGCCTTGTAGTTGGTCAGGGGTAAAGATGGCCAACAAACTTTCCAAGATCATTTGCTGTAAGGTGGAAGTTAGGGATCTACTGCATAAGTGCCTAACAGCTTACAATATGATTTCATCAGTGGAGAATTGTGGTTCATCAGTGATCAGAGCTGCATTATTCTTTTAAGGGCATTGTCCAGGTTAGGTAGCAGGCTTTACCTCAAAAAAGGTGAAGTAGACATGGGGAATCTGCAGCCCATAGGTCAGATTTGGCCTACCAGGATTCTTAATTTGGCTTGTGAGACTGTTTTGCCTCAGCTATGCTCACTGCCTCACATCTGAGGTGTTGGATGGGTAAAGGCATAGTTCAAAGGAACACCTGGGAGCCAATTATTCCTTTTAAAGCTTCAGAGTTTGTTGCCAAATGTAAACACCACTGGGAACAGCTTCACTCAGGAGCTGCCAACTGGAGCTGATCCCTATAGACTGCAAGCTGCATCGTCAAAGGATGGCTTGAAGGAGGTTTAGACCAATTCATGTCATCACTCCATTTTTGGATGCCTTTGAATGCCAGTTTCTGGGAATCGCGTAGGGAAGGCACTGTAGCACAAAGGTTCTCGATTGTGGGCTTTCCCTAGGCATCCAGCTGGCCACTGTGAAACATTTTTTTCATGTGGGGATTGGAACCTAGCTCTCACCTGCTATACCAATTTTTTAATTTTATTAAAAGCTGGCAGTGTGGATACCTGTGTACCTGCAGCAGTGTGTATGTACCTTGATCTGCTAATTTCATTTTTCTCAGCACCCTATTTCTTACAGATACTATGATCATACTTCTATACTTGATAGAGGCAAAGTTGATATTTTCTCCCTTGTTTTTTATTTGTACTGCTGTGGTATTTCAGAGTTTGCATGCTGCATCAGGCTATTATTTTGTTTTGAGTAATGCCTCTCAGTTTGACCATCCCAGGTCAGTTTCATCTCACATGTGTTTGCATTTCAGTTATATGTGCTGTTTTATCAAAAATTAGCTGCAAGTTTTAGTAGTACTCAGGCCACTTCCTCACTTCACCTTACCTTTGACCCCGTTCTTTCACGCATGGGGGAGTCTCCATTTACACAAGTGACTGAACGTGATTCAGCAGCTCAAAAGCATCCATTTCCTTAATGCTTACTAGCAGAGAATGGGAGGCTGTGAAGCTGTGGTCCTGAAAGGTGTTCTACTTCCTGCTGGGCTACTTATGCCATCAGACTGTTCTGACTTGTAGTATTATTACTAATAATAATTTATACCCCACCCATCTGGCTGGCTCTCCCCAGCCATTCTGAGCAGTGTATAGTGCATCTAAAACCATAGCAAAACGTCAAACATTAAAAACCTCCCGATACTATTCTAGCTTCCTCAGAAGTTTCACAATCTCTGCAAACTACACAATAAAAGAACTATGAAGCTGTTCTAGTTTCCATGTGCATTTTAGGATACTGTACTATTTAAAACATTGCTATTGCGGGCCAAAAGAGGGAATTCTTCAAAGTCCCAGTTTCTTCCCCAAGTAGCCGTGCATGAGTGTTCCCTGTCTTAAAGGGTGAGGTTGCCTTCCTCCTCCTCGTCTGCTTGGAGCAAGCATTTCATCTTCCAACTTCTCTGGGGGAGGGACATAATAAACTAGACTCGCCATAGGAATATTCCCCCTGGGTGGCTGAGCCTCGAGAGCAGCGGGCATCCTTGCTTTCATCGTAAAAAGTAAATACTCTTTTAAGATGGGAGGGACGGGGGACGCGCGATGGCAGAGCGCGCTGCTGCTGCTGCAGTCCTTGGCACCTAGTCCCTCCTGAGGTTTTTGCGAATTGACAAGGGGGAGCTCGGACTGCTCAGGATCACCAAGAGGAAGAAATCTAGTAAGTCGGTGGGGGTTGCAGGTGGCGGAGCAGCAAGCAGCAGCCCCACCGGCCGAGCTCGGGTAAGGAGAGCTGGCACAGGGTGGGAGAAGGATGGGAAGGGAAGGGGAAGAGGAGGAGCTTGCGAGGCGGCGGTGGCGGCGGCGGCAGCTCCAGCAGCAAGCAGAAGCGGCAGTGTCAATAATACAATAGGGCTCTTGTGCCGCCGCCTGGCCTGCCAAGAGGGAGACTGCAAGGGCACTGGGCCTGCTCGCCCCCAAGAGCGACAGGGGGGACGGCGGGAGGCGCTCGCGGCGACAGGCTTGGCCAAGCGACATGCCGGAGCGCGGGGCCGGCGGCCCGTAGCCACGGAGCGCCCAGGCCGAGGCAGGCGGGAGCGGGAAGGGGAACGGCGCCGCGGCCGAAGAGGAACCGGGGAGGGCGGTGGGGAAGAAGAAGAGGAGGAGGAGATGGATGGCGTGAAGTAGCAGCGGCAGCCTTGGCCCCTGGGCTGGGGAGTCTCGGGGCGCGCAAACGCTGCTGGCGCCGCCCGCTCCAGAGCCACAAGGTGAGTCGTGGGGCGCAGTGCCGCCCGGGGCGCAAGGTTGCCTTGTGGGGTCGGAGAGGGGAGAGCGGCGTTTATTTTATTTTTTTAAAAAACAGGTGGTTTCCTCTCCCGCGGAGGCTTCGGGGCGCTCGCCGGCGCGGCCTAGGGGGGCTGGGGGAGAAAGGGGAGAGAGGTGGCGGCCCGGGCCGGCCCTAGGCCGTGCGTTGTTGGGTGGCGCTTCTTCCCCAGTATTGCCCATCCCCGCCGCCGCCGCGTTGCGCGCGCCCCCCTCCTCCTCGGGTGCAGGCGGCGTTTGGCGCCAAGGCCTCGGGGCTCGAGTCACGTTGGCGGGGCAGGAAGGGGGCTGGGCGTGCAAGAGGTGAGCGAGGAAGAGGAGCGGCGGCGGCAGCCCTAGCGCCGCCTCAGGTAGATGTTTACGCGTCGCGACACGTGGTTTGTGTATGTGTGGTGTCCAGCCATGTGGTTGCGAATGGGCCGGGCCCATAAGTTATCCTTTCTCTCCCCCCCTGCAAAAAAGAGAGAAAACCCTGACTGAGTTGGGGGTGTTTTTTGTCTTCACGTGGTAAGTGATCAGAAGAATTCCGTGGTTGTGGGCGTTTTCCAGGCAGTATTTCTCCTCTGTATGTAAAGTGGAACATCCTTTGTTCTGAAAAGTTTCTCTTTATGGCCTGATCTATTGCTGTCTCCAAACCGCACGAGCCTGTGGCAAACAGTTAGTGACCTCACACCTAATGATCTGGGGTGTGCTGCTCAGTCCAGTGCTTTTTTCCTAGGAAAAAAAAAGTGCCGGTACTCACCATGAAGTTGTTAAAGTAAGTGCCACATTTTTTAACAACAAAAAGTACTGAGTAGATCTAAATGTTTTGGAGAAAACATGTCATAGGCTTCACGTGCATAAGGCTTTGTATACTGGTGTTCTGTGGTGCCAAAAATGGCATTGCAATCCTGTGTATGTTTATTGTGGAGGAAGTCCCACTGAACATAATGCATGCTTCCGTAGAATTGCACCTTAACTGGTGGATGTAGTATTTGTAAACTTATGTCTCAGGTTTTTCTAGCTAAGCCACTGAGGTGTTGTATGCTTGATTGCCTTCTAATACTAGATGCAAATCCTGTAGTGAAGTTCATATAAACTCGTCCAGGAAACTATTCCAACAGGTGTTGAAGAGACTGGTATTTGTGCGAGCTTAACTTTGGATAAAGCACAACTTGGGGTGGGTTGTCATCCAATCAGTTTTTGTTTTTTTTAGTTTAATAGAAATTTTAAAATGCAAAACCTATCACTCGTTAAACAAATCATTTTTAGTCCGCTTATTTTCATCCCCTATTACAGTATCATCCCAGAACCAACATTTGCAAGAGTGCCTTCACAATTTAAAGTTGCCCCACTAACATGGTTGTAATTCTGTATACACTTTGCTGAGAATAAGTCTCATCAAACTCTGAAACTTCTCAGTAGATATGTATAGGGATGCGCTATAATTAACTAAAGGCATAGTTGATTGAGTAAAGCTTTTCATGGAGAATACAGAAGCTAGCAAATGACTTTCTGGGCTCAGTTGGTTTTTATATTATTCTTGGTCTTTATATTCCTGCTGGTAATAATTAGATAGTACCTACAGCTCACCTAGTGGAGCAGTGTTTGCATTAATTAGCTGCTTGGCCTACGGTAACATTGATCATAATGCTACTCACGTTCTGGTAACCTCCTGTCTGGACTACTTCCATGTCTGCTATGTGAAGCAGCCTTTCAAAATGGTTTGGAAACTGTACTTCAGAATCCTGTCACCAAGCTGCTAACTGGGACCAGGTATTATGATTACATCTCACTTGTGCTGAAATAGCTCCACTGGCTTCAGGTCTCTTTCCAAGCTCAATTCAGAATACGGGTGCTTGCTTTTATTAAAATTCTATGCAGCTTGGATAGAACCTGACATATTTCTGGACAGTCTTTCTGTACTAGTCTACTTGATCACTGAGGTTGTCATCAGAAGGCTCTTTTTGTGATGCCACCACATTCTGAGGTACGGCAGGTGGTGTTGAAAGAGGATGATTTAAACAGGCGAAATTCCAGCTGGGAGTGGGGATGAGATAGTAGAGCAGCTTAAAATTTCACTTTTGCTGTAGCCTTCCATATTGTGCTCATAACTTTGTCCCATTGACATCAGTGGTTCTTAATTCTGAACAAGTGTCTTCAGGGATGCAAGTGTGGCATGCAGAGACATAAAAACACTTTGGGAAATCAATGTACAGTCGTACCTTTGAAGTCGAACGGAATCTGTTCCGGCAATCCCTTCTACTTCCAAAATGTTCGAAAACCCAAGCACGGCTTCTGATTGGCTGCATGAAGCTCCTACGGGCAATTGGAAGCCCCAGTGAACATTCTGCTTCCAAAAACAGTTCGCAAACCGGAACAGTCACTTCCGGGTTTGTGGTGTTCAGGAGCCAAAACATTTGGGAACTAAGCTGTTCGAAAACCAAGGTACAACTGTATTAAAATTAAATAAAAAATCAGAACACCTTGTTTCAGCCAGCTGAAGGTTTGAGGCCTTTTCTGCCCAACATCACTGGCTACAATTGAACTGGAATTTGATAATGCAGAATAGTAATAGCTTTAAAGATTCCTGTGATAAATTTTCTTTCTTGGAAAGAAAATTGGATTTTCTCCACATGTTCTCTTCTTCACATTTGTGAAACTTACTGAATTAAAGAAGTGGAATAGGAAGAATGTCTCCAATTGGGCCTAATTTTTTTTTACAAATGATACATGAGGAGAAGGGCCATAGCTTAGTGGTAGAGACATCTGCTTTGAGCGCATAAGGTCCTAGGTTCAATTTCTGGCATCTCCTAGCAGGGCTGCAAAAAGGTTGCTTGTCTGAAACCTTGGAGAGCCACTGCCAGTCAGTCTAGACAAGCCTGTCTCATTCTTATGTCCCCATATGATGATGTATTACAGCTCCCATTTTCCCTAGCTAGCAGGGCCCAGTGTTCAGGGATGATGGGAGTTGTAGTCCAACAACATCTGGGGACCTAAGGTTGAGAAAGACTGGTATGGAGACAGTACTGAGCTAGACTAAGTGACTCAGTGAAAGGTCTTCTATATTTTTCTTTACAGTGGTACCTCTGGTTGCGAATGAGATCCATTTCAGAGCCCAGTTCGCAACCTGAAAGGAACGCAACCCACGCCAGCGCATGCGTGAGTCGCGATTTGCCACTTCTGCGCATGCACGTGATGTCATTTTGCGCACATGCGCAAGCGGCAAAACCCGGAAGTAACCCTTCCGGGTCGCCGCTGGGCGCAACCTGAAAACGCGCAACCTGAGGCAAACGTAACATGAGGTATGACTGTATTTCTATGTATTTCCTGTCTTCTATATTTTCAAAATCAATAGTCTTTTCAAGGGACATAAGTGCTTTACAGCAACAAATATTTTAAGTGTTATTTTAAATCCAGGCTGAAGGTTGGATAGTTAGCTGTGGATGAAAAACAACTAGACAGCTGACCAGCGGGTTGTTAGGCCTTGTCCAGGGAAGTGGGTTTGGCTTCAGGTTGGTGTTTGCAATTTTCAAGCACTTTGGGGGCAGGAGTTTGCCTCTTTACCATCATCCCTGACCACTGGTCCTGCTAGCTAAGGATGATGGGAGTTGTAGTCCAAAAACAGTTGAAGACCCAAGTTCGGGAAACCCTGTTCTAGAACAAAGGTGAACTGTTTTGCTTTTGTTAAATTTCATATGGTAAACAGACTGGCTTCGTTAGTTTCAAATGTAGCAATTCTAAAACATTGCCCTGCTTTCTGATGAAATCTGAAAATAAAACAATTACATGATAACAGCATCTTGGAGGAGAGCTGAGAAACAGAATGTGCCTGCTGGATCTTCATTTTTTTATTGAAAGGAGTCAAATGTGGCCCCAGTATTTATGTATGATTGATAATCAATCCACTGCCTCTTATTGTCGTTCATTCTTCCTTCCTCTAAATATTTGATCCTTCTCTTAGGGGGAAAGTGAGCTTTATGTTTCAGTGATCTAATTTCAGTGTTTAAGATGTTGTGGGATGGCACTGGGACATATTGATCATGTAAAAAGAACCCACATGAGTACTTTTCAGGTTATATTTTGATCTAGCAAAAGGAAGGGAAGAAATGTTTCATGTGTCTATACAACTAGAACTGACATGAAGGCATAGTGCTTATACATCTTTATTCTGCAGGAAGATGCCTGAACATACCATAATACCAGAATCAAAGTAACTGATGAGTAATAGTTCAATAAATTTTTCAGGTCTAGGGACATTAGCAACCACAGTAATTAACCATTGAATTCTTTTATTTTTGTTTCCCCAGCAGTTGACAGTTTGCACCAGTTATTTCTAGTATACCACTATAACTCATAATTGGTAGGTTTGGAGGTCAGATCAGGTAGGTCAGAAAATGTGCAAACTGTATAATTCTTGCAATTCACACCAAGGCTGATTGCAAGTTAATTTGTAGTTGGTGTGCATGTGAATTCAGAATCGCTAGGCACAAATGGTTGCTATCTCTGCTAATGCTCAGATTGATTGTAGTAACCTTTTACTTGTTAAAGGAAGTGAGAGAATCCCATTTTCAATTCGCAATATATGTGTGCCAAATTATTTTAGTCTTTCAGTAACTATTTGGAATAATATTTCAAAAAAGGGTCATGAGATATATTTTTTTTCTGGTAAAAAATTCACATGTCTCTCTTACATACTTCTTGTTTCAGTGTAATCCTTCCTATGCAAGGTTACATGCTCAGAAGCAAACTCGGTTGAGTGCAATGGGACTTACTTATGGATAGCTGTGTAAAAGGATTCCTCCACCACTTGCTGATCTACCACTTCCTCCTGCCAACAGCCGCAGCAACTCTTTTGAGAGCCATCCCAACTGTAAAAAAAGGAAGAAGGAAAAAAAACCAGGAACAAACGAAACTAGCCAAGAAGGGAGCATAGCGATGCATGATGTTGCAGGACGCATGATGATGGCAGAATGTGCACAACATGTTCTGCGATTGCACTTTCCAATACACTTGTGCAAAAATATTATAGGATCTCTTTGGAAAAGTATATTTGGCCAAGATTACACCAATAGTTTCTATAAACAGCAAGACAGTTACAATTTCTAGTGCACTAAGTTCATCCATCCTTAGTTATTTCTCTTAATCTGGGTCCTAATTTTTTTCCTGCTTGTTATACAATTTTTCATTCAAATTGGGGAAAGCTTCATAGTGATTTAGTGTTATTAATATTATGTGTTGTCCCAAGTTTGAGATCAATCAAAATCCTGTGATAATTGAAAGATTACTCAACTGATCAGGCTTATATCAAGAGCTGATTGTACTAACTTTATATATTGCAGTTTATTTCTTTAAGATACTGGTGAAAATGCATACATATTGTTAACTGAAAATGGAAGCAGATGCTTCTTATCTCTTCACAGCCATGTGTGAGACTCATTCACATAGCGTTAAAATGGGGTTTACTGCTGTATCCAAACACAGCCAGAATGTGTCTCCTCCACAGAATCCATAAACTGCTTTTTGTAGACCTTAACCTTTGAAGATTTAGGGAACAAACTTCTGAAAAAGGAAAGCCTTGTCTATTCACAAATGCTGTATTTCAGATTTCCTCTTTTTGGAAAGGCAAGACGTATATTATATTTGGGGTTTTGAAGACAATATTTATTGCAGAAGCCCTTTATTCCTATTTTTTAAATAATTTCCCCAAGCCCTGCCTTTTGTCTGTCTAACTAATGTGCATTATTATTTGAAATGGTTCTAAACTGGTACAATTTTTTCCACACACCCTGCCATCATTTGTGCTGGAGTTTTCTACTGCAGTGTTTTTTGTTTGTTGGCAGAAAGGCTACCAAATGGATCAGATTGAAAATGACTTTCATAGAAAGCGAAACTGACAAGAATTAGAGATGATCATTTTGCTGCTGTTGGTCGTTCTTTGCCGCTTTTCCCACAGGCAGACACAGGGCAGCTATTCACTGAGGGGGCGTCTCAAATGTGGTATGGAAGTAAAGAACTGCTACTTGCTATAGTCCGGAAGGAAGTTAACACAGAAGCGTTCCTTTCTAGCAAGTGACTGAATGGAAGTGGGTAATGAAAAGGCAGAATGATTGTAAAGGGAAATGTAAACATTGTCAAGTATTTAAGCAACGAAGTAGAAACAGTTTCGGTAAATAATATATAGAGAGATGAGCTATTAACTTGAATTCTTTAGCGGCAAATTAGTGCATTCTGAAAACAGAATAAAATGGATACTCTTGATAGTACCCTGTAGGTTGGTTTACTTGTGCCTGTCGTTGCAGTTCTGAAACATAGCAAGCAGGATGTGGGTGTGTAAAAAACATTCGCGAGTCTTGTTCAATCAAACTGTAGGCTTAAATACTTGGAAGTTACAGATTGGCATCTGTAACTCTTGTTGGCATGAGCACAATTCTTTTTTACAAATTGCAGAATGATCTGAAATTCTGAGTGGCAGTTCTAGAATTCCAGCGAATTTTAAGGAGAGGGGGTGCTATTTTCCCACAAAATCAGATGAACATTTCATATTGGATAAATGATGTTTTAGAATTTCCTACCAGATTGCCTACCACCTTGATAAGCATCCATTGTTCTTAACTGGTTAATTACTTTGCATGGTGGTTTCTGGCCCACAACCGAGAGCTTCAGCATGAGAGTCCTTGTTCTTTCGCCCTTCAGCTCATTCCAGAGGTTTGTGCCTTCAATCAAACGGCAGGCCTAAATACTTGGGAGTGGGGGATGTAATACACAAAACCTACCAATTGCTTATATTTCATGTCTTTAAAAATATTTAAATAAAAAACCCAGCTATTTCTGTAGTAGTAAAAATGGCAAAATGGTTCTTTAAATTTGCTGTGTAAATGTAATATTATAGTGTGCCAATCTTGGTTCTACATTTTCTTACGAATTTTGGATGTTCAATTTACCTTGTGTCTAAATGGCCCTCACATTATAGTTAATATCTTCCACAAGGTACTGAAATTAATGAAAAACAATTTTAGCTATTAGATTTCCAATTTAGCATTATTATGCTGATTTTTAAAATGCACATTTCACACAGTCGATAATTTAATTTGAGACTGTACTTCAGTCCTCACAATCAATATGTGCATTGAGGAAACAAGCAGAAAGAAAGTTAGAAAAGTATTTTACAACCTGTTAGTAAGTTTTGCCAAATACAGTACTAAATCCATAGATGGTAAATCTACTGCAGCATTCTCATTCAATTTCATTTCAATATTTTTATCCCAATTTTTCTTCATTTTTGGTTGAAACGAAGCATCTCATACACGCTAAGTGATTTTGAGTGTAGAAATAGATAATCCAAAGTGGATTCATTTGGTCAGACTGTGTGGATATTATATTATCGTTGTGTTTCGTAACTGCAGTTCTAAAAGCGCACAAGATCCCTCAACTTTTGAGGAACAGATTTGTAATCATTTATATTTATCATAGTTTGGGTATACACTCCATTCAGTTATGCCCAGTGTTGTGGTGCAGATCTTTTGAATGGGAATTATTTTACTATGGTAAAATTCTGCACACTTATTCCGTGAGACTAAGAATATTGTTGTGAATGAAAATATTGACTCAGTTGTTTGTTACCTCATAGCAAAATCAGTCATGCTTATTTGGCCAACTTAGTTGTTTTTCTTATGGTTTGTGCCTGTACCTCTGCATATACAGCAGTAGCTCATTTTTCAAACGTCTCCGCTTACGAACGTTTCGGTTTTCGAATTCCATAAACCCGGAAGTAAATGTTTTGGTTTTTGAACACACCTCGGAAGGTGAACAGGAAATGTGGCTTCTGTTTTGGATTTTGAGTTTTGGGTTTTCTAACTTTTCGTAACTTCCCAAATTAGTCTATTTTATTTCTGCAGCTTTTAATTCTCGTTGGCTTCATGTTTCTATCATGTACTTTGTGGCTGTACTATGTTTCACATTCTTTTCTTTTTACACCACTTGAGTATTTTTTAATGTAGAATATGGATATATAAGCCATATTTAAAACTATATTTCTACTAAATATGCCCTCAGCTGAGATTTGTTTTTGTTACAAACAAGTAGCTAAGCTGTTGTTAAACTTGAGAATTTGGTTATTTTAATCTCTTACACACTTTGGGGGCTTTGATTAATTCAGTTTTTGTTGGATTTTACATTTCCACTGTGCTGCTGCCTTAACTGAGCTTATAGATGCCAAGGAGTGGAACTTGATAATCAGTGTGCTAGGAGGTTTAATTGAGTTTCCAGCTACAATGCCTCTGAAGTGTGCTAGAGTTAAATGAAGGAAGAACTTCTTTTATAAATATATGGGAGAAATGCTTGCTTATGCAGAGGTGAGTTAAGGTGAATTCTTTTACATCATTTAACATTGCAATCTTATGCAAGTAGCACCAGGGTCTGGGGGCAGTTTTGGCTTTTTTCCTTTTAAAATAAAGGCAACCATGTTTTTAATTTGTCTAGCACACTCTTTAGAATAACCACTTTAACATAAATTATAAAGCACTGCACATTGGCTGCATTCTATATTAATACAAGGATAAGTGTGAAAACAGGGAAGAATCGTGTCTTGGTTATTAAATATTTAATGCCATGTTTGGGAGTACTGCCCCAATTATCAAAAGATGACTAAATGGAAATGGATCCCCTAAAGGGACAGAAAAGGCATGATGAACTCTAGGTCATGCCCCTGAAAGTGTATAGTTGAAAGCAATCCCCCAAAGTTTAGAGGATTAAAATAAAAATCCCCAGAGTCAGAACTACTCAGAACAATTAAAAATAGCGGCTAACTCTGTGCCTGTTTTTATAGACACATCTGTCAAATAAAAGAAATGTAGTGATCAGAAATACAACTTGCTTTTCTAAAACCAGCAGCTGTGAAGTTCATTTTGTTGAACTGAACACTCAGAAAATTGGAAACTTTACAAGGTTTTGCTTTTGAGAAATCCCCTTTTTGGAGGAAATACCCTTTCTTTCCTGTGCCGTCTCAGTTACTACTTTAGCTGATAAAAGCACATACCTGTATTCAAAGTAGAGTGTATGTGTATGTACACACAAACACACACAGTATATAAACACTTTAAATTTTATAGAAGGCAATTGTGAATCTCTCACTCTTAATATTGTAATGTGGAATGAGTACCTGTGGGTCACGCCTATGGTGAGATCCATGCCTTGTAGGGATACAGATATTCTCATAGGTGAGATGCCACACGTTGCAGTGGAAATGGGGAAAATCAGCAATATAACTTCTTATCTCAGTTCTGTGTAATTTAAGAACAGACCTTCAAGTTGCAGTTTCAAATACCAGCTACCATTTTCAAATTTGGAGTGTGCTGGGGAAAAGAAAAAACTGCAGTGGCAACACCTACGGCTTAGTTGGGTTTCTTTAACAGGCTGGTGCCTCTCCAAGCAGTAGCCAAGGGCAGACAGCTCTCTTAGTGTTGTATCCACTGCTGGCCCCACTCATGGCAAATCCATTGAAGTCAGTTAACATGGCAAACTTTGGTGCATTACTATCAATGAGTCTACTCTTGAGTAGAACTGCAGTTCTTAGCAGGCAGAAGGAATGTCACAGCAAGTGGCTCAACATGGCCCAAGACAATGTCGCCAAAGCAGAGTGTTCTGATGAGTAAAATCTCATAGGGTGGGAGATGGGGTAAAAAATAATGGCAGATAAAGAGGGAAGGACAATAGACGATAGAGAGCAAAATAGCAGCGTGGATGAGATCAGCCTGTTAGCCAGGTATCATTGGAGAAACAGAAAACTGATTAAGTAGGCTTGCTTCAGTCTTGTCCTATAACAGGCTTCCTCAAACTTGGCCCTCCAGGTGTTTTTAGCCTACAACTCCCATGATCCCTAGCTAGCAGGACCAGTGGTCAGGGATGATGGGAATTGTAGTCTCAAAACATCTGGAGGGCCAAGTTTGAGGAAGCCTGTGCTGTAAGGCAGTGTTTCCCAACCGGTGTTCCGCGGCACACTAGTGTGCCGCGAGACGTTGCCTGGTGTGCCGTGGGAGGGAGTCGGGCGGCGAGAGGCTAGGAAGCAAATGGATTGCGAAGTCTGCCAGGTTCAGATTCGGGTCTCGGCTGTTTCCGGCAAGTGCAGATTCGGGTCTCGGCTGTTTTCGGCAAGTGCAGATTCCGGACTCGGCTGTTTCCGCCGGCCCAACTCGCCGATCCCGCGCCGTACGTAAGAATTCTCGAGGAAAGGCGCAGGCGCATTCCTCCTCTGAGAGAGCGGCCGTTGGCGTCCAAGATGGCGGCTGTGCTGGCTGAGGGGAGCGCGGGCGGCGCCGAGTCCGAGGCAGCGGCTGTTCCACCTATGGCGGGGCTGGAGATTGTCCAGCAGGGAGCCGAAGCCCGGGTCTACCGGGGCCTCTTCCTAGGCCGGCCAACTGTGGCGAAGCACCGCTTCCCGAAACGTTAACGGCACCCGCTGTTGGAGGAGCGCCTGAGCCGCAGGCGGACGGCGCAGGAGGCCCGCTCGCTGCTTCGCTGCCGGCGGGCAGGTGGGCGCGCCTCGAGACTGGACTGCGCAGGGCAGGGGCGCGGGCTGGGATTCCATCTCCTTTAAATTGCATGGCCGGCCCACCTCTTTGCAAGGAGTGCGGTTGGGAATTGCAAGCAAAGCAGCCACGCAGCTCGATTCCAGTCGTTAGTGACCGAAACTAATCCCCCCCCCCCGCTATAGGCAAGGAAGCTGAAGACTGGTTATGGAAGGCGGTGGGCTAAGCCACAGGTGTTCTGGTTTGCGAAAATTTTTCAGAAGTCAAACGTGCTCCATTTTGCGTGCCATGCTTCTGTTTTGCGGTCTGTCTGCTTTTGCTGTTTATTTTGCATTTTTGTCTTTCTGACTTTTTTGTTTTGTTTTTGTGACTGATTGATTGACTGATTGTGTGACTGCAGTACATTGTTTATTGCTTTCATTTTATGGATCAATGGTCTTTATCGATAGTAAAATTCATGTTAAATTGCTGTTTTAGGGGTTGTTTTTAAATGTCTGGAATGGATTAATCCATTTTGCATTACTTTCAGCCAAACAGGCCCAGGTTGCGCACTGAATAAAGTATTTTATAATTTTTCATATTTCTGTTTACTTACTATTTCATAATAAAGTAATTATAAAATACTATCTTTGTGTTTATTTGATTCCTATTAAAGAGAGTTACTTTATATATAGTCAATATAGGCACAGAGTTAATTTTTTAAACATTTTCTAATGGTGGTGTGCCTCGAGATTATTTTCATGAAACAAGTGTGCCTTTGCCCAAAAAAGGTTGGGAATCACTGCTGTAAGGTGACAAGCCTATAAGGGTCTGGGGACCAAAAGTCACAGGGCTTCCCCAGATGTTCATTTTATAGTGCATGAATGAAGATATGTGCTCATGATGGTATCTGGGCAGTTATATGTGATCCCACTTTTGATAGTGTTTGTGCCTGCAGAAGTTTCAAGGCAGACATGCTGCTTCCTTTCAAATCTGTGCAAGTCCTGTAGCTTGAGGCTGAAATCCCATAACTTTTCATACCATAAATCTTCTTGGTTTTATTTCCCCCTGCTTTTGTTGTGCTGTAGCGCAAGAGTGCCCCTCCGGATGATAGTAATGTTCTAAAACTGGGGGGGGGGGGGACACAGAACAACTAATAAAGCAGAATTATGCGTGGATGGTTCAGTATGAAAATACATTATTACTGCATCAAGGTCATGTTGCAAAATACAGCTGCAAAAAAAAAAAAAATCATCTCCATTCTGGAGGGGCCCATACTCTCCTTTCTCTGAGGCCTCCTTGGTATTCCTGTACTCCTAGAAAGAAGGAAAATTGCTAGAGGGCTGGCATGAATTTAAATAGCTAGAGCGCTGGCAGGAAGTCTTTATTGTAAACAGCCATGCAATATGCGGGGAAGTATATAAATGTCTTTAATAAATAAAAATAAGCCGTGACCATTTTTAGTAGAAGCCCTGTATTCACAGTAGGGCTGAGCATTCACTGTAACAGTCATAGGTGAATCATTGCACCATAAGACAACTCAACAAGTATGCAACATCTGTAATATGTGATTTATGTGATTTAACTTTAAGGATTTGCTATGTGAATGCATTGCTTGCTTTGCTTTAATCTCATAGTCACGGACAGAGAAAATTGGTATGGCAATATCTGCTCTGCAGTTGGAATTAGTTTGCCATAGCTGTCCCTTGGAACACTAGAATCCTAGGTTCTAGAAGGAGGCTGGGGATCTCCAATGGAATTCTTATCACCCTCACAAAACTATAGTTTCAAGATTCCCTGGAGGAAGTTATGGCAGTTAAACTGGCTTTTGTTTGTGGTTCAGATGCAGCTTTATGATACCTCCAGCTCGTCTTTCAGACTTGGGTGTCCCATAATGTATGTTCTTGGATGTCTTCAGAATCTGCCCATTTCCTTTAGTATCTTTCTGCCTTTGTAGAAACAGATATATATCCATGTAAATCTTCATAAAGAAATTTTCCTGCAAGGATGCTTTTTCCAGAGAATCAATCTTTCTTTTGCCTTGTCCTGCCACGTTCCTCCCAGTGCTCTCATTTAACACCAAAGACCAAATGGTGTGTATTCATGATTAGTGTTCAGCTCTGTGGAGTGCTTCAGTCATCAAGCTGAAGTGGGTCTGAACCTTAATTATTCCTTAATTATGCCTCTAGAGGAAGGTTTCTAGCCATCTATGCTGAGAGGGTGAGCAAATGCAGCAGCCTTATTTTAACTGTAGATAACACATCCCTTCAACACAGAGATTGAGACATAATCCCAGATCATGATTTACGATGCGCTTAGTTAATATTTTTAAGGGACGCGGGTGGCGCTGTGGTCTAAACCACTGAGCCTCTTGGGCTTGCCCATCAGAAGGCCATGGGGTGAGCTCCCGTTTCTCTGTCCCAGCTCCTGCCAACCTAGCAGTTTGAAAGCACACCAGTGCAAGTAGATAAATAGGTACCACTGCTGCAGGACGGTAAACAGTGTTTATGTGTGCATTGGTTTCCATCACAGTGTCTGTTGTGGCAGAAGCGGTTTAGTCATGCTGGCCACTTGACCCGGAAAGCTGTCTGTGGACAAATGCCCGCTCCCTTGGCCTGAAGCAAGATGAGCGCCACAGCCCCAAGTCACCTTTAACTGGACTTAACTATCCAGGGGTCCTTTACCTTTTTTTTACCTTCTGTTAATACTTAGTTATTTATTAAATTTATATCCTGCCTTTCCACCCAAACGAGACTACGAATTAAGTTCTTAACCTGAGGTACCACTGTATATATAAAAAGGTTTACCTTTTTCAGATACAGTGGCACCTCAGGTTAAGTACTTAATTCGTTCCGGAGGTCTGTTCTTAACCTGAAACTGTTCTTAACCTGAAGCACCTCTTTAGCTAATGGGGCCTCCTGCTGCCGCCATGCCACTGGAGCACAATTTCTGTTCTCATCCTGAAGCAAAGTTCTTAACCTGAAGCACTATTTCTGGGTTAGCGGAGTCTGTAACCTGAAGCATATGTAACCTGAGGTACCACTGTAGTATAAAACTTAAAAAGAGATCATTCAGAACCATCTTAGATGCTACCCGTGTGTGTGTGTGTGTGTGTGTGTGTGTGAGAGAGAGAGAGAGAGAGAGAGAGAGAGAGAGAGAGAGAGAGAGAGAGAATGGTTTTTGTGGAAATTTATTCAATGCCTTGTTAGTTAATGTTGCAGAATTGGAGCTGAATCTTTTTAACGTATATGTGTTTGTCTCTGCCCCCCCCCCGAATCCTCATAATGGTTTGACATTGGAAACGCAAAGGAACTTTTGAATAAAATCAAAATGGGATTTCAAATGGTCAGGATTAATGCACTACATTAAAAGATCATGCAGCAGCCATGTGGAAAAAGGTTCTGTAAATAACTCATCTTATTAACAACATTTTACAGTAGGAGTTACATTTTGAATTATTATACTGCTGAAACTATTATTTCAATACTGTGAGTTGGTTGTATGCCATATTAAGAGGTGCAATCTGTTTTTATTTTTTTTCTCCCTGACATTTAGGTATGGTTAGGAATGCTTTATGAAACATAATTTTGAGGGACTCTGTAAATAGTCTGAAAGTGACCATTTACAGGAGCGGGTGTGGATGAATTCAGTCCTTTGGACGGGGGGAGGGTGATCTCTGAGAACCTCATGTAATAACACAAAAAGTATAATCAATATTTAGAAAGAAATGTAAGCTGCTTGCTTTGTGGTGTTTGTTCTGCCTCTGCTATTTTGGGCTGCTGGTTGCCAAGTCTATATTTAGAATCTTTTCATAGTGTATGGTAGCTACTACAGCATATGAATGTCTGCCCTGCTGAATATAGGTCATAATTTAAATAATCAAGGGTAAGATTTAAGAGTTGGGGGAAATGATAGGATTTCTGCCACCTCCACCATTATGAAGAAAAAGTGGTGTGAATGGATGGGGAAAAGAGGCGTTATAGTTCAGCCAGCCACTATCAGATGGAAGATGGCAAGCAAGGAGATCTGGATAGAAGACCTGGCATTTTTTGTGTATAGGAAGAGAGCGGAGGCTATCCTAGATCAAGATCAAGATGATAGTCTTATAGTAGTGTGGATGTTTATTCTTATTATTTGTGTATTTATTTATACCCTTCCTTTTTTTCTGATGGGACTCGTAGCAGCTTACAGCAAAAACAAGAACCACTAAAAGCAGGAAAGCCAATCATTAAAATACAATTATGCATTGGGAGCATTAAAATGATATAAAATCTGTTTAAAACATACCAACAAGGATGGCACCTGTCCTATAGAGTGGTACCTCTGGTTACGAACTTAATTCGTTCCAGAGGTCCCTTCTTAACCTGAAACCGTTCTTAACCTGAGGGACCACTTTAGCTAATGGGGCCTCCCGCGGCCTCCACGCAATTTCTGTTCTCATCCTGAGGTAAAGTTCATAACCTGAGGTACTACTTCCAGGTTAGCGGAGTCTGTACAACCCGAGGTGTTTGTAACCCAAGGTACCACTGTAATTGAAAGCAGACAATCCCCCAAAGCCTGCTGGAAGAAGAAAGCCTTCACCCGCCACTTGTTGTAATTCTATATTGAATACCTTTTACTGCCTGAAACCAATGGCAGAGGGGGAAAGTGTTGTCAAAGATTAATGCCACATCCTTGTTTCTTCCAAACCACTCTGGTATAACTAGTCAGCACTCACAAGCAAGATTAGGTTCAGCAGATACAACTGAGGTTGGATTCTGTTTTTGTACTGATTTCATTGCACCCAGGCAGGTAGATGCAGGTATCCATAGGCAGGAGAACTAAGCTGGGTTTAGATTTGTGAACACCTTTCCTGCTGGTATCCTATGACATGTATTGATCAGCTAAGCAAGTCTGCCTGGATGGAAGATATAAGCACAGGGACAAAGAGTAGAATGTTTTTTAAGTTGCATAGTAGAGACCTTTGTGATTGCCCCTGTTCCTGTGGTGGCATTGCTTTTGCCATTATGGCCATGTGGGGTGGTGAACCCATCATGAAGCAGGCCGCATGCTGCTACTATAACATCTAAAGGGCACTCCAGTAGTTACAATAATTTGTATATAGAAGTTATAAACACTAAACTTTCTTCAATGTTTGACTTTCCTGCTGAAGATTGAATGCTCAGTTATACCCTCACCCTTTAAATGCCCTGAATCCTATTAATCTAGTCGCGGGTTGACTTTGCTTGATACACATCTTTAACCAGCACATTGAGGTTCAGTGGATCACTCAGTACTGCTTGTTTATTGCAATAAGTAGCTTGTGATCTGACACTATATGTTGGAAAGCTCCCTTTGGAAAATCCTTCTTTTTTTTCTTTTCTTTTTTTCCCTTTTTGGTACAATTCCTCCAGGCAGCATTAATTTGTGTATGGTTTTGTGTGTGTTTTCACAGCATGTGATGGATTTAACCAACTATATCTTCTCTCTCCTCTCTTCTAGGATGCGTCAGGATGAAACGCCACAGGCATCTAAGCAGCAGTGACAGTTCAGACAATGAAAGTAAGTAGTGTGATCTAGTCTTCCTTTGATCTGTCACTGTTTCCTGTGGTTTCCTCCTCTGGTTTGAGGGCAAACGGTTGCACTTTTTTATGGCTTTTCTTTTTTTAGTTCTCGTCTGATTTCATTTTCTCTTGCTCATTGTGGTATTCAGTTTTATCGGGGGGGGGGGAAACTTAAGAAACCCAACGCTGGATAGAATAATGTGGTTGTTTAGCAACAATCTTTATTTAGAATGTAAAAGGTGCATAATTCTTCCTGAAGAGAGAGCTAGTATTTATTGTGAAGCCTCTGTTTTATAAACCGATAATGTGCTAGCTGCACTCATCTATGTGAGAATCTTTGAGGATTGTGGCAGGCTTTTCATGCTTTGGGGTGAATGCTAAGTGAAATATTTTGTTTTTTTTTTTTATAAATATTTTATTAGGTTTTTAATAAACAAATTTCCACTTTCAAATACATACTTCCATAGATCCAATGGACTCCCCCCATCTCCCGAGCACTGCATTCCCTGTGTAACCAAAACCTCAGCAATTTGTTAACTTATTTTATACATAACAATATATCTTCCATTTTATCGTGTTATCTGATGTAAACATTTCAGTACAATTGCATTAATTTTTAATTTCCACACAATAAAAATATTTCATTATCTCACTTCTGTCTTATAGTGTCTTATTTATCAATTCAGAAATTTGCCGATACTGAAGCTATACCTTCCTAGAAAGGAGCATTTTTTAACATTCATACAACTTATAATGCTTTTTCAAATAGTCCTTAAAATTTTCCCAAACTTCCTCCGTTTCTTCTTCTCCCGAGTCTCGAATTCTGCCAGTCATTTCAGCCAACTCCATATAGTCCATCAGCTGCGTCTGCCATTCTTCCAATGTGGGTAGATTTTGTGTCTTCCAGTGCTTTGCCAACAAAATCCTCGCTGCTGTAGTAGCGTACATAAAGAAAGTTCTATCTTTCTTGACCATCCTCTGGTCTACCATGCCCAGAAGGAAGGCCTCCGGTTTCTTAGGTAAGGTGAATCTCAGCACCTTTTTTAGTTCATTATGTATCATTTCCCAGAAGGCCTTCACTTTCGGGCAGGTCCACCAGAGGTGTAAAAATGTCCCTTCCTCTTCCTTACATTTCCAACATTTATTATCGGACAGGTGATATATCTTTGCAAGCTTGACTGGGGTCATGTACCACCGGTATATCATTTTCATAATGTTTTCCTTCAAGGCAGTACATGCCGTGAATTTCATTCCGGTGTTCCATAACCTTTCCCAGTCTTCAAACATAATGTTATGCCCCAAGTCCTGTGCCCACTTTATCATAGAGGATTTGACAATCTCATCCTGTGTGTTCCATTTAAGCAGCAAGTTATACATTCTCGAAATTAGCTTAGATTTTGGCTCAAGCAACTCTGTTTCTAGTTTCGATTTTTCCTCCTGAAAACCCACTTTTTTGTCTGCTTTAAAAACTTCCTGGATTTGAGCATAATGCAACCAATCTCGCACCTTGTTTTTTAACTTTTCCATACTCTGTAACCTCCATTTATCTCCAATTTTTTCAATTATTTCCCAATATTTAGGCCAGTGGGCCTCCATATTGAGTCTTTTACGTGCTTTGGCCTCCATCGGTGAGAGCCACCTCGGAGTTTTACTCTCCAATAAGTCTTTATATTTTGACCAGACCATGAAAATTGCCCTTCTGACAATATGGTTTTTGAACAATTTATGAACTTTAACCTTGTCATACCACAAATATGCATGCCACCCAAAAGCATTATCAAATCCCTCCAGGTCAAGGACATCGGTGTTCTCCAATAAAATCCAATCCTTCAACCAGCAGAGGGCTGCAGCTTCATAATATAACCTCAAGTCCGGCAGGGCAAACCCCCCTCTTTCTTTCGCATCTGTTAGTATTTTAAACTTTATTCGGGGCTTTTTGCCCTGCCAGACAAATTTAGATAAATCCCTCTGCCATTTTCCAAAACATTCCACCTTATCCACGATCTGGAGGGCCTGAAACAAAAATAACATTTTCGGCAATACATTCATCTTTATAGCAGCTATTCTGCCCAGCAAGGAAAGTTTTAATCTTGACCATATTTCCAGATCTCTTTTGATCTCTGACCAACATTTCTCATAGTTGTCCTTAAATAAATTCAAATTTTTGGAGGTCAAATGGACCCCTAGGTACTTTACTTTTTTGACCACATTTAGTTCTGTTTCTTTTCTGAACTCCTCTATTTCAGTAGTTGTCAAGTTTTTTGCTAAAACTTTAGTTTTTTGTTTATTCAGCTTGAATCCCGCCACCCGACCAAAGTCAGAAATTAATTCTAACGCTCTTTTAGTACTAGAGGCTGGCTCCTGTAATGTTAATACCAAGTCATCTGCAAAAGCTTTCAGTTTATATTGTTTCTCTCCGACCACAATTCCCTGTGTCAACCGGTCATTTCTAATCATGTTCAATAGCACCTCCAGGACTGAAATAAACAACAGAGGAGATAGAGGGCACCCCTGTCGTGTCCCTTTTTCAATTTTGAACTCCTCTGTCACCACGTTGTTTACTATCAATTTAGCTTTTTGTTCTGAATAAATTGCTTCTATTCCATTTTCAAACCCCCGCCCTACTCCCATCCTTTCCAAATTTTTCTTCATAAACAGCCAAGAAATGTTGTCAAAGGCCTTCTCCGCATCAATAAAAATCAACACCGCTCTTGTGTTTGAATTAATCTGTAAAAACTCCAAAATGTCAATGATGTTTCTTGTGTTGTCAAATAAATGCCTACCAGGGAGAAAGCCTGCTTGGTCCTTATGAATCACTTCATTTAAGACTTTCTTAAACCTACTTGCCAAAATGTCTGCAAAAATTTTGTAATCCACATTTAGGAGTGAGATAGGACGGTAGTTTTTAAGTTGAGTTTTTTCAGATTCTAGTTTTGGGATCAACGTGATGAAAGCTTCTTTCCACGTTTCCGGTGCCTTCCTCCCCTCCATAATCTGGTTGCAAACTTCCAGCAATGGTTGTATCAATGAATCCTTCAGTACCTTATAATATTTGGAAGTAAGCCCATCAGGTCCCGGAGATTTGCCCAGTTGAAGGTTCTGAATGGCGCATTCAATTTCTTGAGTTGTAATATTACAGTTCAGGATTGCTCTCATTTCCTGGGGTATTTTTTGTAATCCATTAGTTATAACAAATTGGTCCACCTCTGAGCTTTTTTGTGGCCTTTGAGAATAAAGTTCTTTGAAATATCTCTGGAAGGACTTTCTAATTTCGTCGGGTTTCTGAACCATTCTCCCTTCAATCTCTAGATTTGTAACTGTGTTAAGTTTTTGTCTCTTTTTCAACTGCCAAGCCAACAATTTTCCACATTTGTTAGCAGATTCAAAGGATCTTTGTTTCATTTGTTTAATTTTCCATTCCACCTCTTGATTTATCAGTTTCGAATATTGTGCCTGGAAAAACTTCACTTCTCTCAATACTTCCTTTGATTTAGGCCTGGATCTCAGTTTTCTCTCTCCTTCTCTTATTTTCTCCAAGATCTTCTCCTTCTTTTCATTCCAGAGTCTTTTTTTAATCGTGTTCTGTTGTATTAGAAACCCTCTTATAACTGCTTTGCTTGCGTCCCAGATTATTCTTTTTTCCACATTTGTCTTTAAGTTTATTTCAAAATAGTCCTTTAAAACTTTTTGGGCCTTCTTAACAATCTCCTGATCTCTTAACAAAGCGTCATTCATTCTCCATCTGAACGATCCGGTTGTATTTAGTCTCAATTCCATTCTCAAGGCGTTGTGGTCGGAGCAGGTTTTTGGGCAGATTTCCACTTTTCTGGTCTTAGGTGCCAGCCCTCTAGTTATCCATATTTGGTCGATTCGCGTCCATGTCATATGGGCCTCAGAAAAAAAAGTTCCTTCTTTCCCTAGAGGGTTCTTGATCCTCCATATGTCAATCAAATCCAAATTGTCAGTCATTTCAAAAAAGGTTTTTGGTAGTCTGCCATCTTTCGTTATATTAGCACTTTGTGACTTATCCATATTCACTGAGGCGACACCGTTCATATCTCCCAACATGATAATGTTGTTATAGTCCAAATAGTCCAGCATAATCTCGTGCAGCTTCTTAAAAAATTCCGATTTTCCATCATTTGGGGCGTAGATTCCTAGAATTAAAAACTTTTCTCCTTGTGTCTGGATTTCAATTGCCAAAATTCTGCCCTGTTCATCTTTAAATACAAATTTTGGGGACAAGTTCTCCTTTGCATAAATCACCACTCCTCTTTTCTTAACTTTATCCGATGAAATAAATTCTTGGCCTAACCTTTTATTGATTAACACTTTTCTGTGGAGTCTTGTCACATGCGTTTCTTGCAGGCAAATAATGTCCAATTGTTCTTTTTTCAAAATATGAAATACTTTTCTGCGTTTTTCTGGAGAATTCCCGCCATTTATATTCCAACTAAGAAGCTGTAGAGACATCCCGGCCTACTTCTTGGGTATCACAGTTGGGTATCTAATTTGTCGTCCTTTTCCGGAAGCTGTGGTGCCGGGCCGCCTCCAGATGGTATGGATCCTGGTGGTAATCCCGGTGGTGGAGGCCAGGAATCTGCAGCTCTCTTTTGGAGGTCCTCCTCGTTGTCGTGTAGGAACTTCTGGTGGTCTTCTGGTGTTTTAATTCTTACCTTCTTTCCTCTATAGGTGAATGACAGACCTTGAGGAAATTCCCACCTATAAGGGATTGCGTTGTATCTTAACAATTTGGCCAAGTCTGTGTATGTGGCTCTAAGGTCCAACAAATATTTAGGAATGTCTCTATAAATTTCTGCCCTTTTGCCTTCAACTTCCAGGGATTTTTTAAAATGTTGGCCTAATATCTTGTCTCTTTCCTCTCTTGTTCTCAAACAAACCAAACAGTCTCTGGACTTATCTTTCTTAACCGATCTTCCCAGTCTGAAGGCCGTCACAATCCTGAAATCTTTATCTTCTTCAACCCCCCAAAATTTAGAAAACAACTCCGTCAAGAATTTCTCTAGGTTGTCCTGTTCCAACTCTGGGACAGCCCTCAGCCTAAGATTACATTCCTTACTTTTCAGTTCCACCATTGACAGGTAGGCTTGCTGTTCTCCTACCTGTCTTTTCAAAGGTCTTACTTCCCCTTTGATCTCTTCCACCTTCTTGCACGCTTGCTCAGCTTTTTGATTGGCTTCCGCAGCTAGTTTGTAGTTCTCCGCCGTAGCTCCTTGCAGTTTCTCAATAGCCTGAGTGTGCTGCGAAACCTGATCTGTTAACTTGCTGATAGTAGATGTAGCTCTATCAATTTTAGATGACTGATCGTCCACCTTCTTATTCAGAAGTGCCAGTTGTTCCAAAATTTGTTTCAAGACTGGATCAGTTCCTCCAGCTGCCATTTCTTCTGTAGCAGGCGTTTCAACTTCTTCCTCCTGCGCCGTCAGCACAGTTGGCACCGAGGATCTACGATGATGAATCAAGGTTGTTTGGACAAGCTGCCCAGCTCTCTTATCTTTTTTCTTTTCTTTAGCTTCCTCAGCTAAAGCTTCCTTAGCTTTAGCTGCTCTTGTTTTCGCTGGGCCACTCATTCCCCAGCTGCTGTTCAAGGTCAAATAGTCTTTCAATCCATGAGAAAGGCAAGCCCAGAGTATAAACAATTAAACCACAAAAAATCCCAATAGGATACAGTTCCCAGACCTCAATGCCTCCGCAAATCCACTAGGGGGGGTTTTCATAGGAAAGAAAGTTTCTTTTCCACCATCAAAGCTCCTATTTCAACTGAAGTCCCCAAGTTCAGAAAGGAGGCTTTCAGAAAGTTCTGTTTCAAATTAGTGCCACAAGGTAACGGAGAGGTTTCAATGACAGTATTAAAGCGATAGTGTATCCATCAATGCAACAGTTTATGTTAAGAAAAAAGTTTCAGCAGCCTGGCAGTACTCCTTTACAACACTGGCAGTCCAATAACTCGGTTATCCCCTTCAATTCCACATCTCTTCACAGTAGGAGGAGGATTCTCTAACACAATGAACCAAAAAAATTTACTTCTTCACTCTTTTCAATTTCTAGAAACACACAGTCTATTAATGCCCCTTCTTACTTCTTTCAAAGTCTCTTTTTAGCGCTTCAGCCCGCATCGGGTTCTTTTGCTTTGCTCTGATTAGCAGGACCGGAAGGCGGACTTCCTGTTACTCGCCTCCCGTTTTCAGCCGAAATAGACAAATTTAAATTAATCCTTAATCAGTTCTTTGGTACCCCTTACTCACGGGTAGATTGCAGCCAATTTCGATGTTTTTCAAGAAGAAAGGTCGGCGCTCATCAGCAACAGCAGCGCGGCTTCACTTCCGCGAAAAGAGCGATGAACTCACAGCGCCGCTCCCCCGTTCACGATCCGGAGCCTCTTACGAGGTCCCTTCCTCGCTTCTGGGGGGGCTTCTGGCACCCGCCGAGTCCCACGGCCACAGGCTCGCTCTGCCTGCGGTTTATCTGAATGGGTCTCCGCTTCGCCGTAGCGGACGACCCTTTTTCGCGGAGCCCCTCTTCACTGAGTAAAGAGGACCGCCATTGCCGTTTTGCGCCGCCTCCGGAAGTCCTAAGTGAAATATTTTGTATCTGTAGAGCCTTAAAAAGGTTAGACCTTTTTAAGAACAGGCCTTTTTTCAGTGCTACTTACAATTCCTTTCCACATATGAGCTTTAGGTCTAGTTCAGAAAGTAGCTTCCAAACAAGGTGTCCTGGGTATTAAAACTTCTGTGTGTCTGCAGCAATTATCTGTTCTGACAACAACTACAGGTATCCTACTCCTTCTGCTGCTCAGATGCTATTATAGCAGTGTTTCAGTTCAGCAACCAATTGTATTTCATTGTATTTCAGAAATATTGGGATACGTACCTTTTAAATCTCTGGTTTCAAAACAACTCTTAGAAACAACTTCTCCTTTGAGAAGAAAGTATATAAAGGGTGGCATTGTGTATACAATTGTTACGTATTGTTAATGTGAAAACACAGCAAACTGAATGGCCTCTGGCCTCTTCAGCAGTCTCAGTTTTTGTAGCTGGAGTCAGTCAGTCAGGGCTCTTCCCTCCCAGGCCAGGTGGAAAGAGGCTAGCCAGGCAGGAAGCAGAGAGTCTTGCAGGCCTCGCAGCCAAGATGGTCCAATTCTGTCCTCCTGTCCCTGTTTCCTGTTTAACCTTTTTACCTTGCTTTTATTTCAACACTGTTTGCTTCTAGGATATAAAACTGTTCTCTCCTCCATATTCATTTGCTCATCTAATTGTCAGTAGAGGAAACCATCCTACGGTTTGTTTATAATCAATTTTCAGAAGGTATCTCAGAATTCAGAACATTCCATAACTCCTCCTTGGGGTGGATCATGCCAACTCGTTGCTGTCATGAGTCATTCAGAGGCTTTTGTGTTTCTTTATAGTACTCAGTAGCCCACCCGCATCCATATAACACAGGCAACATTTATTTTTATTATTATTATTTTATTTATGATTTTCAGTTTTATACATTTCCATAATTTTACAATCATTTTAGCATTTCAAAACTCGACTTCCTTCCCCCTCTTTCTGCGGTTCCTTAAATTTGTTTTTTATATTTTCTGCATATCCAAATTAACTTAATTTACTCATTTATTCATCTGCTTTAAACGTATATTAAAAACTACAAGTTATTACAGTAATCCTGCCAATATTATTCTCTGTTTACTGTTTATTTTTTAAATATTCAATAAACCATTTCCATTCTTTTATAAAAAGTTTGTTATCTTGATTTCTTATTTTTCCGGTAAGTTTTGCCATTTCTGCATATTCCATAAGTTTTTGTATACATTATTCTTTCGCTGGGACTTCTTCTTCTTTCCATTTTTGGGCAAGTAACATTCTTGCCGCTGTAGTCACATACATGGAATAAATTTCTATACAGTTTGGGTAGTCAGGAGCAACTTGTTTTGTCCCTTTGGATACTTATCCTTGAAAAGTTGAAGCAACTGTTTAAGAAAAACAGACCCATAATTGTAAGCAAAATTTCTAGTTTATGTTGCCTAAGATACCATTTCGGAATGCAATTCTATGTATTTTTATGAATATCCTGGTGTTGCAGCAGCATTTAAATTGTCTCCATCTTTTCCTCTGTTTATACAGGTCCTTCTACTTCTTTCTCCTTTTGTTCCAAGTACAGAAGCAAGTCAAAAACACCAGCAAATGAACAAAAGAAACCTGCTGAGGTGAGAGTAATTCTCACATTCTTGGGGTGCTATTCAACTACATTTTTTTTCACTATTGCAAGAATTTCTCCCCTCTCCCCACACTAACCTCAATTTTTCTCTTGAGGTTTTGGGGACAGATTTTGAGAGTAGCAGGGAGATAGTTCTGTTACACGACGATTTCTTCATTCATGTTGTTTCCCTTTTATAGGTGAAGGAAGGAAGAATGAACAAACTTGTTCCATTTGAGTTCAATGGGATTAAAGCCCATCTATGCTTAAAGATTAGGGTCTGTAGTAAAATTGGTCATAATCTAAGGGCAGTTGAAGAGAAATTGAGGTCTTGAGGTAGTAGGTGCTGCTGAAGAGAATTTCTTGTGTTTTCTTTCCTTCTTCCTTATTGCTGGAATATGACTATAGGGCTATGGCAAACTTCTGCACAAGCTATTAAGGCTTCCACTTTTCTTAGGAGTATTTGAGTCCCTAATGTTATGAGACTGTCCCCAGGTACTTCTTCCCCTATTCACCTTAGGCATGGTTTCAATTTTGGCTTCTCTTACTATGAACTGAAAACAAGAGTTATGAAAATACAAGTTGACCAAACACATAATTCTGAAAAAAAATTAAATGCACAACCTCTGAGTAATGTATAAAAATACAGATTGCACATATCCTTTCTCCCTGTTCTGGATTTACCCTAAAGATGGGCCGGAGAAGGCCAAATATCTACATATCTTCTTCCTTTAATTCATATCTATGGGACAAATTTGGATTGCCCTATTTCTTGGGAACTGCATGTCTCTTCTTACCCAGAGGGCCAAACTAGTATATAAATGCTTGCACATTTTAAATGTGTATCGTTTTTACTTTAGAAATAACAAACAAGAGCATGAGTTGGAACTGCCCTGCATAGTGGGGCTATAACCTCTTTTCATTCTGCTCTGTGGTCCTAGTGAACCCCCCCCCCCACACACACACAGAGGAAAGATGATACAGATTTAGAGTGCAAAACAAAAGCCCCCTTCAGGCATCTTATGCATGACAGGGGGAACTGCATGTAGATTAAGAAACAGGGCTGTGCTGCTAATCCTGCCCCATTGTCCAGCTAGGCTAGCCCTATGCCTGTGTTGAGCATGGGAGGTGAGGGACACAGGTAGATTGGCTGTGTTATGTCAAGATTGGACCAGTGGCAGGCTCCTGCTCTTGGTTGCACAGTGGGCGGTATTCAGCTAAACAGTTACGGTAGCGCAGTGATTTTTAGTTGGACAGTGTAACTTCTCCACCCTCTCCTCTCCCTGTGCACCCCCTAAATTTGCTCCAGGTTTCCCCAGCTCTCCAGAGTAGATCCGGGAACAGGAGAAGAGAAGGCCAGAAAATTACATTGTGCAGCTAAAAGTGGTTGCACTAGCCCAACTGGACTACTTCCAAATGTGTTTTATTTGCCTAAATGATCACTTTTAACGTTGAGCTACTTCCTTGGAGAACTTGGCCGACAACTTAAGCTTATGTAACCCTTAAAAAAAAAGTTCAGCATGAAAGTTCAGGGGTTAGCACCCTTCAGAAATGGAAAATTACTTGCTGAATGCCTAATGCCATTACAGTTACTTCTGAAAACAGATGAAATGCAGATGACAGTGATGGGTAGGTGTCTCATTTGCCTTTAAGCTGTTCTGTTAAATGCAAGCTCTTTTGGGCCCACTCTTCTTTTTTATATTCGGAGTTAGTTTTATCCATTGAAATCTTTGAGCTTGAGAGTATCAAAACAAACAAACTATTCTACCATACTGCTAAAGTGAAATTAAATCTTCACTTGCACGGTTGCAGGATTTGGAAGAGACAACATTCCTGCAATCCAGGGTAGATGCTAGAGGCTTTTAACAGATTGAACTTTCCCACCCAACCTCCCAAGTTGTGGACAAGTCTTCTACTTTCTCCTTGTCTCTTTCCTGGTCAACTGCAGTTACTTGGATTCTGGACCTCCCCAGAGCTGGAAGTTGCCACAGTTCTGAAGGTGTTTCACTATCTACGATTAGGGGAGATCCCATATCCACATAACTCTGGAAGATCCCATTCACGCTTTACCTTCTAGGATTTGTGTGGTAAAGCAGAACAGGGTGGTCCACTTGCTTTGATTACAACTGCAGCAGCCCATGATTCTAAATAGTTCGGGAATTATGTGTTCCTTCCTTTATGCTTGGCAGTAAAGGGGTTGGTTTGATCCGTATGGTTCTGACAACTGTTTAACATGGCCTCTTGGATAATCATTAGGCTCCTGTACATTATTAATTTGTATTGTTAAAGAAAAAGAAGAAAAATAAGTTATTGGACTGTTTCTTCCCAAGTATTAATGCTGTCTTTGCCTTCACCTGCAGGTGTTTCGAAAGGATCTCATTAGTGCCATGAAACTCCCAGATTCTCATCATATTAACCCAGATGAATATTACCTCTTTGCGGACACATGGAAACAAGAATGGGAAAAGGGTGTGCAAGTCCCAGCCAGCCCAGACACGATTCCACAACCTTCTCTCAGGTAATTTTTAATAAATAGTTGTTGGGATTGAACTACATTTAATTTTGGGGTAGCCATATGAATATACTGGGCAGCATTCATGTCATGTAAACAATAATTAATCGTTTACTACTTTTGTTGCACAGAGTAGATTTTTGATCAGGTGAGGCTGCAATTTTTAAAGAAGTATTAAGGTCCACAACAGACAAATGTATTCTGACCACATAGTCAAAGAGGTAGTATACTTCATTATTTCAGCATAACTCAGTATTGTTCCAGCGGTTGTGGTGGATGATGTACACTGCAGTTTTCCAAATATACGAGACAGTTTTGTGGAGTACACAAAGTTGGGTGTGGTGGTAGACTGGCTGAGGGTGTATTAACCTGAGCTAGTCTTAGGTATATAAAGATCACCAGATACATTTGCTTGGTAGTTGCTCATGCCTAAATACCTTTGTCCCATTGTAATTTGGGCTTTCTTTACTTCCTCTGAGGTATGATATGGTCACAACTCAAGAGGGAACATCAGGCAATGTGGAAAATTATCTGTGTGGTTGTTCAATAAAGAATTTACTTTTGTGTGTTTATTTTTTGTTTTTGCTTTAATGATCCCTATATTTGAGTGTAAGAAAAAGGTTGCTGATAGTTCAGAATGGGCTTTTGGCATGTGCTCCTGTAGTTTATAGGGATGCGGGTGGCGCTGTGGTCTAAACCACTGAACCTCTTGGGCATGCTGATCAGAAGGTCGGCGGTTCGAATCCATGCGATGGGGTGAACTGTTGCTCTGTCCCAGCTCCTGCCAACCTAGCAGTTCGAAAGCACACCAGTGCAAGTAGATAAATATGGAAGATAAATGGGAAGGTAAACGGCATTTCCATGCACTCTAGCTTCGGTAACGGTGTTCCATTGCGCCAGAAGCAGTTTGGTCATGCTGGCCACATGACCCGGAAAGCTGTCTGTGGTCAAACGCCAGCTCCCTTGGCCTGAAAGCGAGATGAGCGCTACAACCCCATAGTTCCCTTTGATTGGACTTAACGGTCCAGGGGTCCTTTACCTTTTACTTGCAGTGTGTAGCAGTACTCTGTGAGCAGCATGGCATTGTCCTAATGAATTCCTTAGTCAAAAGTAAGGGTGGCTAACACACAGGTCATGGCCCCAAGGACCCCATGAAAATGATTTATTTATTTATCTGTTTACTCACTTTTTGTGTCTGGGTACCCCTTTCTTAATTGTGCTTTTCTGGGCAGCAGTCCCTAAAAATTTGTTTGATTTTCTGCTGCTGCTGTTGTCAGCTGACAAAAAAAAAATTAATGAAATGATTGGCTGAAGAACAGCCCAAGGCATTGGAATGGTCTGTCTGAGCTCACTTGGTGCTTGCTGTTTAGAATGGACTCCGGGATTGGAGGGAGAGAGTGGGTGGAGGTGTAAACGAAGAAATGGATGGGAGGCACAAGGAAAACTGTAGAAAAAGCTGCTGGTGGGAGAAACATTAATGGATTATTGTGGATGGGGGTGTGTGTGAATTCATACAATTCCGGCGCATAATTTGATTAGTAGCCACAGAAGGCAAAGAAATTAATTATTGGGGAAAGGGGTGTGCATTATTATTGTTTCTTAATGAACAAAAAAATGGGAGACAGATCATCCATCCCTGTTTGCAAAGTCAATCAGGTAGGGGGGCGGTGTGGCAGAAATTTTACAGCCCCATCTGTATCCTGATCCCAGCCCTGAGCAGATGTTTAAATCTCTCCTCTGGTCAGTGTCAGGTCTGGAGTATGTTTTGGGATACAAATCTCTTCCTCTAAATGCAACCATGCAGATGCTGTGTGTGAGAGAGAGAGACACAGAAAGAGGTTGTGCTGTGTGTTTGTAAAAGAGAGAAGTAGCATGGAAAGATTCGACTAGCTTGGGCAAAATGTCCTATGTATTGGGAGAGATTGGGGTGGGAATTAATAAGGAATGGGGGTGTGGAAGTTAGTACGAAAGAAATTAAGGGAAATAAATAAGAAGTAAGGGTTGGAGGGGTAAGTTCTGCCTTTTCCCACTATTTCATTTTGGCCATGCCTACTTTGACATGGGCCCCCTCCACTGGCCATTGTGACCCTCAGCCTGGAAAATGTTCTTACCCGATGCACCAATGCACATTGTCACTTTTGCTTGACCCATGCATTCCATTGTAACCCAGTTTATTGTACTCAATTAGGGGCGTCAAATACCTGGCTTCCCAATTTGCAGAAGTGCCCTTTCACCAAATGACTCACAGCTCACTTTAATTACTATATCATTTTAGAGTCGTAGCGGAAAAAGTAAAGCAAGTACTATATACACGGCCTAGAAAATACATTCGCTGTTCAAGTCAAGAGCCCACTGAACCTGGCTATATCAACATTCTGGAACTGGCAGAATCGATGTGTCGTTACGACTTGGATGATATGGACATCTTCTGGCTTCAGGAAGTAAATGAGGAGCTTGCTGAAATGGGTGAGAGTGATGAAAAGTCCAATTACTAAAGCTACAATGAATTTTAAAAACTGAATCTTTAGTCAACTGCACTGATTTAAGGCTGTTTTGCTGCTGCTTCTTTTTTTTAAAAAAATGGCTTGTTTAGAAAGATAACTTTAGTTGGTATTCAATGAGTCTTCTGCAGCCATGGTTCAGAGACATTTAACTGCATCTAGATATTTTGAGGAACTTCCATGTTTTTAATTCTTTGGAAATCCATCTTGGTTCATGGAAGAATGTGCATTTTATGCCAGGACTCTAGGAGTAATAAAAACAATGTGTATGGAAAAATACCAATCAGGTAATAATGGAAGTCAGTATTCCTACTTAATTGTATTTGCTAATACTCAGATCTTAATTGTATTTGCTAATACTCAGATCGTAATGACCTGAGAAACTGGCAGCTTTGCAGACTTGTACTTTGTGGCTCCATGAGAGAGGCAGGATTATGCCACTCTAGTAAATCAGAGAAGACACTATCTTGATAGCTTGTTTATGAGACTTAAAAATTAGGGGGGAAATAATTAACTTAATGTGGCAGATTCTTTTCAATGTAGTATTCATAAGCAACATGTTTCTAATCTGAATGGGGAAAGGTAATGGGGCATATAATGAGATTTCAATGAAGTTGAACAGGCTATTTGTCATGTTAAGAGGCAATTTCCTATAACAATGGTTTGGTTCAAACATAAAGCACATTATGAAACCGTGGATTAGCTTTATGTGTGAACTCAGTCCACTTTATTGGCAATGGTAAAAGTTTCTGATTAACCAAGGTTTGTAGCTGGGTTATAAACCTTGCTTAACGTCAAGCATAGCTTTGCATTGTATGCAAACCTGGACCACTTCCTTAGCTATGGCTATGGAGCTGTCGCTGCCCAAAAGCTAGTGGAGCTGAAGTTGGAAGAGCAACAAAAAATTCTGCCAGACACCTTAGTGTTAATGATGGTTTAGCATGAACAATGCTATGCTATGATGTCATAGGTAAAAATCAATTTTGTGCATTATTCCTGACATCCTAGCTGCTACTTTGAATATATGTAGGTTGTCTGAATCCTAGGGAATAGGACTTTCAATCTAAGTATTTTAATATTTTTATATAGTAATATAGGAAGCCAAAAAGGCAGGATAACAGTGTTTTAAATAAATCCACCTACAATTGGTGGTTTCACTTTTCATGTATCTGCATTTGTTTAAGATAGTGTATTATATATCAGATTAATGCAATGTTTTAAAACTTGGATTGAATTTAAGTAAGTCTCACACAAATGAGGGAGGGAGACAACCTATTGTCAGTGCAATGCTTTAGGAAATGAGGGTGCTTTTTGTTCCTTTATCTAGTATTAAGCAGATTATTATTTTGCTTTAATTCTCCTGCAGGTTGTGGGCAGCTTGATGAGAACACAATGGAGAAAATGGTGGAAGTCCTGGAACGTCACTGTCACGAGAACATGAACCATGCCATTGAGACAGAGGAGGGGCTGGGTATTGAATATGATGAAGATGTCATCTGTGATGTGTGCCGGTCCCCTGACAGTGAAGATGGGAATGATATGGTGTTTTGTGACAAATGCAACATCTGTGTGCATCAGGTTAGTGCTAGCAGAGGTTTTGAAAATGCTTTCTTTTGGGAATGGGATTACAATGGAACCTTGGTTCTCGAACAGCTTAGTTGACGAACAAATCGGAACCCGAATGCTGCAAACCTGGAAATAAATGCTTTGGTTTGCAAACCTTTTTCGGAAGCCGAATGTCTGATGTGGCTGTCAGCTATTGTTTCCAGGGTGGCTGCACCAATCGCAAGCCGCGCTTTGGTTTTTTAACGTTTCAGAAGTCTAATGGAGAACCAAGGTACCACTGTAGAATCTTTCTAGATAGCTTGCTCCAACACAACCTATCTGAAAAGCCATTGAAAAGGTGCAAGAAATCTGGCGGCCTCTGAAAAAGTGGGTCTAGAATTTTTGTTTTCCGACGGCTCTGTAAAATTTAACACGCAACTGCTTAAAAGAGACATGGATTGCTTTTGATCAAGTAATGTATTCAGAGGTCATGTAAATCCCCTAAATATCATGGGAAAGGTTTTGAACCATTGTGGTGTTGGAACATTTGTCTGCTGCGCACTTCTTCCTTTTCTGAAACCGCATTTAGGGATGTCAGCTAATTAAATTTCCTACAACAGAGAAAAAATGGAGAAGTGAAGGGTGAATTTTTAATCTTCATAAAATGATTCTTGTTAATGACAAGAGTAGAGCATGGTGCAGTGAGTGCACAGTGAGATAATGAGGGAAAGCTGATCTTTTAAATTTGTGCCTAGAATTTATGCCTATGCAAGAATGCACTCTTCTGGATTAATCTGAAATGTTCCAGAAATAACTGTGATAGGCTAATCCTTCTGGAGTCTTCCTTAGGCTATACAGAAACCTTTCTCGGTAAGTGTATGCTAGTACTAGATGCCACAGAGAGCTACTTTTCTAGATTTTCTGTGTGTGAGAGAGATACACAACAATAAATAGCAAGGTTTTGGGGTTAGGGAGGCGCAGCTACCGTTGGCCAACCTTTCTGAGATCGGGCCTTTGGCTTCTGTGTCTTTTTGTAGAAATTCTCTGTGCAGTACTATTAATAATGTGTGTAACTCTTTACTTGTTAGGAAATAGCTCCTTTCCTGTTTCGTGTTTCAGACATCTGGCAAATAGTTGAATTCCCCCAAAATGGTTTTAGCGTATAGCATTTTTTTTAAAAAAAAATATACTCTGTTGGTACTGCTATAAGTCTCATTTCACTTATGGAGTCGTATAAAGCAGCAGTTTGTTTTTATCCTCAGGCATGCTATGGCATCCTAAAGGTTCCTGAAGGAAGCTGGCTGTGTCGTACTTGTGTTCTAGGTATACACCCTCAGTGTCTCTTGTGTCCAAAGAGAGGTGGGGCCATGAAAGCTACAAGGACAGGCACCAAGTGGGCGCATGTGAGCTGTGCTCTTTGGATTCCAGAGGTATGTATAAGAAGTGTTTTAGCCCATCTTTATGTAGACTAACATGGAAGTATTCAGACTGCAATCTTCCCCCGGTCACCTAGCTGCTGTAGCTGTTATATTTGCCTTTTTACAATATGCTGAAATATAATAGCTTGATAGCTCTTTCCTGGTCATGTCAGTCATAGTAATCCATACATTTTATTATTATTATTAGGTAAGCATTGCTTGTCCAGAAAGAATGGAACCAATTACCAAAGTGTCCCATATTCCACCAAGTAGATGGGCTTTAGTTTGCAGCTTATGCAAATTGAAAACTGGTGCTTGTATCCAGGTATGTGTTAATTCTGTATTGTGATCTTAGAGGCTGCAGAGCAGAAATTGCATGCTAGCAAACTCAACAGGTTCAGAGTGCTAAGGAACAACTTTCTCCTGTGCTGGGTGGAAGACAGACGCAGCAGAATAGCCTTTAGCAGGGTTTATATTTTAAGGATGTGGGTGGCACTGTGGTTTAAACTACAGAGCCTCGGGCTTGCCGATCAGAAGGTCGGCGGTTCGAATCCCCGCGACAGGGTGAGCTCCCGTTGCTCAGTCCCAGCTCCTGCCAACCTAGCAGTTCGAAAGCACGTCAAAATGCAAGTAGATAAATAGGTATCGCTCCGGCAGGAACGTAAACGGCATTTCCGTGTGTTGCTCTGGTTTTGCCAGAAGCGGCTTAGTCATGCTGGCCACATGTACGCTGGCTCCCTCAGCCAGTAAAGCGAGATGAGCACTACAACCCCAGAGTCCTTCGCGACTGGACCTAATGGTCAGGGGGTCTCTTTACCTTTATATTTTAGGAAACATTTTCAGGGTATTGGAAGAATATAAAAAAAAACAAAAAACCCCACAACCTTTTGGCATCACAGAATTGTAGATAGGGGGCCAATGAGAGTAGTTGGTGGGGATATTTGTTAAAAAAAATAAAGAGACTTTTGTAAACCTTTTGGGGCCCACCAAAACCTTACGGGGAACAACAGTCAATTAAAATTACATTAAATTAAAAAGCAAGGGAATGCACAGGATCCCTGATGCACTTAGGGCCCTTTGCTTATGCCAGAACCGTTTAACTAAAGCTTAGACATTACACTAGCTAAGTAGCAGGATACAGGATTCACAGCTTTATGGCAGATACATAATTTAAGTGGTACCTCGGGTTACAGACGCTTCAGGTTACAGACTCTGCTAACCCAGAAATAGTACCTTGGGTTAAGAACTTTGCTTCAGGATGAGAACAGAAATCGTGTGGCGGCAGTGGGAGGCCCATTAGCTAATATGGTACCTCAGGTTAAGAACAGTTTCAGGTTAAGAACAGACCTCCAGAACAAATTAAGTTCTTAACCCAAGGTACCACCGTAATAATGCAAGCTTGCATTATTACTTAAATTGTAAATCTGTCATGAAGCTGTGGATCCTCTATCTTACCGTGCTACTTACTTAGCTAGTGTGGTGGCTGAACTTTAGTTAAACAGTTTTTGCAGAAGTCAAGTTATCTTGCTTTGCACATCATGTTAAACCATAGTTAGGTTTAATATGTGGTTTAATGTGGACGAGCAGTGCACACTGCTCAAAGTTTCCAGCCCACTTTCCCTCACAACTGGCCACAAACCGCAAGCAACTTTACTTATCAAGTGATAACCAAACTTTGTTATTTGTTTACTGCTCATGGTTTGTTTTGGGGAAACAAACCACGAGCCCAGATATGAAGCCAAGGCATGTGGTTTTTTGCTCCTGCCATGGTGCAGCCAGGAATGGGGAAAGAGCAAAGTGGGACTTGATTAGCTTGCGCAAGCATACTGCTCAGTCATGTAAAGCCATAGTTAAACATTACCTATGGCTTAATGTGATTTCAAAACACAGCCATTATGCCAAATTGCTGCTAAGGCTTTGCCGTGAACCAAGCATTGCCCATGGCGTTGGAATGCTGGAGCTTATACAGAAGAAACAAATGATTGAACAGGCTGTTTTTCATTAACGGTGTGTGTTGCCTCTTCTGAAAGTGTATATGCATAGCTTGTAACTCTTAAGATAAAAGTACTTAAACATCAATATTTTACATTTTATAACCTGTATTTCTTAAAAATCTTTAGTGGAACAGAATTTGCTTGTTTTTCTTGTTGTGTCTGAAGGTTACCATTTAGACTTCTAACTCGTGAATAAACAACCTTTAAAGTAAAGCTGTGTCCGCTGAATACCGCCTGTGAAACTCTGTGCATACGTGTAATAATAAAAGGCCTGTGATACTTTCTAAGCTTTCATTGGCTGTTTTTCCTCCTCTGATGCTTGTTTTAACTGGTGGCGGTTTCCTTCACTCAACAGTGCTCTGTGAAGAGCTGCATTACTGCCTTTCATGTCACGTGTGCCTTTGAGCATAGCCTGGAGATGAAAACAATCCTGGACGATGGCGATGAAGTCAAGTTCAAGTCGTACTGTCTAAAACATAGCAAAACCAAGCAGAGCTTGATGCCCGACGCAGACGTTAATCCCAAGAGCACAGCAGACCAGAAGCAGACCGAGAGCGAGAAAACCAGTTTGCGTGCTCAGAAACTTCGGGAGCTGGAGGAGGAGTTCTACTCCCTAGTGAGGATTGATGACGTCGCAGCAGAACTCGGCCTCCCTAAACTCACTGTGGACTTGATCTATAATTACTGGAAACTAAAACGGAAAAGTAACTTTAATAAACCATTATTTCCTCCCAGGGAGGATGAAGAAAACGGCTTGGTTCAGCCAAAAGAAGATAGCATTCATACTCGAATGAGGATGTTCATGCATTTGAGGCAGGATCTGGAGAGGGTAAGGAGGAGATGGGGGGAAAGTGACGAAAAATACCCTTATAAAGTAGTTCACTGCAGCAGGAATCGGGAAGGGGCAGATCAATCCAACACTTTAGTGCTTATTTCTTCTTATTCTGTCTCCAGCAAGTTCATCACTGTACGCCACAATCTGACAGCCTCCAGATTCGACTATTGCAATGCACTCTATGTGCCCCTACCCTTGAAGGCTATTTGGAAACTGCAACTGGTCCAAAATGCAGCAGCCAGATTACTGGCTGATGTTCCATTTTAGAGCTCTTACAACCTCAGTTTAAAAAACAGCTGCTGTGGTTGCCATTCCCCACCCCCCAAGGTCCACATCACGGTGCTCGCATTCGTGTTTAAAGCTCTAAGTGACTTGCACCCTGAACAGCTGAAAGACCACCTTGGGTGTTAAAATTTGGCAAAGGGCACTGTCTTGGTAGTACTTCCGCCTTCAGAAGTGCAGGGAATGGTGGCCCAGGAAAGGGCTTTTTTCCTTTCCTGTGGCAGCTCTTCATTATACAGTATTTTTGCTGTCCGCTGAAGATGCACCTCTTTGTCCTGACCTTGGCAGTTCAGGCAACCCATCTCTTCTGCTAAATCGATAATGTTCTGTTCTGTCTGGAACGGCTTTACTTGTTTTTTTTGCCACATCTGTTTTTATCTATTTGTTTAATACTTGTATATTGTATTGTTGTAATCCTCCCTGGGGTCCTATGAGGAACAGTGGGTAAGAAATCAAGTAAGCAAGTAAGTAAGTAAGTACATAATGGAGGCTGGTGGAGAGAAGAAACAGGAATGGCAAGAAGCAAAGTAGAAGTAGGATCAGCCAGATTCTGGGTTCATCCTACGACTTGTGGTGTGCCATGCTACTCTGCTGTATGGCCCATATGTCAGCTGATGCTGTGCATGGCTGTTCTTCTGTAGCAGTCACCAGGTTGCTTTCCTCAAGTGTCAAGATGAGGTTTCTCCTTCATTACAACACTCAATTACAGTCGGAGGAGGCTGATTCTGCCGGTGCTTTGCCCATTGGCTCATTTGCATGCTTGATATTGACTCTAGTAAGGAGGCTACAGTAGAGCCTATTAAGGATCCTCCGCAGGCATCATCCTAATTATACAGCTGTGGCTTTAGGAACCTTCTACCTGCTAAACAGGGAGACTAGCTCAGACCAAGAAGTCAATAGCCACCTGATAACCTTTTCGTTGTGAATTTTAAAAAGCACTCGAGAATGTTTTGTGGGTGGATGGTTCAGAAGGGACTAGAGTTAGCGTTGAGTATATCGAAGGCAAAACGGAGAAAAAGAGGTCAAGCGTTAACACTGCAATATGAATAATAAAACATGCAGATTATTTAAGTACAGTGGTACCTCGGGTTACATACGCTTCAGGTTACAGACTCCGCTAACCCAGAAATAGTGCTTCAGGGTGAGAACAGAAATCGTGCTCCGGCGGCACGGCGGCAGCAGAGGCCCCATTAGCTAAAGTGGTTCTTTTGTTTTTTGTTTTTTCGCTGTAGGTAAGAAATCTTTGCTACATGGTAAGCAGAAGAGAGAAGTTAAAACTTTCTCACAGCAAAGCACATGAGCAGGTTTTCAATTTGCAAGTCCAGCTTATCAATCAGGAAATTGCTGCAGGTAAGGAATGCAAAATAAGCCTGGTTCAGATGATCATATCTGAGCTTTTTAAACAAATATATGCATGAACCTTTTTACTTACACATGCAATCCCTCTTTCCTTATTTGTGTAAGCAGTGATTAAGTCAGGAAGTAATTGACCTTAGTTTCCTGTTTTATCCAAACCAGGAAACTATAACTACCCTACTGAGAACAAATGGGAGTATTAAACCAGCTTGGACTATGGTTTAATATCCTGGCATATTCGGAAGTTGATAACCATAGTTTCCTGATTAGGGCATAGCAAGAAAACATGGTATGGGTAATTGCAGACTTCTTGGTCTGATTGCAGTGTGGCACAAAGGGTCTCTGTATGTGCAAGCAAAGCACTTGTGTGTAACTTGGCTTAATAAGATGAGATGTGATTGTCCCAATATGACCATGGCTACTGTAGATTTTTGCTATGTGTTGCTAGCTTCCAGAGCCTTTTAAAACATGTTTTTCTTGGATTGTTAATTGTAAAATCCCCTTTCAGCTATTCCAGAAATATATCTTATGGGCTATCTATATGGTATAACTTTTTATTAATGCATTTGTTTACATTGCAGTAAATTTGTAAGTTGTGTTCTAGACATGAGTAAGAAGAATACACTAGAATATGCAAATACTACAAACTTAGTAGTGTTTTCCTTCTACTATGTTCTTAAAATCCCATGCTCCTCTGTTCTGGGAAGGCTAGATAGAGCCTTAGTATGTGACCAGGCATTCAATAAATATCTAGTAGCATATAATTTTTTAACGCTTTCTTGAATCTATTATCAAGGAAACATGGAAAAAGGAACTTTCCTTAATTGCAAATGATATTATAAACGTATAGGTTGCTACATTTAAATAGTTCTAGAATAGGTGTATATTCCTGAATTGCAAGAGGTTGGACTAGGTGATCCACAGGGTCCCTTCCAACTCTGTGATTCTATTAAGTTCTGTGAAGATGTGCTGCATACATTTGCATGATGGAATCTGCCTCTTAAATAGATACCTTCTCACATACCCTTTTATTTTTCTCTATAGGCCATTCTCTGACAAGTGCACTGGAAAACACTCTGTTTTATCCACCTCCTAGAATCACCTTGAAGCTTAAGATGCCAAAATCAACATTAGGTGATTGCAAAAATAAATTGAAATCTGGTAAACCACTTTCTCCTGACAACAATGTCGTGGTTTACAGCAAAAAGGGTATTCCAGTATCCAAAGAGACTTTTGTTTCAAATATGAAAGCCTACTCGAGGTTTCAGCATGAGAACAGGAGCAATGGCTTACTGGGAGGGATGGTGAAGTCTAGGAATGAAGCAGCAAAGAATTCTGGACCTGCACATACATCGGACTTCCATCGCGGACAGTCGTCTGGCAAACCCTTAGCACTTCAAGCTGCATTGCATGGACAGTCCTCCATTGGGAACGGGAAAATTCAGCAGCACTCTAATCTAGCAAAGTCTAATGGCTTAATGGGCAGAGTTGGGGACGTCACTCAGCGAGACAGCTCTAGCCAAACGACATACGAGCAGCAATCTGCTCTCTCTGCCCACTTGGCTAGCCAGAGCAGCTTCAGGAAATCCACCATAGAACACTTTAGCAGGTCCTTCAAAGAAGCGACCAACAGTTTGGTGAGGACCACGGAAGATCTCAGATGCTGTGAAAAGCCCTCAAGAAGGCTGTCGATGAGAGAGCGTTCGTGGGGCAAGCAAACTCTTGAATATCAGATGGGGAGTGCCCCCTACCAGGACAATGATGGGTATTGTCCCGATTTGGAACTCAGTGACTCTGAAGCTGAAAGCGATGAGAATAAAGGACAGATAAGACTGAGAAAAAGCAGCTCTGAGAGAGAGGTCCCAAGTAAAGACTTTAATAGAGATTGTCATAGTAGAAGTAAAAGAAATTTGATTTCTCACAGTTCAGTACAAAGGTGATTAGAAACCCCGGATAATGGGAATAGCTCAGCCTTCGTATGTCCAAGATTATTGATGCAAACCTTAGGAAATCTGCAGGTTACAGTGTAGGATCTGTGAGCAAATGACGAACTTGCTTTTTTTAAGTGGTGAATTGGTTTACCCTTTTTTGAAAAGATTGTTAATTGGGGTTTTTTCCTATAAGTGCTATATAAGTAAAGGTTACTTTAAATATCACTTGCAGAAATAGTTTTATATATCCACTTCCCCGGTCTACGGAAATGTATTGTGTTCGGCTTTGTACCAGTGGGCAGGTATTCCAAAAAGCCCATCCTTCTGTGACAATCTGCAAGAAGATGGAACAGGCGATTCTTGCTGCAACTTCAGTATAATATCTCTTCATGAGAACACTTAAGCAATCTCTTAACCCCCCCCTTTTTTTTTTTGGAAGGAATTTAAAAGGCAAAACTGTATTTTGAAATAATGGTGCTTGCTTAATTGTTTTTGTTTGTTTGTTTTGGTCTGGATTGGGACATATGACTACTAGACAGAAATCATGTTCTCAGCCAATTTCAGAACAGGTGGTATGATTCTGAAGGCTCGGATACAAGGTTCATTCTAACTCTGTGGGACTTGGTTCCAAGTAAACACGCATAGGATCCAGAAACGAGGGTTTCTCATAGCCTGCTGAGTAAGGTTTACAGACTCCACAGTCAATGCTGCCAAACACACTGATCTCTAGATTTCCCCCCTTTCTCCTCATAGTGTGCCCTTGATAAAAATTGTGTTTTCCTTTGCTATTGCAGCTTGCTTTTACTGTGTAAATACTCTTTTAACTTCTAGTATTTTTTTATTTTATTTTTTAATCCTCGTGTACATAGTAGTTTGTTGTGGGTTGCACTTGCAAAATATTTTATCCAGCCAGCCGATACAAATGGCTGATATGTGGATAGTGTTTAATACTAGAAGTATGTAATCTCTAAACCTATTCAGGCAATCACCGGTGATGCCAGATTCTACTTTGTCTACTCAGAAGGCTTTTTAAAACCTCGATCCCACAATATTACAGCCATTCCTCCCATCCCAACACAAACACACACTCCCTGCCGCCGCCGCTCAGCTGTCAAATACTTTGTCCAATTTCTGAGCCAAAATTGGTGAATACATTGTTTTGGTTTCCAAGTTTAAATATAGTCAGACACAGCAAATGAAAATATTTTTGATTGCCAAAAAAGCTTTGGAATTGCTTAGGCCACTTTATTGTCTAATTAGATTTACTTTTTTTTTTTTTTTTACAAAAACGCTTCGTAATATGTGACAATGGTGTCAAAGAAATTACTCTATATTATGGCGTACCATTGATCTTTAATTAGGAATAAATGGGCTTCAGCAGCCAATAATAATTTGACTAATGAAATTGTTACAGTTTGCTTTAATTAATAAAATTCCATAATGTGAAGTAAAAGGAACTGGGGTAAATCTACTTTTAGTTGTGAAGAAGGGATTCACAATGAGATATTCCTGAAGGAAATAAAAGAAATTTGACAGTTTCACATGCTTTGCTTTAGGCATTCTTAAAAGTTTGCTTTGTTTACTCATTTCTATGGTATGTTTGTGTAATTTGTCTTTTTTTCCATAGATCTATTTTTAAGGCATTTTCTTTCATGTAAATATATAGTACCATTTTTTTTTTAAAAGTTAGTGTTTTGTTGAAAAAATGGTTGGCCTTTATGTTGTCAGCCATTCAGAACGGTGCTGAAAATGTTCACTTCTCTATACATTGGTTCTAGTTTTTCATATTTATTGTTAACATTGTTTCCTGGTCATGAAGTAAATAAGAGTTGAAAATGGGAACAATTACTTCATTGATCTGAAGGGGACGACGACAACAATCGTGTTTCATGACTAGTGGCATGAGAACAATATAAAGGGTAGGAAATGGTGCTTCAGCAAGACTCCTCAGTTTTGCTAATTTAAAGGTGATGACTAAAATATATCAGTTCAGGCGATAGTAATTTTGTTTTTGTTTAATTTTACATGATTTTAATAGATACGTGGAGGAGGAGCCTTTGGCTATATAGCTTTCAAGTATCTGTCTCCAAAATATATTTGCTAGTTTTTACAATGTGTTCAGTGGCTAACTTTGAAGTATTACCTCTTAACCTAATTTGTTTCCCATATATATATATATATATATATATATATATATATATATATATGATTTTTCACAAATGGATGTCTTTTTTAGACATCCCCTTTTTACAATACTTTTTTCATTAAATTATGAAACTGCTAACTATACCTTCTTTGTTGTGATCTTTTGAAGGCTGTAATATTTTCGTCCTTGATAAGAGTTCCTTGATTACTATACTTACCCCTCTAAAGTTCTTGCATTGAAAAGCACAGGAGATGATCTACAGATCTGTAGATTTCCTTAGGAACACGCAATGTTCTCACACAGTCTTCACACGGGACAGACCACATGCATACATTCCAGTGTATGAATTTGGTATTCGTAGGGCTTCAACATGATTTAAGTAATTTTAATAGATTAATAATATGTGTTAAGGTAATAGGTTGATAAATTAATTAAATTAGAACATGTGTAAAGCAACAGCTCTGAGGCACAAAGGACTTTATTTTGGATAATGTGCACGTGTTTATATAAAGCCTTAGAAAAGGCTTCTCTTCATATGCGGAAACATGCCTCTTTAGATAATTCTTGCTATCTGCAGTTTTAGTAAAACATTGTAAAACATATTTTTATAAGTTGCTGAGTCAGGGATCCTCTTTTATTAGTTGGAATTAATTCATTTGAACAGCTTTCAAATAGTTAACATGGCAGCCCTTAAATATCTGTGTCAATATTTGCTGGAATCTGTTCTGCTATAATGGAATCTTATTTATTTTAGAAAACGTATTTTGCTTCCCAGATTAAAAGCTACAGTAAAAATGACATGAAACAAATCATCAGTTAAATCGTTAAAGCAACAACAGAAGAGGGTCATATAACAAAATAACACGATAGCAGGAAGTTAAAACAGATTTGAAGGCAGGGTGCAATTAAAGAAATGGATTTGGTACACTCCTGAAACTCAAGAGAGGGTCAACAGAACCTCTTTAAGAGGGATGAGGAGTTCCACATTTTGGGAGTCCCTGACAAAAAGGCCCTTTTCACATATCTCCACTAAGTGCATCTCCAAAAGTGGTGGAGGTACAGGGCAGGACTTCAGTTGCTGAATGCAGACACAAGCAGATTCATGCAGAAGGAGGTAAACTGGTCCCAAGCCATTTGAGGGGGCTTTATTGGGTAATAACTAGGACTCTGAATTGTGGCTGGAAACAAATTGACTGAAATGGACCTGAAGTTTATCATAATGTATTCAGGTAAGGTTATTTATCCAACACAACCAGCTGATCTGATTTTTGAACTTGCACATAGACTGATGTGTAATTGATCAATGCAGCATTTTCCCTTTAAAAAAATAATCTACATACAGAAATAAGGACAGCAATAAAAAGGCAGCACTTGGCTTCCTTATTTCGGTTGTGAGATTGACCAGGTAAGCTTGTTAAAATATTGTTTCATAAGATACCATCTTACAATGAAAAGTTACTCCAACGTAAATAAGATAGCATCTTAAGCTAATTTGCATTTAGTACGATTTCTTTGACAACGGGGCAGTTGCTCTTGGAAGTCTTATCATTAACTTTGTTTAGAATGGAGCAATTGTTTGCCAATCCAGCTCACTACATCATGGATGAAGGACAAGAGATTAGATGTCTTGTTGCAAAGGCATTCCGTATCTCATGGGCAACAAAAATCAAGCTCTAGGTATTGTTTGGCCACAGCTCCCATCATCCTTGGCCACTGACCATACTGCCTAGGGCCAATGGGAGTTGAGCTCCCACAACATCTGGAGGGTGTCAAGTAAGATATCCCTTGCCCTAAATAAATTTTTGTTCCTAAGACGTGTTTTGTTGTTTCTTTGCAGTCCTGTGCTCCGTTGAGAAGGGCAGGATTAAATTAAATTAAATAAATAAGATTGAACCACCTTTCTGTGTTGATGCCATTTTAGCTACACTAAGCAGAAGCAGGTCTGACCCATCAGAGATTGAAGGAATGATGGAGAGTGAAATATAAACACTAGAACGCTCAACTGAGCCAGAAGTGAAGTAAATTGAGGAGGGAGGGGGAGAACGTTTTAGGGTGACTGGGAAGAAAATGGAGCCTGATATCTTTACTCCCAGTTGTTTAGCAGTGACAGCAAAAAGGCTGTTTAAACAAACAAACAGGGCAGTTAAGGCCCCGTCATTTCAAATTTCAATTTGTCCTGGTATGTTAGTTGCATAAATTGCTGTAATAGGCCCCACCCCACAGGCTACAATTTTGCATCTCTATCCCTCCCAAAAACCTATTTTGCATCTGGCTCTGGTTGGTAGACTTATGGGTGTGTGTTTAAAAAAATAAGGTCCTAAAGGAGCAACACTATTTTACTTGCTGCATTTTTATTTCACTTCTTGGAAATGAAGTGTTGTTTCTTCCACTAAATTGTGTATCAAAAAAATGGAAACATTTAAAATGATCAGTAGAAGATGCATCATCAGATGTTTGAAATGTTACCTGAATTGCAGATAACATAGTGGCGATGCTGGGATTGCTAGAATAAGAATGTCACAACGCTGCCACAAAACTTCTTTGCTGTGGTCCACAATAAATAATTGCTCAGGCATGCATAAACAGATATTGCTTCCCCCTACAAAAGAAATCCAGGCATTCTTACTCTGCAAGCTTCTCTCATGGCTTTCTATGTCAAACGGCCATGTTCAGTTCTTGCCATTTTTAGCTATGTCACAACAGCCCTGTAATTTTAACTTTAGTTTTGTAATACATGGAAGTTACGTTTTTGCATGCAAGATAGCTTTTCAGTCATAGTTCAGGCTTAAAGGTAATTATTAACTCTTCCATGACCTCTCCCTTATCTACCTGTGGAAAGAATCCACAATACAAGAGAAGTGTGTAGTATTACAATAGTTTTAACTAGAGAGATCAAAGTTCTAGACAGCTGGGCATGGTGGAGGGCAAATTGCCATTATGGTGTAGTTCAGTGGAGCATTAATGGGACATTTAATGTTTTCACTTAGACTCTTGAGCAACACAGAATCGAAGTAAATGCGGAACATCCTCGTTTTTGTATCATTCATTCATTGCTGAAATTATATAGGCTGCCCACCAGCATACGGCTCACAGACAGAAGGAATAAAATGCAGTGGTATTTACCTTAATGGTTGCGATTTTTAAAATTAACATGCCACTTGGTCTAAATGTCCTAGCCCAGGGGTAGGGGAACCTTGGCTCTGGGTGCAACTACAGCCCTCTAAGCTTCTCTATTTTGCCTGGGGCAAATCCTTAAGAGTTTTGTCTGGCTGGAACTTATCCTTGAACCAGTGATATTGCCTCTTGCTTACCTGGAAGGGAAATGTGGTGTGTGTGTGTGTAAAAACCTCTTGGCTTCTGTAGAGCTAGAGCACAAAGATGAGTCACATCCATTACTGCTTACGTACTTTTGAATCTAGGATGTCTGGCAGGTATGTGGCCTGCAGAAGGCAACCTGAGCATTCCTCAGGTTGACAGAAGATCCCCAACCCACCCACCATTAACTAGTATGCACCAGGCCTTGAGGGATAGGATTCAAATGAGGCTATGCCCTAAACTTCCCTAACTTGTCAAAGAAGAGCTGGGATTCTTCAGTAGTGCAGTGCAGTACTGCAGAGAGCCAGCGTGGTGTAGTGGTTAAGAGCAGTAGACTCGTAATCTGGTGAACTGGGTTCACGGCTCCACTCCTCCACATGCAGCTGCTGGGTGACCTTGGCCTAGTCACACTTTGAAGTCTCTCAGCCCCACTCACCTCACAGTGTTTGTTGTGGGGGAGGAAGGGAAAGGAGATTGTTAGCCTCTTTGAGATTCCTTCAGGTGGTGATAAAGCGGGATATCAAATCCAAACTCTTCTTCTTCTAGTGAATAGCACGAGCTTTGAATCGAGCCCAAATCTGTCACAAATTAATGCGGCAACTTCATGCAAAATGCTCTCCATCTTGGCTCCCCCTTTTGCAGTATGTGGATAAATAATAACCGACTTGTTATGCGAAGTTACGTTGTGTCTGATAGGAAATGCCTAGGTTCAAAACTCCCATTGGCCTAGAAGTTACAACTTTGGCCTAGTCGCTTCTCTTCTGCCCTAACCTACCACAATGTATGGCGTGTGCACAGTTTATGAAGATAAAATACAACAACCACCTGAATCACAAAGTCCCAACCTTTTGCGTGAAGGCCAGAGGGAACACACAAATGTTCCGGCAAGGTAATTTCAAGATTTCTATTCATCTTTCTCCTTTCCCATTCTCAAATGACCTAAGAGTTGAAAAAGAGCCTGGAAAAGTGTGTATATTGTGGGCTAACATTGCTGAACGCTGGTTTAGGGAAGTTTTTAATGTTTTATCGTGTTTTTAATATTCTGTTGGGAGCCACTCAGAGTGGGCGGAGTATAAATAATAAGTGATGATGATGATGCATTTTCCAGCCACAATCCACGGAGCCCAGCGATAAAGCCAGAATATTGTTGTTTAGTCGTGTCCGACTCTTCGTGACCCCATGGACCAGAGAACGCCAGGCCCTCCTGTCTTCCACTGCCTCCCGCAGTTTGGTCAAACTCATGTTTGTAGCTTCGAGAACACTATCCAACCATCTCGTCCTCTGTTGTCCCCTTCTCCTTGTGTCCTCCATCTTTCCCAACATCTGGGTCTTTTCCAGGGAGTCTTCTCTTCTCATGAGGTGGCCAAAGTACTGGAGCCTCAGCTTCACGATCTGTCCTTCCAGTGAGCACTCAGGGCTGATTTCCTTAAGAATGGATACGTTTGATCTTCTTGCAGTCCATGGGACTCTCAAGAGTCTCCTCCAGCACCATAATTCAAAAGCATCAATTCTTCAGCGATCAGCCTTCTTTATGGTCCAGCTCTCACTTCCATACATCACTATTGGGAAAACCATAGCTTTAACTATATGGGCCTTTGTTGGCAAGGTGATGTCTCTGCCAGAATATTACTTTCCTCCTCCCCCCCCTTTTTTTTTTTTACTATGGCTCTGCATTGAAGCGCTGCCTCCTGAAGCTCAAAACAGCTTCAGGGGGGCTAAACCTGCCCCACACATTTCCAGATATTAAAAGACCTTGTGCCACCTTTCTTTTTTAAACTTCCCAACTTTCCCACCTCCCTATAGCAGAGGATCAGGCTCCAGTTTTTAGCCCAAGGCCGCCAGCGGGGGAAGAGTGTTTTGCAAGCATGCAAAAAGAGAGAGAGAGAACAAGTTTTGTTAGCTAAGCTTGCAAGGGGGGGCTGTGCCAACCGGGCCTTCTTTCGCCGCTGCTTCCCAAAGCCAGCCGTGAGCAGAGCCGCCCCTCGCCGAATCTGCCCCCTGCAAAAAAGCTGGTGAGTCTCTCTTGAGGCGTAAAAAAACCGACAGGCACCGAGTTCCCCTTCCTTCCTCTTTCAGTATCTCGTGGTGGCTGCCGAGAGCGAGCGCAACTTTTTCTCGATGTAGAAACAGGGCCCAGCTAAAGGAATCCGAACTCTCTGCTTCCCGATTTGCCCGGGACTCGGGTTCAAGAATATCTTCGGAATGCTACTCAAAAGAACGCTGCGCCCCCGAACTCTGCGAAATCAATCTCAGTTCGACGCTCCCGCGTTGTATCTGTTTGCTCTCTCGGTTAGCCTGCAGGCACCAACCCAGATTATAATCTCCACCGAATTCACAAACATACCTGGGGAGGCCGGGGTGGGGAGAATCTGCCTTTTTAAAGTCCTGCAATTCCCCAGATCGTTTGCTCAGCTAGTGAGCTAAAATCAGCACTGCAGATAATTTTAATTTAGCAATGTTGAATGAGCACAAGGGACTCCTTCGCAGCATATCTTTCGTAAGAAAACGTTTCTCTCTAACCTGGCCCTTGTCTGGCAAAACATTCTATGGCCTTTTAAATGTGTTTGTTGGAGTGGGGTTATTGGTTTGTTTTCGGATTTTTATTACGTCTTTCGTGTTCTCATTTTGTATTTTTATCTTGCAAACCGTCCTGCGATCTTCAGATGAAGGGTAGTATACAAATTTAATAAAATAAATAAATACATTGTTCTTCCTCTCCCCATCTTTTCCTCACAACAACCCTTTGAGGTAGGCTGATGGAGCAGGACGAATCCAGGGTTATCCGTTAAACTTCATGCATGAATCTGGATTTGAACCCTGGTCTCCTGGTCCAGTTCTTAACAACTACACCACACTGGCACTCCCATTTTTACCTGTGTTTTAAAATCAGGCCTGTCGACTATTACACAGAGATGTTTCCTTAATTGTCTGCATAAGCTTGGCGAGATAAACATCTTGGGCATGATATCTTTGTGGGAGAGTGAGGAGATGGCAGAAGCAGCAGAGATTTATTAATAAATTAATAAATGAAACCACATACATCCCATATCCTCCACTCAAAGTCATTGGAGTCAAAATCACAACCCTATTAAAACCAGTGGGATTTTTTAAATTAAAAAACAACAACAAGGTACCAGTACTCAAAAGCTTGATAAAAGTGCTGTGGGTGCCAGCATAAAATGGAAAAAGCACGGATTAAAACAATAAATTAAATAACAATCCAGTTAATGCGTCTGGCTGTGGTCATAATTTTATTCTTGGTAGCACAGGGTACATCTTGCTTTAAAAGTTCCTTTGTACTTTCTGCTGTGCTCAAAAGTTATCCACCAATAATTGATTTTAGTGTAACTACTTGTTTGAAACGTGTACTCTGTATATATTTGCATGTAGCCATTTTTTTCTTGGTAACAATGAGCATGCATCTTCACTTCTTTTTTTAAAAAACAGCAACACATTTTGCATGCCTTCCGTGGTGTATAATGTTACTATTGCGCTTAAAACACCCTCACTATTTTGCATGTTTAGCGTTGAACATCTGTATTTCACTAGCATCAATGCATCTTGCTTTCTCCTCCACCTGCCTCCATTCCTGGGGAGAATGCTGATGATGTGCTATTGATGTTTGCCCTACTTATTAGTGCACTCACACAGAAAAGAACTATACTCAGCAGCAACTTGCTAATGTTTGACTGTGAAGATAGGAGTTCTCATTAAAGATTAGCAATGCTGGGTGCTATAAGTTTGCTGACGGTGGGTTTTTTTTGGAAGAGTAGATGGCTTAGACTCTAGTAGCAAGAAAGCTGAATGAAGCAGCACCTTTAGAAACTGAACTTTTCTCAGTTGTAGTTCACACCGCTGGACTGGGATTTGACTGAGCTGACTGTGAACAGGACTTCTTATTCGATTCTGTAAGAATGCTTATTTCTTGTGTCTTTCCTCCCAGCCCCGATTGTCTTTTTTTTTTTAAGAGTTGCTTTCTTGAAATAATTATAGTTGTTAATGTCTGGTTTGCTAGGGGAACTCTGAAATAAAATATTGAGGCACCATACAGCCTCAAGAAATTAATATCTTTTGCTCTGCAGGAAAAATATAATTGCGGCTTTCACTAAGCTGCCGTGCATTGTGGGTTCAGGCATTAGTGGTTAAGTGGAGCCTATAACAAATTGTTGAGTGCATCTGTTCCAGCAGTGGCGTAGCGTGGGTTGTCAGCACCCGGGGCAAGGCAAGTAATTTGCGCCCCCTAACGCGTGGATTTGTGCCCCCTAACCCTAACCCCCAGATGTTGGCCCGGTGCGGCCCGCCCCCCTGCACCCCCCACGCTATGCCACTGTGTTCCAGAAGTCCTTTTCCTCAGGGATCCTGCTAGTCTGTCATACTTATGAGCCATGGGATGCAAGCAAGCACATTTACTCCTCACCCCTCTCAGTTTCCTATTTTTCTTTTCAATTGAAAGGCAAAATTCTGTGATTCCTGCTGTCTTCATTGGCCATCCTTTGGACGGTTTGCCTCTTTTTTGTTGCTCAGAATACCCCAGGTTGCCCTCAGCATGTTGATATCCCCCTCTTCATTTCCCAGTGGTCAGGTTTTGGCTCAGTTTCTATTGGCTCTCACTTCCTGAGCTTGATATTAGAAGGAGTGATATTTGGCAACACTGTGCAGGCTGTAAAATTTGCGATCCGGAAAGGTGAGCAAAGCCCACTAGCTGTGTATTTTATCCTGCCACTTGCTCAACAGCCCTCCTGATTTTTTGTAATCTCAGGCAGGCTCCCAAAACGAGGAACATAGTGGGCCTCTGGTTGAGCATAGCCAGTGGGTTGAATTTGGGTTGCCAAGCAGAATTTGTTCAGTCCTGATAGACATCAACTCTGAGCATTTACACACACAATTCTGAAAATGCTTTTCGCTCTTCCAAAGTCTTGTCCTTTCGTTCAACTTTCTGTCTGTGACAGAAAAGTCTGAATGGATGCTTAGCCTCTGGGAAGGTGTTTTTGGGATGCTTGCAAGTAGTGAAGGGTGGAGATGAGGGACTCGGACAACTTTTATTGTTTGTTCTTTGTATCTAGCAATGAGAGGTTTCTGAGCCATGAAGATTCCTGGTTTTATTTACATCATTGTCAATAGCCATTACTAGACCTGTTCTTATGAATTTGACTAATTCATTTTAAAGCCACCCTTAAAGGTAAAGGTAAAAGGACCATTAGGTCCAGTCGTGACCGACTCTGGGGTTGTGGCGCTCATCTCGCTTTATTGGCCGAGGGAGCTGGCGTACAGCTTCCGGGTCATGTGGCCAGCATGACTTAGCTGCTTCTGGCGAACCAGAGCAGCACACGGAAACGGCGTTTACCTTCCCGCCGGAGCGGTACCTATTTATCTACTTGCACTTTGACGTGCTAGGTTGGCAGGAGCAGGGAGCGAGCAACGGGAGTTCACCCCGTCGCGGGGATTCGAACCGCCAACCTTCTGATCAGCAAGTCCTAGGCTCTGTGGTTTAACCCACAGCGCCACCCGCGTCCTTAAGAAACCACCCTTACCTTATGGCAATTCATTTCATAAATTAGCGAGGCATTGGTCCTGTGCAAAGTCTTACTTTGCCTGGAATATAGCTCTGAAGAGAGGCTAAGGGTCCAAATAGCTCCAGGTCCCACTAGCTTATAACTTTTAGAATAGGTTCCTGAACTTGCTTTTTCATTTCCCCTCCCCTTTTATTTTGTGTGCCATCATCATGCCTTTGTGGATTGTGAGAGACTTTCTTCCTTGTGATTTTAGAGCCACTCTGGGAATCTTTTTGCCTAAAAAGTGGGCTAAAAACAGCTCAAGGTAAGTGAGTTTTGACTGTGGGGCAGAGTAGTTAACATCTGGTTCTGGTTCAGCTTAACTTGACTCCGGGTAGGAATTAAGGGAAACAACCTTTGCCTCCTTTGATTGCTGCTTCTCTTCCCCAAAGGCCATGTCCTCTGTAAAAGTTGAGTCCGTTGTGCAGCACAACTGCAAACTTGGAGAATCACCCGTTTGGGAGGAAAAGGAAAGTTCGCTTCTCTTTGTGGATATAACCGACAAAAAGGTCTACCGATGGAATTCCCTTACCAAGGAACTGCATAGTGTTTCTGTAGGTAAGAAACAGTTTCACAGTAGAATATATATTTCAGAATGATCTAAAAAATAGATGATTGGCAGGAGCATCGTGTGACTTTTACAAGCTACAGGGGAGGAAGAAGCACCATAGGTATGGTTTTCCCATCGACTTGTGGTAGGATAAGCCACACTTTTGGAACTATTCCTTCCCACACAGCTCTTAGGACCAGTTCCGGCACTGAAAGGTGTCTATTAAGTGTGAAATTTGCCTACAAACCAAACTCTGTCTGTTGCATAGTTCACAGATTATGATAAGCCAGACTGTGGCTTACTGTGAATGGGCAGGCATGCTGGTGCCTGCTGCTCAAATCATGCTGCCCCATGCATTCCTTTCCAAAGCTGAGAGGAAACAAACCAGAATCTGTCTTAGTGCCACATATGAACCAGCACTCATGGTTTGCCGGCCACTGTTTTGTTTCCTCTGGCTTTCGAAAGAGAGGAGCTGTGCAGTGCAATTAGAGCAGCACACACCAGCAGGCTGACTTGGTTCACGGTAAGCCCTACAACTTTGGTGGGAAACATTTTCCAGCCTGAGGGCCACATTCGCTAGAGGGCAGCCTTATGGGGGCCACATGCTAGTGGTTGTTAGAGCAAGGGATTCTGTTCTATTATTGTTTTATTTGCAAATTTAACAAGGAGAAGAAAAAGAAAAAAGGTGAAATGAAAACAATGAAAAAGAAGAGGAAAACAGCAATGATGATAGAAATGTACAAATTATAACAAGAAACTGCCATCAGCTCGCATTGTGGATGCAGTGACCATCAGTACAGGAATCTTAAATTAAAGTTAGTACAGTATAAGCCCTCCAGAAGTCCAAATAGATATCAACATGCAATTGATGCCTATATGAAACATGGTTGAGTATAACTAGGGCAGTGAGTTCCTCAAATCATTGGACTCTTAACTTGTGTACAGTAGGACTGTGTTCTAAGCTATGCAAAAGTTTCCAGTGCAGCATTTTGTAATTGATGCTTCCAAACTGAGCAACTCCATATGAATTACACTACAGTAGCCAAGTATTGTTGAGTTCCAGTGTAGTGCATGGATAGACGGTCAGACTTGGCTTTGATGTGGCTGTGAACAAGAATATTTAATTTTATGTATTTTACGTATGTGTTTATTTACTGCCTTTGAAAAACAACAAAAAGTTGTCCAAGGGGTTCACTCTCTTTTCTCCCCCACCCCAAAAAATGGTTTCCACTTCAGGTGCTCCAGTGAGTTGTGTGTGTCTTCGCAAATCTGGCGATTACATGATTACTCTGGGAACCCAGTTTGCAGCCTTAAACTGGAAAAATAAGTCAGTAACCAGCATTAAGCACGTTGACTTGGATAAATCCAATAACCGGTTCAATGATGGGAAAGTGGATCCTGCAGGAAGACTGTTTGCAGGTAGGTTTGGATGGCCATCAGTCCCATGCTTGAAGATCTCCAGCTTGTTTATTTGTCTTAAGGAATTAGGATCCTTCGTTGTGTATCACCCAACAGTAGCTGTCAACCCCAGTTCACAGAATCTTGTACTGAACACACGCCTCTCTCCTTTCCCTCAGCTTCTTCTGTGTTGCAGCTTAGTCTCTTGTGATCACTTTGCTTTGACAAATAAATATCCCTTACAATTGAGAGCACAGTTTTCATGTCACTTAACCTGACTTCTGTCTTTGAAGCAAATGGAAGGAAGAGGATCCATTTTTTGTAGCGAGGAGCCATTGATAACTTTATCCGATAAGGTTCTTTCTTTCTTTCTTTCTTTCTTTCTTTCTTTCTTTCTTTCTTTCTTTCTTTCTTTCTTTCTTTCTTTCTTTCTTTCTTATCCTCTTTTATAGTCACCCAAGTTGGTGGCCATCACTGTCTTATCAGAGCAAATTCCACTATGTGAAGAAGCAGGGCTTTTTTTCAGCCAGCACCTCTTTTTCTAGAAAAATAGCACTGTACTTTCTTCTACTGGGGGTTGTTAGGAGACCCCTCTTTCCTTCACAGAGCTACAATTCCTGGAGTAGTTTCACAGTCAATCTCTCTCCCCAGGGAACTCTGGGAATTGGAGCCCTGTAAGGTCAGTAGGGGTCTCCTTCCTAACAACTTCTAGCACCCTTAAATTCGCAGAACTCTTTGAGGGAAGTCACGACTGTTTGAAGTGGTATTGTGGTGTTTGAAATGTGTGGTGTGGATGTGGTGTATTCTTTAATTTCAGTGAGGCTACTCTGAGTAAAACGTAGTTGAACACTACCCTGTGTCCTGAATCTTTGAACATTCAGCTTCACTGGGTGGAAGAATTAAAGAGGAGACCGCCCACTGTTGTGGTGCCACATCTTTGGCTGTCTATTGTCTTATTAGGATACTCTTAACCTGAATGTTGTGGTCCTTGCAGGTACAATGGGAGAGGAGATTCGGCCAGCAGTGCTAGAGAGGCAGCAAGGTTCCCTCTACACCCTCCTTCCCGATCACTCGGTAGTGAAACACTTTGACAAAGTGGACATCTCCAACGGTTTGGACTGGTCACTGGATCACAAAACCTTCTATTACATCGACAGCCTTTCGTATTCGGTGGATGCCTTCGACTATGACCTGCAAACCGGAAAGCTCTGTATGGTTGCTTTTGTTGTTTTTCGAGATCCTTAAAATAAAAACTTTTTCCTCCCTGTGCAGTTGCTTTGCTGCCAAGCACTGAGCAAAAATATGTACCTGTTATACTGTAAGAATATCTCACTGCATCGTTCTAATAATACCTGTAGCTGAGAGTCAGTTTTGGGATAACTTGTCTGGCTTTAAAATTACCTGTTACAGAAGTTTAAGCCACAAGTATATTCATTAGATAGGCAAAATGCGGTAGTTTGGTTTAATGAGATGTGCAAACTGGGGCCATGACTATTAAGATAGAAAGTTGCCTATACTGAGTCAGACCACTGGTCCATTTAGCTCATTTGATTATATTCTGCCATACAGTATTTATATAATATTCAGATATGTAGCATAGACTAATATGGATAATATAAGCCTGACCTAGAGGTAGGTGTTTGTTTGTTTGTTTTTACTAATAACACAATCTTTCTGGAATAATAATAATAATAATAATATTTATACCCCGCCCATCTGGCTGAGTTTCCCCAGCCACTCTGGGTGGCTCCCAATCAAGTGTTAAAAACAGTACAACATTAAATATTAAAAACTTCCCTTCAGATGTCTTTTAAAGATAGGATAGCTGCTTATTTCCTTCACATCTGAAGGGAGGGTGTTCCAAGGGTGGGCACCACTACCGAGAAGGCCCTCTGTCTGGTTCCCTGTAATCTCACTTCTTGCAATGAGGGAACCACCAGAAGGCCCTCGGCACTGGATCTCAGTGTCCGGGCTGAACGATGGGGGTGGAGACGCTCCTTCAGGTATACAGGACCGAGGGTGGGCACCACTACCGAGAAGGCCCTCTGTCTGGTTCCCTGTAATCTCACTTCTTGCAATGAGGGAACCACCAGAAGGCCCTTGGCACTGGATCTCAGTGTCCGGGCTGAACGATGGGGGTGGAGACGCTCCTTCAGGTATACAGGACTGAGGCCGAAATCTAGAATGGATCAATGATACACCACAGGTGTTTGTGCCTGAAGACTTTTGGCTTCTCCTTTCCCCAGGGAGTGCCATTTCAGTGGTAACCCTTTATCAACTTTGTGGATGGATCCTTTTGTAGTTTTTCTTAGCTCAGGTCCACATCTTATGGGGCGGGGAATGCTGACTTGGAAGGCATAGCGTTTAATGTGTGATTAAGTCCATAATGTGCATCAACTTCTTTGTGCAGCTAACCGAAGGAGCGTTTACAAGATGGAAAAGGAAGAGAGTATCCCTGATGGGATGTGCATTGATTCTGATGGAAAGCTCTGGGTGGCTTGTTACAATGGAGGAAGAGTGATCCGTATAGACCCCGAGACAGGTAAGCAGTTGCAAGGTGGGAGGAAGAAAGAAAAGTCTCAATTAAAGAATCTCGATGATCCCTCTTGGGTCCTTTCAGGCTCCCATGGAAGACTTTGTTGCATGCTCCTTTTAATGCCCCAATGCTCAACACGTTGCATACAACCCTGTAGTGTTGTTTTTCAAAGCAAATGATGTGATGAACATTTCACATATCTCTCTGTGTGGATTGCATCCATTCGGCTGTGTATGCACCATACATTCAAAGCCTGGGAACTATAGTTTAAGGGTGCTGGGGATTGTAGCTCAGTGAGGTGCAAACTACAGTTCCCAGGATTCTTTGGGGAACCTTTGCTTATGTGGACCTGCTTCTAAGAATGGGGCAGCCTGCAGCTCCAAGAGTGAAAGGGGAAATCAAAAAGGCATATTAACCCCTGGTGTCTAAAACAGCTCTTGTTTTAAGAACTGAGCAAATGTTAAAACTACATAAACCAAAGTGCAGATTCGTGTTTTTTTCGAAACTGAGGACTGAGTGCAGTGGCAGAGAATTTGGTTTGCCCCGGGTTCAATCCCTAGCATCTCTGATTAAAAGCATCAGGTAGGAGGGGCTGGAAAAGACCTCCCTTTGCTTAAGAGCCATTGTGTCACAGGGTGTGTTTACATTCCCCCTAGCTGTTCACATCAGAGTGGCTTCATTAGTGTCAGATTCTGATTTCCGTCTGTGTACACAACCAGGAGGTGTTGACCAGGGTGGGGATGTTTTTACCCTATGCCAACATGCTGAGAGCAGCTTAAGGACTCTAATTGGGGTGAAGTTGTCTTGAGAAACAATGCATCAAACCGTAATATTTTGTAACAAAGTGCAAGGTGCATATGCATTTAGGATAATGGTGTGTGAACAAGGATTTAAAACCCAGCACTGGAAACACAGTTGAGTGCATTGTGGGAGAGAATGGACACACAGTCATAGTAGGCCACACTGGGCTAAAATATGGTCCAGTATTCTCCACATTACAAAAGTTTCTCTTCCATATCAGCAACGATCATAAATTCACATAAATAGTATATGAATGCTGTGTAACAGTTGAAGAAATTCAGCTGAAATGTGATGGAATCCCAGTAAGGCAATTTTGTTCAATCAACCAATACAATAAACCTATTTGTTTACTTTCTTATTTTTGCATTAAAAAAACCACCTTCTTCAAATTCTATGCTGCAACTCTGGAGCATACATCCATTTCAGGGTTTTGCTTTGTTTTGTTTTAAAGTGATAATGTTACTTGCATTCAAGATTTACTCTGCTTTGGCATTAATCCATTCCGTCAGGATTCTTGCAGGACTATCCTACAATTATATAACCCTAGACATTACAATCTTTTTAATAGGACGTTCTTCAGATAGTAATGCTTATTACTTTAAGGTAAAGGTAAAGGTACCCCTGCCCGTACGGGCCAGTCTTGACAGACTCTGGGGTTGTGCGCCCATCTCACTCAAGAGGCCAGGGGCCAGCGCTGTCCGGAGACACTTCCGGGTCACGTGGCCAGCGTGACATCACTGCTCTGGCGAGCCAGAGCCGCACACGGAAACGCCGTTTACCTTCCCGCTGGTAAGCGGTCCCTATTTATCTACTTGCACCCGAGGGTGCTTTCAAACTGCTAGGTTGGCAGGCGCTGGGACCGAGCAGCGGGAGCGCACCCCGCCGCAGGGATTCGAACCACCGACCTTTCGATCGGCAAGTCCTAGGCGCTGAGGCTTTAACCCACAGCGCCACCTGCGTCACTTTAATTACTTATCGCTTATTACTTTAATTACTTCCAAATATGCTAATCAAGCCCTGTTTTATGGGGAAGGGGCAGCCCTTCGAGTTGTGCTCCAAACACTAAATTGTGGGATGGGGGGACACACGTTGATCCTCTGCATAACCCCCCCCCCCCCAAAAAAAGAAAAACTGGTATACTTTAACAGGAAAACGTCTCCAGACCGTGAAGCTGCCTGTTGCTGAAACTACTTCCTGCAGTTTTGGTGGAAATGATTATTCAGAGCTGTACGTCACATCTGCTAGCCAAGGATTGGATGAGGCCTCACTGTCAGGGCAGCCAAAAGCTGGCAATGTTTTCAAGGTAATTGGATGGTTTTCAGCGCATACGAAAGGGTTCAGTGCACTTGAGGCCACACACATGTGGGCGAGGGCTGTAGTTTGGTTAGTGAGCATCTGCCTTGCATGCAGAAGGTTTTCCAGGTCAGCCCTCAGCATCTGCAGGTAGGGCTGGGTAACACTTCCCATCTGAAACCCTGGATAAACCCTGCCAATCAGTGTCAGTACTGAGTTCTATGGACCCAGTTGCCTGTAGAAGACAGCTATGAAGGAATAGGGTGGGAGAAAGAGGTGTTTGGTGCCAGGCCAAACCTATAAAAAGCTGTTGTTTATTTTATTCTCCTGTGAAATATGTGCACTTTGCATTTAGAAATGCAATTGCCCAATATACTTACATATGGTATTAAGATGCAGGCAAGCATTTAGAGTTGTTGTTGTTGTTGTTGTTGGGTGGTGGTGGATACTTTTTGAGTTTATAACCAAAGGCACACGGGGGATTTTGAGTTGTCATATTTATATCCTTCCCCTCATGCTTTTTAACAGATCACTGGCCTCGGGGTGAAAGGAATCCCGCCAAATTCATATGCGGGCTAACAGTTACTCTCAAAGGCACTCATCAAGAGCAGGAAAGAAGAAAATGTCAAAGATTCACATGCATATCTCTTTCCTGACGGCTACAGCAAGATGGCAGCCACAAAAAAACCAAGCTAAATAACTTCCAAACATTTAATATAGATTTTGTATTGTGCCAAATTGGCCTTTTTGTTAACAACAAGAAAAACAATGTTTTCTCCTCTTATACGATTCTTCCCTAATAAAGTTTGAAATGTATTCAGGTCCCGCTTTCTGAACACAGTATGTTCTCAGGAAATTGTTAGGCGAGTGCTCACATAACGAGCTGACAACGTTCATGGATTCCTAGGGGAACATCTCTAATTCTATTTTCTCTGCCTCCATGGTTTATTCCTAAAATGGTTGCAGCCAACCAGTGAAAGGGAGACAAAGTAAAAAATCTGATTTGTTCAATCCCTCTCCCTACTCCCTCCCTCCATGGCTTCTGCTCGAAAATGGCTGTTGTCAACCAGCAAAGCGGAAACAAGTAAGGAAGTGGGCAAACTCCAGCTGTTCGGATATCTGAATCAGCCATGCATGTAGTAAGGTATGGTCATAATTCTTTAGACTCGGATAACTGAATTTGCTATCAGAGTGTTCTGATGGCGGGAACTTCTTGGCTTGTACAACTGTGGTTTTTCCTGCCTCCTGATTTTCTCCCGAACAACATGTGGCTGTGCCATGACAGTTGCCCAGTGTCTCCTAGTAAATGAAAATCGTTAGGTTCCTTGTTTAACTCCACCAATTGCATATCAGTTTTGGCTATGTAGCATTTCTGAAAAATATCGCACACCTGCTTTGGCCACGAAATATCGTTCATCTGTCTAAACCACGGATGTAGAATCCATGACTGCTGGACTACAACTCCCATCATTCCTGATCATTGGGCATGCTGGCTGGGCTGATAGGAGTCCATTCCTATTTAAGGAGAAGAGTTAGTAGTTCTCTAGTTGAACCTTGCATTGCAGGGGGTTGGACCAGATGACCCTCTGGGTCTCTTCCAACTCTATAATTCTATTGATCTCTACCACACAGCCTATCAGTTTGTGCGTGAAAGCACATTCATGTTCTTCAAGTGGGAGTTGAGGAGCACCTTGGAAAAATTAAACCAGATTCATCTGCCACTCTGTCATCATGTAGCATTGACTCTCCACCCCGGATATATGCAACATCATTCTAAGGGAGGGACAAGGGTCTTCCTTGACACAGCCTGTATTTCCACTGGCAGGTAAGGAGAAGCAGCAGCATAGCCCAGAGATCATGGTTCCATGCCTGAACATTGACTGACTGGGCACAGGAAAGGGCAGGACACTGGAGGAAACATTGACTGGCTATCACCCCATTGCAGGAGAATTGTGTGTCCATTATTTTGGGAGCGGGTGGACAACATGCACACAAGAAGATACGTGTGTAAGGGTTAAGAATACCTACATATATAGTTCTGTAAACAAGTGTACTCCTAATAACAAAGGTTTGGGACCACATCTAGAGGACCACAAGTTCCCCATCCTTGTGTTATACATTCCTTTAAAAAACAAAGCGGGGTGCTGGTGGTATTTAATTTGGGTCCATGGCATAAGGGAAGCAGGGTTAACTGCTGTCACACAGATTCCGATGTGATTTAACTTTGCAGGTAGTAGTTTGGGGAAGGGGCATTTAAGTTGGAGAAAAAGATCCCCAGGGAAGACCTTTCACTCAATTACATAGTCCGCATCCAGATCAGAGGACCCTGTGGCTGCTATGGGGGGGGGGACAAAATATGTAGCTTCCTGATTTGTTCCTACTGTAAATATTCCTGGGCTGCAGGAAGCAAAGCTTACTTTGAGAAGCACCTGCCAGTCATAACTGAGCTTGGTTTTGCTTTGAACTCATTGTAAAGGAGGAAGAGGTCATAAGAAAAGGAAAGGTTGCTGCATTTATCTCTCGAATGGGATGCGGGAGGGTTGAAAATTGGATAGACGCCATGTAAGCAACAAGCCGTTTACCTTCCCGCCGGAGGGGTACCTATTTATCTACTTGCACTTTGATGTGCTTTCAAACTGCTAGGTAGGTAGGAGCAGGGACTGAGCAACGGGAGCTCACCCTGTCACGGGGATTCGAACCGCTGATCTTCTTATCGGCAAGCCCTAAGCTCTGTGGTTTAGACCACAGCACCACGCTGCTCTGGTTCACCAGAAGCAGCTTAGTCATGCTGGCCACATGACCCGGGAGCTGTACACCGGCTCCCTCAGCCAGTAAAGCGAGATGAGTGCCGCAACCCCAGAGTCGTCTGCAACTGGACCTAATGGTCAGGGGTCCCTTTACCTTTACCTTTAAGCAACAAGCCAACAAAAAATGACAACTGCATCAAACAAGTAGGTTTGAAAGAGTCCTCCCCCACCCTTTTCTTCACAGGTGGCAGAGCAATGCTATATGGGGCTACTCAGAAGTAAGCCCCACTAAGTAATGGGACTTGCTCTCAGGAAAATGTGTTTAGGAATGTAGCTTTAACTCTTGAGTAAGCATAGCAAGGTGGGACACATAGGTTTAATTTTTAAAAACCATTTTAAAAATGGTTGAATTGTTGCAGTTTCTTTCCAAACCAACAACCTCTGTTAGCATAAAAGGGTTTTTGTTTTGTTTTGTTAATTCCAGTTTCTCTAGATCTTCAGGAAATTCCACTTTCAACGGGATTTTGCTCTTGGTAATCTTAGGTGTACAAAACATATCTCTCTCTCTTAACCTTGCAATTAGATGCTTTCTTTGCATTCTTTATACATCTGCAGTGAGGGACAACTTTCCAGTGCTTCCATGTGCTACAGCCATTGGAAGATACATATATATTTGAAAGGGATTTTCCCATCCTGACATTTGTTATGACAGCAGGAATATGGAAGCCCATGCCTGAAAGACTTAGGAGCCTTTGGGTGCTGACAAACACTGCACCTCGTTTTTCCTGTCTTGCATATTGAATACGATCTGTTATCACCCACACAAACCAATCTGGATTGCAGGCAGGCAGGCAGTGGACCAGTTGGCTGCAGTCGTCTCCCATGCAGGCACCCTTAAAATAAATTGACTTGGATCCTAGGAACCTGGTGAGTGTTATCGCTATTTAATTAGATTTGCCCACAAAAAGGAAAGATAAATTTGTACTCTCTAGTCATGCTGGCCACATGACCTGGAAGCTGTACGCTGGCTCCCTCGGCCAATAAAGCGAGATGAGCGTCGCAACCCCAGAGTTGGTCACGACTGGACCTAATGGTCAGGGGTCCCTTTACCTTTAGTATGCTGCAAGATTTGATTTTAGGAAGTGAGTATGTGTGGGTTGCCATATTTCAAGAAGGCAAAATCTGGACACCAAAGTTGTTGAGCACTTCCTTGTTCTGTTTGCAAAAACCCAGACATTTTGCCAATTTAAAACAAATCCCCCCCGGATGGTAATGTTGCACTTGGAATCCCGGACATGTCCGGGACAAAACGGACAAATGGCAACCTTTTCTGGGTGTGTATCACTAATATCACTTCTAAAAAGTGATGCTGCTTTGGTTAATTAGTATAGGAGTACCGGTACCCTCCATTTCTTTAACGGACGTACGCAGTGGTCAGTCACTACAAAAAAATGAGAAATTGGCTATCATTTGCAAACCATTGATCTGGTGTAGTTACACAACATTATTTATTTATTCACTTGTTTTATTTATTGCATCCATATCCCACCTTTTCTCCAAGGAGCTCAAGGAGGTGTACGTGGTTCTCTGCTTCCTCATTTAATTCCCACAACAGCCCTATGAGGTAGGTTAGGCTAAGAGGCAGTGGCTGACGCAAGGTCACATCCAGTGAGCTTTATGTCCAAGTGGGGATTTGAACCCAGGTCTCCCAGGCCTAGTCCAACACTCTAACCACTACACCACACTGACTCTCTCATTTAGAAAGAATAAACAAACACAATGAGGCCTATAAATCCCACGCAGAAGTCCATCCTGGGAGAGGATAGCCTTTTAGTAGTGAAAGAGAATTATTGAATTGTCTAATAATCCAGCTTTGGTGCTCAGACCATGTTCCCAATGATCTTCACAGCTGCCTTAATAAGTTCTATCAATTGTTGTTCTTGACCATCTCGGATTGTTTTCATTTGATTTTTCATTCTGCATTGCTCAGGTGGAAAAACAGCTACCACCCATCCCCAGGCTTTCTCAATAGAAGATTATTGGACCTTGCTGTTGTGATCTGTTTCGTATGGTTTGAAAAGGATTGGGCAAGAACACAACAGCTTTCTTGGGAGGAGCAGCTACAACGCCCTACAACTATTTTTCTCTTCCCTTTGGGCTGGGAACCTGGAGACACACAAGAGTATATTAGTTCATGCACAACCCAAAAAATTAATCGGGTCGTCCTCAGTTGAGAAAGTGGCTGCTTTGAACACTGTACGGTAAGATCAGTATGACTTTCTTATTAGCTTTCTTAATTGAAATTGTAACTGTGTTAGGGGTAAACTGTAGTTTCCAGCATACACTGGAGGAAATTGTGTGCTATAAAAGCACAGCTTGGGTGTGAGTATTCTACTGGATATTTTTACTTACCTGGGAGGAAGGTGGTCAAAGCCACATAGACGCAAAGGTGCAAATGATCTGAAATAAATCAGACAGAATAAATAATAATTTGGAGCAAATATCAGAGCTGGAAATGTGAATTTCAGCTATCTACAGGCTGTATTGTTTGTTTATTTTGCAACATTTATATACCTCTTGATTTTAATAAAACCTCAAAGTGGTATATACCATGGTCCTTTTGTATGTATGAACACCCTGCAGAACAATATTACTGCCTTAGTTCATAATTCAGCAGATGAGAACAGAGTTTTAGGATTAGAATCTAAGAAAATTACGGGTAATTAAGAGCCAATGGGAACTGCACAGGATGCAGCACTTAGGAAACCAGGAGGAACTGAAGAAGCCTATTGTGAACATGTGTAAATGTTCAATTACTAATTTCCAAATAGAATTTAATCATTACACAAAATGTGTAATGTCATTACACAAGGCTGTCAGTATAGCGTTGGTGGTGGTGTGTACATGAGAGTAGAGGACAAGTTCTTGGTAAAATGTGATGGTAGAAAAAGATGACCTGTCATCAAACAGCAATGATATAACTCAAGAGCTTTCCAGACTGTGTGTTGCGGCACATTTGTGTGTCAGCTACAGTGTGTAGGTGTGTGATGAGAATGCTCCCTGCACTCCTCCCGGGGCTGAAAAGGGGTTAATTTAACCTCCAGTTTGCTAGTAAAACTGAATTACTGTGTTCCAAAATGATGCATGTCTAAAATGTGTGTCACCAACATGAAAAGTTGGGAAAGCTCTGATAGAACTGCTTCTGTCCCTCTGTGCTGTTGCTTGCCCACTTCTCTTACCTGCTTGGATAAATGAGATTCCAGGACTGCTCTTAAGCAAGTGCCTAAAGGGAATCTGCCAATAGGATCATGGTGGGAATGGGTTGGGGATTCAGTAGTACCTCAGGTTAAGTACTTAATTTGTTCCGGAGGTCCGTTCTTAACCTGAACTGTTCTTAACCTGAAGACCACTTTAGCTAATGGAGCCTCCACAATTTCTGTTCTTATCCTGAAGCAAAGTTCTTAACCTGAAGCACTATTTTTGGGTTAGCGGAGTCTGTAACCTGAAGCGTATGTAACCTGAAGCGTGTGTAACCCAAGGTACCACTGTATTTGTTTGTTTATTTGTTTATTCTGTTTCATAAAATTTATACACCGCTTAATTGAAAAATAAAAAAAACCAAAGTGGTTTACAAAAGATAAAACATGCAAAAGTTAAAATACTAAAGCAGATTTAAATTATCTCAATTTCCTAAGCATCTGGGTAGGCTTGTCTAAACGGGAATGTTTTTAGCAGGCGCCAGGGGGAGAAGAGTACAGCGAAGACGCCTGCTTAATCTCAATAGGCAGGGAGTTCCAAAGGGTATACACTGCCACAGTAAATGATGTTCTTACGTAAGTGGAACGGGTATTATGTGACACCTTTGGAAGTGCTAGTTCCGCTGGTCAAAGCGATTGAATGGGCACATGGTTGTATTTTCTTCCATTGCATCATGAGTTTTAAAAGAGGCACATCCAGGTTTCATGATTGCAACCCTGAGTACTCAACACATTAAAAAGTTTCTTCCTGAGGGGTCCAGATTGCCACCAGAGTTATGTGGGTCTGTGTGTGGGTCTGAATGCCTGGTGAGAAATAAAAACGAACAGTTGACCTTTACATGTCACAATAAACCATGGTTTACTATGAATAAGCCAGTCTTGTCTACTTTGCTCTTCCCGGCTGGCATGTCAGAGAAACAAAACACATATGAAAAAATGGCGAAACTTAACAGAAGAATAAGAAATCAAGGTAACAAACTTTATAAACGAATAGAAATGGTTTCTTGAATATTTACAGATAAATTGCAAACAGATAAAAACATTAGCAGAGTTATTGTAATAATCTGCAGTTTTATGAGAATATATATTTAAAGTAGATAATTAAATGAGCAGATTAAATGAATTTGGATATGCAGAAAATGTTAAAAAATAAATTTAAGGAACTGCAGAAAGAGGGTGAAGGAAGTCAAAATCTGAAATGTTAAATTGATTGTAAATCTAATTAAATGTATAAACTTGAAAAGTATAAATAGAAACTGGGCATCATGGTTTGTTTCACTCTGTGGCTAAGGTGTGTAGCTGAGGCTCATTAATTGTGGTTTGTTTGAGCAGAACAAACCCCAAGCCTCTATTTGGACATAATTTGGATCATAGTTTGTTACGCGTTAGTGGGAAGGAACTGCAAGAAGTTTTGGCACATTTACAGTAACCCATCAACCATGGTTTACCATGACTTGCCAACTGGGCTAACTGTGAATGCTTAGTGCTCTCCTTGAGGCCTTCACCTCCCTTCTGAAGCCCACCTCAGCCAATGTTTCCCTTCAGGAAAATGTTACTGCTCAGCTGTATCCCATGACTGGCATTATGGAACAGGCTATTGTGAAAAGCCTCTGGAGTTATGCCATGCCTCTGGATTCATGTGACTGCTGACTCACTCTAAAACGTTATCAGCAGACTTCCAAGTGCAGATAAGATCAGCTGTTGCATCTTTTTAATTATATTTTAAGTTGATTTGAGTAGGCTGGCCATTTTAAAAATTCATGTATCTGTAGTAAACTTGGGAGTGCAGGTGTCAGAACACAATGAGTCAGTTTAAGGAGCTGCTTCAATTTAAGCAGGGGTTGAGCTAGAACATGGTCATGTGCTGAACATTGCTTTTGGGTTTCCTTCATAGCTCGATACCTTAATTCACTGCTTCTTGCCTTTTCTGTTGCCTGAAAGGCACTAGGAGGTTCTCCAAGAATATATTGGCATTCTCTTTTCCAAGCCAAGGCTATCCGCAGGCGTTGAGAAAAGCAACGTTATTCTGCACACGGGTAATTGCTAATCTCAGGCTACTATTCTACACTGAGGTACTAGGGTACCTGCATCCACATCAGTTCTTGCCTAACTCAAGGAAGATAAAAAAAATATAACAGAATGTGGCAGTCAGGTGTCTGTGATGCAATCCTTGTTTGCTGATTTGGCATGGAAATTACCATTTCACAAGGACATGGATTGAAAATAAGGTGCTCAAAAGCACACAGTGCAAAAAATAAAATAAAAATTAGGACACAGGCGGGCTATGAGCAGCCAATTCAAGTCCTGCCCACCTCCCTCCACTGCCAGTGGATCAGCCATCAACTGGGCAGTGGGTGGGAATAGTAATATTCCCATCCCATGTTGCAAAGCAGCTTAGGGACAGCAGTCAGTTTTGGGGGTGCATCAGGAGTGATGTTGGAGGCCTCCATGGCTCCTGAACCATCCAATATAGCCGTTCCCATGTTGTTAATCTCCCTACCTGCCCCAGAATATCCTATGGAACCTTATTGTCCAACTCATGGTTGAACAGCTATGCAATGACTGTGTCTATGTGAATTTTTTTTTTTGTGTGTGTGTGTGAGAGAGAGAGAGAGAGAGAGAGAGAGAGAGAGAGAGAGAGAGAATGTGAGTGTTTGTGAGGTGGAAGGGTGTGCCAGGGAGGAGGGGGGGGGAATTTTTAATACCATTTTAAATTTTTTTTTAAAAAAATATAATATCTGGAATCCCTATAAAATAAATAACAGCATATCTTATTTGAAAAAACCCTCATTTGTTTATCAGTTTTAGCATTTTTTCATTCTATTTAATTTAAGCTTTTCATAACAAAACATTTGTTAGCGTCATTGACAAAGATCATTCTCATAACTCACTAGTGTTGTAACCAAAGCATGACCACCTCCATCTTTGTTATAACTGAAGCAGGACTAACACCATCTTGTTGCAGGTTGACACCATAATCATATATCCTCTTTGTAATCATGCTGAAATGCAAGCTTAAGAGAGGGAAAGAGAAAGTGCAAGACACAAGGGGTGTGTAAAGGAAAGTTTTAAGAGCGTGCAAGGGCAGGACCTTTAAAACATGGTTATAAACAGGAAAATGCCTAGCTAGCTGAGGTTGGAAACATCCGTCTTTGTGGTTAAGCTGGGAGTAAGGCTTTATCACTGGGTGTCTTGCATGTCTATTCTGTATGAATATAAAATGTCTGTGCCCCCACTTTGGGCAAAAGATTCCTGCATTGCAGGGGATTGAATGATCCTCGTGTTCCCTTCCAACTCTACAGTTCTATGATTTTATGAAAAGCTGTATGTAAACAGAGATCAGGGCCCAGCCTCTGTTCGCCTTCTCTGATTGCTTGCTGCAACCTTTCCTGTTTGAGCAAGAAATAAAACTGCCTTTAGCGGAGAATTCTCGGGTGACACTCGTCGCTGCTGGTAAGTGCTTTAAATCAGCATAATACCCTATTTCATTTCGAAATGAATATCTAAATTAGTTTGATTACTTTTAGGATTAGTTTTTAATCGTGTACAGAAACAAGAAAGGGAGACGCAAACCACAGTATTTGAATATATTATGTATTCATATATATGAGAGAGAATATCTTTCCCTAAAAGAATTCTGGGCACTGTAGTTTACCGCTTGCAAAGTTACAATTCCCAGCAACGTTTAACGAACTACAGTGCCCAGAATTCTCTGAGGGCAAGAATGTGCTTTATAGCATGTACGCGGTCTGTTTTCTTTGCCACAGGTCATCATGTCTTCTATTAAAATCGAGACTGTTGTGAAGCAGAAGAACAGGATGGGGGAGTGCCCTACATGGGAAGAAAGGGAGAATTCCCTTGTATACGTAGACATCAATTCACAGAAAGTTTGCCGCTGGAACTCAGTCACCAACGAAGTTCAGTGTGTGTCTGTGGGTAAGGAAATAGCGTTTTTCCTTTTATTTTGTGGAATTGTTTTGGCTTTGAAGAATCAACTCCTGAGGCATGATTTTCTCAGCCAAGGATTGTGACAGCGAGGCAGATGCAGGCCCCCTTCAGACCCAGGTTGTTTTGCGATCTTTCCTCAGTGTTACCACATTATTGCCCTCCGAAGGGGCACTCTTGTGCTGTAGCACAACAGAAGTAGGACAACCCCCCCCCCAAAAAAAACCCATTTGGATGGCGGAATAGATTTCATCAGAGAGATGGAAAAGGGGTTAAATAGGCTTGCTTTGGCCTTGTGCTATAAGCACGAAAGCCCTGGAGTGGGGGTGGGGTAACGCAGCCTCTTTATTTTGCTTTGTGCTCATGATGATATTGGGACAATTATATGTTATCGTGCTCTCAATACTGTGTGTGCCTGCAAATGTTTTGGGTAGGCAGCCTACCATTTTGTTTCCAGTCAGTGCACATCTTGTAGTAATAATAATGATAATGATAATAATTTATTATTTATACTCCGCCCATCTGTCTGGGTTTCCCCAGTCACTCTGGGTGTTTCCCAACAGAATATTAAAAACATGATAAAACATCAAACATTAAAAACTTCCCTAGACAGGGCTGCCTTCAGATGTCTTCTAAAAGTCAAATGGTTGTTTATTTCCTTGACATCTGATGGGAGGGTGGTCCACAGGGAGGGTGCCACAACTGAGTAGGCCCTCTGCCTGGTTCCTGTAACCTTGTTTCTCACAGTGAGGGAACCGCCAGAAGGCCCTCAGAGCTGGACCTCAGTATCCGGGCTGAAGGATGGGGGTGGAAACGTTCCTTGAGGTATACTGGGCTGAGGCCATTTAGGGCTTTAAAGGTCAGCACCAACACTTTGAATTGTGCTCAGAAACGTAACTTCCTCAAGTCCCATTGTGCAACAGTGCCAGAGTGCTCCTGCAAATAGCAATAATGCAATAACACAGGGGAAGCATAACAACTACTGGAGTGGTATGATATGTGAATGTTCCAGTACAAATCCATCACTAATGCAGAGTTATTGCGACCATGACATGTTGCAGACTTGCCATGCCAAAACGAAAACCAACCCAAGTCTGGAATGGGATTTGTGGAATGGACACTTAATATAGTTTGAGTTTATTGCTCCATTGTCTCCAATCACATGCTGGCTGCAGAGATGGGAATTGTGGCCCAAAGCTTCTGGAGAGGCCCACAGTGACTCTTCCCCAAACAGGCTTCATTTCTGCATGGGAGCACTTCTTCATCAAGGGTGCTCAGTGTATTTTGCCCTGGTTTGTAAACTTGTCTGTTCTTTCCCTGCCTGCAGACGCTCGTGTTGGCTCAGTAGCCCTTCGCAAGTGTGGTGGCTACGTGATCGCTTTAGGAAGAAAGTTTGCTTTCTTGAACTGGGAAGATCAAGTAGTCACTGATATTTCTGAAGTGGAACAGGATAAACCAAACAACCGATTCAATGATGGAAAAGTAGACCCAAGGGGTTCTTTTTATGCAGGTATATATTTGATCTGAATGCAATTGTATGCTGAGCTCAGTTTAGATAGCTCCAATGAGTTGGAATGTGTCTAAAAATTCATGAAACTGATTAATCTATATTAATACATTTGTGTATACAATAATGGTCTCTAAAATATTGCATTATAGTAGTACTATAGTAGCAGGGTAGACATAGGGTGGTATACAAATTTAAGAAATAACAATAATAGTCAATTCTGCATACAGTATAATGACCAGGATTACACCCAAGTATGCAAATTATTGATGGCAACAATCAAAATTGCCCAAGCAGCAAAAAAAAATTAAATTAGAAGTATGATAATATCCATAATATATATGTAAAATAAACAACAGAGTAGTATCCAGTCTGAGAAGTTGAAAGCTTGCTAACTTGTTTAGGGAAGTTTTAATATTTAATGCTATATTGTTTTTAACACTTAATTGGAAGCCGCCCAGAGTGGTTGGGGAAACTCAGCCAGATGGGCGGGGTATAAATAATAAATTTTTATTATTATTAACTATTTTTGGTTGAGCCAAATAAAAAGTACTGGCCTCCTGTGGATTTTAGCCTATTTATATAGGGTTACTTCCACTCATTTATGGAGAGAGATTATGAATGTAGATGTAATGACTTTCAAATAATTGAGGTTTACGTAACAATTCCCTGCATTTTAATGATAGTCTCCATGTTAATTTTTATTAGAGCCAGTTTCAGTATACTAAAAGAGCCAGTGACAGAAACAAATCTAAACGATTATCTGTTTACCAGTAAAACCATCCCAGACTATTGGAAGAGGTGCATCAGTTTCTCTATTCTTCAGAGGCAACTGGACAAGTGACTGAAATATAGAGGCAGTAAACATTTTTTCAAACTGCTAATGAGAATGAAAAATCATTTTCTGATCAAAGTTTAAAAGTAAAATAGTATTCCTCAGGTTTGTTTGTTTTTAAAATTGCAAATGTGAAACTGTTTACGCTTTAACTAAAACACATGATGTATTACTATAATTCAACCTCTCACCACAGGTCTAGAAAGTAGCTAATTAAAAATAAAAGACCAGGTAGCCTATCTTTTGTTTCAGCTAAATTGGCAGGGTTTTTAATTTTTTAATTGTTTGATGTAAATTTTAATGTTCATAGTAAAGGCTAGAAATCCAGCGTTAGTCATGCTCAGAAGAGATGCATTGAAATTAACAGATTTAAGCTACTTAACCTCCTGGAATATCAGTAAGTAAGAAGACTGGCAAACGGGGAGGTGGTTGAGGGCACTGTGAGGTTGGTGCTTCATGCAATGGAGCCGCTTCCATTGCATGATGTATGATGAGGGCTATATATATATATATATATATATATATATATATATATATATATGGCTACAATCTTCAACGCACTTGAGTGAGTCCCATCGTACACAATGGGACTTACACCTGAGCAAACGTAGGATTTGCTCACTAAAGGCTGCTAGGAAAGCTAGGAGGTCATTAGACAGGTGGTGTTGTGGGACTAGTCAAGTGATTGACCTTTGGGTGGGATCAGTGCTATTTGTGCATTTTAAAGAGGCCCTTCGGTAGAGAATTACCTGACCTGTGCCTCTGCTGACCACCCCTAGGTACCATGGCCGAAGAGACAGCACCTGGAGTCAGAGCAAGGCAGCAGGGGGCTCTTTATACTCTTTTCCCTGATTGTGGTGTCGTGAAGCAGTTAGAGAAGGTGGACATCTCCAATGGGCTGGAGTGGTCACTTGATCACAGGACCTTCTTTTACATCGATAGCCTGGCCTATGCCGTGCAAGCCTTCGACTATGACATGCGAACAGGAATGATTGGTAACATTCTTCTTCAAACTGTTTATTGCAACAGCTAAAGAAATACTTGGTAGTAGATTGGTAGGCAACCCTATCCTTTGGGGTAGCCAATGTGAAGCCTTGCAGATATTGTTGGACTACAACTCCCATCATCCCTGACGATTGGCTATGCTGGTTGAAGTCCAAACTCTGGAAGAGGGTGCCACATTAGTCACCCCTATTACAGACTGCACCTTTTCTTTCCATTATATGCCATATTGTCACATATGGCATTTTTCTTTACTTAATAACGGAAAACAACTATATATTGAACAGACAGATGTTTATTTCTCATAAACACACACATCTGTTTTTGGCCCTGGGAAGCAACAGTAAAGTGCTAAGGATGTGTTAGTGTCTTAAAATCCAACTCAGCATGAAAATCAAATTTTTTTTGCATTTGATTCTCGTCTCAACTTGTTCCTATCTGCAGCAGACGGAAATATGACATGCTCTCAGCTTTAAGCAAATGAGAGATGTGATTTGGTTAAAACCAAAACATTTTTGTTGTTGTTGTTCACTAATATTTTGTCATATTTAATGATGTCTCACTCCTTTTGTGCACACCCTATTTTGTTTTCGTGTGCCATCATTTTTAATGCCTTAGGGCCCTCAAAATATGGAAGTGGCTGAGGGCTCTCTGGACCTCTGAAACGGAATGTCCCTGATCATTGAACATGCCGCTCAAGGCTGGGAGCAGGACCACAGGCATTCAAAGACTTGGCCAGTACTCACTGTGAAATTGAGTGTGTGCGCATGCACACACCCACACACCCCAAGCAAGCCCCATAACTTTTTTTTGCAATTTGCCTTGTTTCTAAAATGTGGAAAATTTGAAAAGCACAACAGACAGTACAGTCTGCATAAAAATAAGCACTTGAATGCTGATTGCCTTATTCTTTATGCAGATTGTTGCAGTTGCAGGCCTGTGTACAAGCTGGAGAAAGAGGAGGCGATGCCTGATGGGATGTGCATCGATAGAGAAGGGAAACTCTGGGTGGCCTGTATTGATGGTGGACGAGTGATCCGCATCGACCCTGAAGCAGGTAAACGATTAATGAGGACTCTGCATTTTTGATCCCCAAAGGGCGGCGGGGGGGGGGGGAGGAGGTAGAGATAGAAGAGATCACAAATGGAGCACTTTTATTTGACTAACTCCAGTTTAGTGACCTCTTTAAATATTTACAGGCATCATTAAATGTCTGGAAATACTTGTCTGGATTAAACGCAAGGGAGATTCTCTGCCGATTTGGGGTCATTAGTTCACCTTCTGCTGGAGTGAGCTGAGTCAAGACAAGTCTACAGACTATGAGAGGCAAATATATGTGGTTTTTTTTAAAGGATGTCACCCAACAGTGAACCCTAACAAATGGCCAGTACCTGTCACCTGCACATAAAAAACTATTTCATACCAGTGTACAGGGCTTTCAAAAACATAGTTGTGTCTCCTGTATGTTCACCCTTTTAACATTTATGCTGTATGTCCATGCTAAAGCATAATGAGTGAATTGCTCCTGAGTTATACACTCTTTGGTTTATCAAGAGATTTTGGATATCACAATATTACTGATATCACAATATTACTGCAAAACAGCTAAAATGAGTGCTATTTGGGCTAACCATGTGGCTGTCCCTTTTAAACCTCAGGACCCTATGCAAATTATTTGAATGTTTGATATATGCCTCAGAATACCAGCCATGCATGTGTGTTTTGTTTTGTTTGTGTGTTTTCCAATCACTGTCTGTGAGGGAAGGGATTTTAGGGTTCCAGTAAAAATCAGAGCTCCTCGACCCATTTTTAATGAAATAAAAAATGGATATATACCTGCATGTTACACATTTAGCATAATAAGGAAGTAGGTGATCAGCATTGAGTAACAATTGACTTGTTATGCCCCCCCCCATACTTTTGTTTTGGTTGTCCTTTCAACTACTTTCACGCAGGAAAAAGAATTCAGACTGTCAAGATGCCTGCTTCCAGGATCACATCTTGTTGCTTTGGAGGGAAAGACTATTCAGAAATGTATGTCACTTCGGCCTACGATGGACTGGATAGCAATGCACTGGCCAAGGAACCCCAGGCTGGGGAAATTTTCAAGGTAAACAATTTGAGCTTTGTAAAATGAACCAAGCATAACATTCATTCAGCAGAATGTGAATAATGTAAAAAATTAGTTTGTAAAACTGCAGAAAGGTGGGTGTTGAAATCCCCTTCTCCTGGCCCAGCAGAGTTTATGATAGTAAACATGGTGTGGCTTGAATTTTCAAAATTTCTTAGGCATTTGTGTTGACAGTTCACTCAGAAGGAATCGGGACTCTGTCCTTTTTTCTGTGCTCTGTCTTATTTTCTGTAGTTGTCCACAGTTGCCTTCCTGTCTCCAGGAATATCTAGCGTCCTAGATGAGCTTCTAATAGGCACTTTGTCTGGGCTCCAGATTCCAGACTGCTCACTGCTGCTATGATATGTACATGTGTGTGCATGCGTGCATGCATGCACACTAACAAGGCCTTGGCAGTTCACCTGTACCTAGCCTGAGGCCTAGGTGAACCCAATGGAGCAGCTGATGGTCTAGCAGTTTGCCATTGTTATGAGAATTATAAGGTCTAAGATGTTGATAAATGTACCAGGCAGACACATGCATAAATATATAAGCCACATGTCTGAAACTGTACACGAAGAAAACAGTCCTGAAACCATGTTGACTCTCCCAAATTGACCTCAAATATTTCTCTGCAAGGAGGAAGGAATTCAAAAAAGCTTTCTCATTGTCTTTGGACTGTAGGGGCTTACACCTCCCTTTTCTAATACAGTCTGGCAAGTATCTGTTAAGCTGAACACACTATCAATATGCATATGAGATTCAGGAAGTGAGTATTTACCATCACAAAAGAATGGCCAGACTGCCCAGAAAATGCAATGAGTGACCATGATCAGGTATCTGGCAGACAGAATTTCTGCTGTAGACAGCCTCCTCTGCTGTTGACCGCCTCCTTCTGTGATGTATGTATGATGTTTCAGTGGGGTGGCCTTGAGCTACAGGTCTATATGAGGGCTTGCACACCATTGTTCTGGGTTCCTCCCTCCCTCCTGCATGGGTGTGTGTGTGTTGAGTACCCCGTTGCAACAGTTTAATAAAGATCAGGCTTACTAGCTGCTTTGCTTCTCAATATTCTCTGGATGGCCTCTGTTATTTTTTCCTACCAATAGGGAACATACATAAGGACTCTGTACGGGCTCTTGGGTACCCCATAAAGGAAAAAGGAGCAGGTTTCCCCCCCCTTATAACACCTTGATTTTCCTATTTCCTAAAAACCTCCTGTTCTAAGCAGTGACTGGTGATTCATATCTGCCTGCCAAATGTGGCACGAATGGATAGGCCAAGCTACGGATCAGTGCATGCAGTGACAGATCAGATGATGAAATCATGTCCCGGTGATGGACTACTCCCCAGCCCCCTCTCCCACCAGCCTGCACAAACACACAGACACACAAACTCTCTCTTTAACTCCCAGTTTAGAAAGTTTGGGATGTAGCCTGCAGTGACACTTACAGCACCCCCTCTAAGTGCCTTAGCTAGCAATCTGTGACTTATTTCTTGTTCTCTGGCAGATAACAGGACTGGGTGTGAAAGGCATCCCACAGAACTACTTCACTGGTTGAATATTTATATGTGCTTGATATTCAACCCAGCCAGAAGCCATGGTGGACAACAAGAGAAGCATGAATTTCAAACCTGTATGCTTATCTGAAGGCTACTTATATATCCTTTATGTACTGTAATGTTCCATAACTGGTTCCCCCCCTTCTCCATATGTTTGTTTTTTATGTTCTCCCCCCCCCCCCCCCAAATAGGACAAATGGCAGCTTAGGACTGTATGTGAACGTTAGGATTTTCAGTGGTTCCCCATCAAGCAAGGATCAACTTCCTCTATTTCTTCCTTTGTACAAGCAGAGAGCAGTTTGTAGCGTCTGCTTGCCAAAAGGTCACATTCGCTTTCCAGTAGCAATTTCCATTTTAATTCCCTTGATTAATTTCATTAGAATTATTACGAGTAAAATTGGCCTCTGCGGACAGACCTATGTTAATACGAAAGAAAATTATTCTGAAAACTGTACAAGTTGATCCTGTTAACCTGCTCTGGGAAGGAGGGAGGTGTGTCTGTTTCCCTACAACTGATGTTTAGATTAAAAGTTATTGAGTGAATTAAATTACAGTGCATGGAAATGAATAACTATAGAAATGAGCAAGGGTTTTGTCAGCAAGGGCTGTAATTCAGCTTGTAATTAAAAGGATTTGCATTTTAAACATGACTTGATAGTTCAGCTGTTATTCCAATAAACTCATGTAAATGTCAAGAATAAACTAATATTAATTGGCTGGTAACTGGGCAGGTCTGTGAAAAGTAGGTGGCAGATATAGGAGACAGTCTCATCACAGGTGAAGGGCAAACGGGCATGATACATCATGAGACATGGAGTGTGTGTCAGTAAACGAGGGGAATTAAGACTGAGAGCTGAGTGGGGGGTGCTCGTGTAATCTCACTGTATACAAGTTATACAAGTGACAATAAAGTATTTCAATTTCAATTAGTTATAATTTCCTTTAAAATTAAAAAGCAGCTGGTGTTTCCTGCTTCTCATCTGAGAGAATTTTCAACTGTATGTTCTTTGCCCTCAGTTAGATTTAGGGACAGCACCTGTCTGCTCATAGCAGCAGAGCTCTGGAGAAAACATCACAAGGGTGCAAAGCTTGATTCTGCTACGTTTTCCTTACTTATAAGTAATGTAAAGAACTCTGTCACATTTTCTTTCCAGTGGGTTTCCCCCCTCCTGCAACTTGCATGTGTGGTTTTCATTTAAGTTGTTATGAAGTTATTATGAAGAACGTTTTGGAATATTGGAGTGGGGTGAATATCTTCCAACTTTGGTGAAATTATTTTAATTGGATATATATATATATAACTTGTCACCTAAGTGGGGTTCAATGCTGCTGAGATATACTTGTGAGAAAATGGATTTTTCCAGCTCAGCTTTCCCCCTCAGCAATAAACAGCCTTGTATTAAAATTTCCCCCTGAATCATGGTAGCAAGATTGGTACCATATAAGGTATCATCTACCTGGTGCTGTTTTAGGCCTGCAGGGTGATAAGAGACTGCAGTATGAAATTTCTGAACAAGGAGGATCATATGAGGACATGAATTTGGGTGCAAATTTTTTAATAAGAAAAATCACACCCACTGTGTGTTAATTGGTTCACCACTGCTAGGATATCAGTGTTAACGACTACCATTTTTTTAAAAATAATATTTTATTAAGTTTTAGGAATAACAACAAGCAGGAAAAAAACCCACATAGAGTTACAAAGTACAAAAAATACAAACATTTAACTTATAAAAAAAACAAAAAAACAAAACACACTAAAATAAAAATAAAAATCCCTCTTTTTAAATTCTCATCTTTGATTCACTTATTTTCCTGACTTCCTCACATCTCCCTTTTTTGTATCCCTTTTGAAAATTAATTCAGCAAATTCATATCCAATTAATTTATCTATTATCAATCCAATCTTATTTTTAACCTTGTTGCTAGAACCCCTTCAGTTCATTTCAATGTCATCAACATTCAAAAATTCTACAATGTTTCTGTAAATAAGTTTTAAATTTCCTCCAATCTTCTTCCACCAACTCTTCTCCCTGGTCTCGGATTCTGCCAGTCATTTCCGCCATTTCCATGTAGTTCATTACTTGCATCTGCCATTCTTCCAGAGTGGGTAGGTCTTGTGTCTTAACGACTACCATTTTGTGCATGACCACTGCTGATTATATACTGTAATTATTGCTGGCTCTTGATCTCTGCATTTCATTTTCCTCTGACCTCACTGTTTACAATCTATCCCCCAAACCATGTGCATATATAGACCTGCAACCAGGGGCATACCTAGGGTGCAGGCCCAGGCGTTGTGGGGCTGGGGGTGCAAAAATAGTGCCTCTCCACTCTTGCTCTAAGTGGCTAGGAGCCTGTCTGCCCGTCTGTGTGCTCCCTGGGCTACTCCAGGGCTGCTTGGGCCAGTTGGGCAAGGTGAACAGGTTCCTTTGAGTGCCTTGACAGCAGAATCCGGTTGCCAGCGTGGGCCATTGCAGCAGCTCCCCCCCAGTTGGTGCTATTAGAAGTGTGAGTGAGTTTCTGGTCCATGGTGTCTCCTGGTTTTGGAGGCGCCGATTCAGCTCCTCACAAGGGAGCCTGGGTATACCTCTGCCTGCAACTCAGAGCAACACTGAAATGGACTGTAGTCTTAAGGTGCCCGAGACACTTTGTTGTTTTTGCTGCAACAGATGAAGACAGCTACCCTTCTGGAAAGCATTTATTTTTTTGTCACAGATGGAATTATGGCACCATGTCCTTCATGAATATCACAGATAATCTTGTATAGTCATCCAAGGTCAGCTTTGATGCAGAGCTCTGTGGCATAATATCAGCCTAGCAGAAACTCAATCACTTTCTCCCTCCACGCTGGATAAATAAACTTTGAAGAAAGTTGTGAGGTCACTCAGGTTTTTGCGTGTCTGAAAGTCACAAGATGTTAACTGCATGTCTGTGCTTTAGTAGTTGTTCTCCATTTTCCCCAGCAGAAAATGCCACTAGAATATATTTCTGTAGTTATCCAGGCAAAGAATGGCAGCTTTGTCTTCTTCTTTTTTAAGCAAGTATTTTTTAAAAACCAGGAACCATGAAGCTTTGGCCTTCTGGCTGTTGTTACACTACAGAAGGAAGTAGACAATTGTGGTGGGCTGCTGGTGCTCAGCTGACCATCCTCCAACTGAGTCACTGCTGCACCCCTGACCCCACTTACCTGGGAGTAAGCCCCATTGACTTCAATAGGACTTATTTCTGAGTAATCAGGATTAGGACTGCACTGTAAGTCACCTTGGCCATTAGCAGCACAAAGCAATTGCCTCACACAGAAGGCAAGCATGCTTGTCAATTTCATGTGTACAATGTCTTGTCAGTTTCTTTCTTTTTCCAAAAGAGAGAGAGAGAGATAACTATGTGTCACAGCGATAATGCACACATCCAGCCTTCTTAACCAATCCATGGATGGGCCAAAGATCTTAAGAGGTTTATCAGGAAAAGACAATGGAGGTAGCCAGGCAGCCATGGAAAGGACCACAAATCAGTTTGCAGTTAAATGGTTGGGGTGTGGAACAGGGGCAGAGGAAGGGGGTGTGGTGGGGGCGGGCTGCCCTGGATGTCACCACTGAGGGGGGGGGGTGACAAAATGCTGAGCTGGGCATGCAGCGCACCCGAGCCACGCGTCTCTCCTGGGCATGACACGGTGGCTTGGGCGCCCGCAGGCTCCACTCTGCCCCAAATGGTCCGCCTGCCGCCTCCCCCTCAGCTGTAGGGTGGCTGAGTGGGAGGAAGCAGGCAGGAGCATGGGGCATCCTGCCCCGACTCACCATGCATAGGGCACATGCGTTGCCCCAGGCGCCCAATCGGCTTGCTCTGCTGCTGGTGTGGAAGGAAACAAAGAGCGACGATGCATTTGAGACATAATAGTTTTGTTCTACAGGGGATACACAAGTGGCAGGGGTGCCCTGGGAATGCAGATTGGCAATGATGGTACAAGATACAAGTTTTGGAAAAAGAAATAAGTGAAAAACCAATCTGATAGCGCTGTTCTCTTTTCTCCAGAGCCAGAAAGTGTTGAAACAGCTGGCAGGGAAATGATTTGTAATGGGGAAATGGTTAGGAGAGAAAGGATTATGCAGTTATTCTCCCTAACCATTCCCAAATATATCCCCTTGTGACTGTTTTTCTTTATGCAGCAGCAACAGGAGGGGGGAGATTGTTATGTGCTTCTGTTGCACAGAGTCTAATCTGGTTCTTTAGTTATCAGGTCTCTCACACACAAAAACTCAATCCCTTTCAAGACGTGAGCGCCCTCATGTGGCTTTCAGTCAAGCTACTGGCAGTAATGGCAAAGGTTGAGATCTACTGAGTTATGATAAACTGGAGGCTATATTCAAATTAAACTGGTTTTATTCGAAACAGTTCTGTTGTCCAGGGGAGACTAAAAAACAGTCTTCTGTGTTAATATAAAATACTTTTCTCAAAGGGACAGATTACTTTCCTAACACCAGGGAAGTTTTATTTTTATTAAAAGAGAAAACTTTTCTATACATTTTAAAAAATATATTTATGCCATAAGTCTATCTGACCAGAATTACTTACGTCTCTCAGGAAACACTTAACCAATGCCTCATTATTTGCAAACAAGGTGAATGGCTCTTCACAAAAGACTCAAGTTATCTTCCTCACTATTGGCATGAATTAGTTTCGTTAATTTGTCAATGGAAACTCTTCATTTATACCCTGCTTCTAGTGGAATTAAAGGGTGTGTTTGAAATATTAATATCTTTATAACTCACCTGACATGTTCTTAAGTATCAGATACCTTTTGAAACTAAAAATTTAGGCAAAGCATCCTCTTGAAAGAAATGCAAAAATATAGATGAATGCCTTAAGAATAAACAAAGGATTGTAGCTACTTTATATGTGTATACCCTCTCTTATGAGTTAAATATTTTAAAGCTCTATTCAGTAATAAGGTATGCAATATTTGCTACATCATGCCTGATGAAACCTTTGAGTTTGCATATTAAGGTAAACCAGATTGTGGATTACCAGGGCCATGTAAACGTGGAGTCCTGGAAAGAAATTCCACTAAACTAAGCCTGACTTGGGTTTGAACCACATACAGGAGTAGCAAATTCTTAGGAAGCCATACTAAAAGTTAGCAAGGTACAGAACTTGTATTTAATTCATTCTCTGAGATCAATAGTCTTTGGCTGGTAGATAAACCTGTATGTTCAATGAAAATTTCAGGTACAAACACATAGGAGAATTTATAGAATCAGAATTGTAGAGTTGGAAGGGACCCCAGGGGTCATCTAGTCCAACCTCCTGCAATTTAGGAATCTCAACGAAAGCATCCATGACAGATGGCCAGCCAATCTCTACTTTAAAACCTCCAAGGAAGGAGAGCCAACCACCTTCTGAGGAAGTCCTCAGCTCTTACTGGCAGAACATTCTTCCTGATATTCTGTCAGAATCCCCTTTCCTGTAATTTGAAGTCATTGGTTTGAGTCCTACCCTCTGGAGCAAGAGAAAACACGCCTGTTCCCTCTTCCATATGACAGCCCTTGAGATATTTGAAGATGGCTATCGTATCTCCTCTCAGTCTCCTCTTTTCCAGGCTAAACTCCCTCAACTATTCCTCATAAGGCTAGTTTCCACAACCTTTATCATTTTGGTTGCCCTCCTCTGCACACGTTCCCTCTTTCTTAAATTGTGGTGCCCAGAACCGGATCGTACTGGACATTACTCCAGGTGTGATCTGACCAAGGCAGAATAGAGTGGTACTATGACTTCCCTTGGTCAAGACACTACTGCTGATGCAGCTTAGAATAGCATTAGCTATTTTTTTTGCTGTCGCATCACACAATTGACTCATGTACTACTGGCAAGCCAAGTGCCCCCCATCTTATGTTTGGGTCACTGGTTCTTCCTGCCTAAGTGTAGAAACTCGCATTTGTCCCTACTGAAATTCATTTTGTAAATTTTGGCCCAGTTCTCCAACTTGTTACGGTCATATTGAATCCCAGTCCTGTCCTCTATGGCATTAGCTACCCCTCTGTTTGGTGTCATCTGCAAATTTGATGAGCATCTCCTCAATTTCTTCATCTGAGTCGTCTTAGGAGATGCTGAGGCAGTGCTCCGACATGCTTATTTGGATGACTCGCAGGCAAGGACTCCGTAGCCAATTGTCTTAATCAGTACCCACTAGCTAGTAGCTTCCGCATTAGTTTCCAGCAATTCCTGTTATTTAATAGCTTCCTATAGTCCCGAGGCTTAAAACTGATGTCAGTCCGGAAACCCAAAGTTGACTGAGGAAGCCAGGAATGAACAACAAGACTTAGGTCACTTCTTAGAAACCGCTCTTCACAATCACCTGCTCTCAAGTACCAGTTATTGAATTACATGAATTATTTTGGCCAACTCATGAAAAGAGAAGACTCTCTGGAAAAGACCCTGATGTTGGGAAAGATTGAGGGCACAAGGAGAAGGGGACAACAGAGGACGAGATGGTTGGACAGTGTTCTCGAAGCTACAAACATGAGTCTGACCAAACTGGGGGAGGCAGTGGAAGACAGGAGTGCCTGGCGTACTCTGGTCCATGGGGTCACGAAGAGTCAGACACGACTAAACAAGTAAACAGCAACAACAATGAACAAACCAGTGTGATTCTCAGCGTGGCTAATCTGAATTTTTTTAGCACCAATCTTTTTCCACAGTCATTAATGAAATCCGGCATCATAAGCCTAAAATCGCGGGAGTCCTGGTTTTCATTTGGACATAGGCTGTGACTCAGCTGCTGATCCAAGCCAACAGGTGCCAAGGTGTAGGTTGGCATGCTCTACTGGTGAGTAAATCTGTTCACGTTATTAGATCAAGGAGAATCCCAGATACCACATTCTGGATTCCAGGGGGGTCGGCTTTTGCCTCTTGTCCCATCCCCAACAAACATCTGATCCTCTGAAGGTTTCCGAGATGGGAATGTGGCATTCAGGTTGAAACAGGCTTTCCACTCCTGCTCTTCTTGAGCTGGAGCTTCTGTAGCACCTTTCGTAGGAATTTCAGTAGATTCCAGTGCTTTTTTTTTAGGCTGCAGCTATGGGTTCTTTTTTATTGTGCTCGCGATGCTGTGACGGTGGTCATACACAACACTGCTTTCAGTACTGTCTGTCCCTACAAAAATTTCAGGGCATTCACATTGCTTCATAAGAAGAGCCTGCTAGATTACAATGATGAAGATAATGACTTATTAAATTTGTATACTGCCCTAAACTTGCAAGTCTCAGTGAGGTTCACAAGATAAAAACACAATATAAAACCATGAAATGCATAATGAAAACAAAAGCAAGAACAACCCAATACAGTGGTACCTCGGGTTACATACGCTTCAGGTTACAGACTCCACTAACCCAGAAATAGGACCTCAGGTTAAGAACTTTGCTTCAGGATGAGAACAGAAATCGTGCAGCAGCCACGGCAGCAGGAGGCCCCATTAGCTAAAGTGGTGCTTCAGGTTAAGAACAGTTTCAAGTTAAGAACAGACCTCCAGAACGAATTAAGTTCTTAACCCGAGATACCCCTGTAATCCCCAAAACATTTTAAAAGGGCATTGGATCAGGCCAGTAGCCCATTGGCCCAGCATCCTAGACTCAGTGGGCAACGAGATGCCTGTGGGAAACCCGGAAGCAGGACCTGAGTATAACAATATTCTGTCCGCCTGCAATTCCCAGGAAACAACATTCAGGTGCATATTGCCTCTGACAGTGGGGGTAGAATGTAGCCACTGTGGCCAATAACCATACGATAGCCATATGCTTAATCTCCAGCCAGCTCTTATGCCACAATGTCCTGTTGAAACCCTGTAATCAAAACCCTGATTTTATTTCTGTCCCACTTCGGTTGCCATGCAGACTGCAATAACGTGGCAGCGTTGGGCGAAGTGTCACAAAACAAACAAAAAACCCCAATATCCAACAAATCCACTAATGCTGTGTGAAGAACATGCTGCAGGATACAGCGAAGGGACCCCGAGGCTTCCGAGGGTCATCTAGTCCTACCCCTATAATGCAGGAATCTCAACATGACACGGTTCCCCCATCCAGTCTGAAACCACACCAGATGCTACTATGCTTTGCAAAGGTGCTAGCAATTTTATCACCTTCCGTGCCCTAAAAACCTTTTCGTATATATAATTTATATATACATGTCCGTTGTGCAGAGTACCCTACATGGGCGTAGCCAGGATTTATTGGGGCGGGGGAGAGGACTTTTGTGGAACCGATTTTGCACCTTAATAACTGTTGATATTTACTATCGTTGTACTGTGTATTTTGGGTCTATGGACCACAATGAAGCTGTGTGTGAAAGAAAGAGAGCTATAAGCGACTCCATTGGTCAGTTCGTTATTTTGATTAAAAATCAATCCAAATCTGAGGTTCTGCCTCCCTTAACAAAAGCCTGCCCCCCCCCCAACAACAAAAATCCTGGCTACGCCCATGGTACTTTAGGAGTAATCCTGGAATCACAGAACCATAGTTTTGGAAGAGGACCCACGATGGTCCTTTAATCCAACCCTGGCGTTTAGTTCTGAGAAAGCCTGAACCAGCCTGTTAGAACCCCCCCCCCCCGACGCGTGTTTCTTCAATCCCGCGTGGGGTGTGCAGCTCGATCCATATTTACTCGCAAGTAAGCCTTGCAAGGGAGTGTGCCCAAGGTCTCTCGGCGCTTCTTCTGCCTCTCTCACCCACCCGCAATTCTGCTTCCCCGCTTTCATAACAAAGCCCTGATTTTGCAGTTTCAGATTTTGCTGCTCCTCGTCCCGCCCCAAATTCGGCTGCCCCCCCCATACGCAAGAGGCGGGGCGTTGGCGACAAGGACCAATCCCGGGGCTTGCATGCAAATCGAGGCCAGCGTGTGTTTGTTTTCATTTCCCGGTGCAGCGGCTTTTGGGAAAAGGCGAGCGCTGGGTCCAGAATCTGAGCGGGCCCGGATTGAGAGAGGAGCCGAAGCGAGGCTCTGCTACTGCTGAGAGGAACGGGCAGCTGCGACCCCAACGCTGTGGAACTGCGTGCTGTGGAAAGCCGAATGTGACACGCGACAGGGGGATTTTGAAGCATGTTTCCTGGAACGGGATCTTTCTGATTCTTCCTCAAGTAAGGTAACAGTTTTTCTTTGCAGTTTTTATATTTTTAAAAAATAAAAATTATTTGATGCCTCCCGCCTCCGCTTTGCGCGCGAGCAACGATGCAATCCTGTGCAGCCTTGTTTACTCTCGAAAGTGTGACTAGGATTGCAGCTTAAATATTTTCCCACAGCTGAATGTAGGGCATGTCCCGCGTCTCTAAGCAACCGGTTTTTTAACTGTGCCGCCACAGCAGTAATAAAGTCTAACTGATAAACATCCGTTCCCATTGTTATATAGGACTTTCCCATTCAGTTTTTATAGTAGCATAACGTTCTAGGTGCTTTGTGTGTGTGAGAGAGTGAGTGAGAGAGAGAGAGAGGGAACTTGGATTATTTACAGACAATACCAATGCCCCGTTGAAATATTTTGCGCAAAATAACTTCCCAGGTGTCTATGGGGGGCGGGGAGGACGAACTACAAACGCATTAAATAAGAATTTTTACTTGAAATTTTGTATTGGGTCTGAAACCCGTGCCTCCCCCCCCCCCCCGTCTGTGAGCCTTTCAGTTCATCCGAGTTGGGTTGCTGAACTCTAAAAAGAAGTTCAAGACGGGAACTGTGAAATTGTGGACTTTGTGTTTTACGGATTGCTGATGTGTTCAAAACAAGCGGCATCCACAAATTCCAATAAATGCTTAGGGATGGTTCATACTTCACCAAAATATGAAATATCAGACCGAAATATGAATAAATGAGGCAATGTGTATCATATAAGTACATTTATTGGATTGCAAAGATAGAAGAGTTGAATGTATACTTCATGACAAATACAGAAAGATCCAGAATACGGTACATGTTGCATTAAATGCAGTTACATATTTAATATGTCTGGCTTCTTTTTTGTTAACTTGCAGGCACAGAGGAGCAGAGGGAGGGGAAGATTAAACCTTTTCCTTTGTACTCCAGGTCCAACTAAAATTGTCCCTCAAGCTGGGATTTGCTGTAGGACAGAAGGTGCTGTTGGTGAAACCATGCATTCATTGTAACATGTAGTTCAGCCTTGAACGTACAAGTTTTTAGGTCAAGTATGGGGAACTGGTGGCTCTCCAGATTTTGTTGGACTCCAACTCCCATCAGCCCCAGCCAGCATGGACAGCGGTTAGGAATGATGGGAAGTGAAGTCCAATAATACCTGGAGGGCTACAGGTTCTCCTTACCTGTTTAGAACTTTTCTCAAACATATGCACTGTAATTATGCAATTTTATGGTACAGTCATATAGCTTGAAGTATGATGTATAAATATAACAAATTAGAATATGAGTTAGCATCTCACATGGAATTCCTCGCAATAATGACCGTAAGCTAGAGGTTCCTTTACACATCAGGAACCTGTTGCTATTGCACACGAGGATCTTCTCACTAAACAGGTACGTGTTTGGTTTAGCAGATACTGTTACTACTGATCACCTGAATAGATGGGTGATCTAGAATAGAGATGGTGAGAATAATGCCCATAAAATGAATGGTGCTCTAACATATATATTTTTTGTTAGGGAGAAAGTTGGTTTGCTCTGACATTATTATTATTATTATTATTATTATTATTATTATTATTATTATTATGCATTTTTACTTGGCTTATAAATTTCCTTAGGAGATTATGCCTGAGCTGTGGAAGCTTTAGTATTACTGATTCGTAATTTATGTGTGGGAACAACTGACCTACTTAGGAAAACAATACACAAGGAATGGAAGAAGGGACTGTACAAAAAAAAAATAGGTTAATAGCCTGGTAGGAAATAAATCAGGTTATGGTTGTCATGATCTCCTGTAGTCAGGCAATATTGGCTGCTATATATGGGGCAGATTAGGATGTGTTTGTATAGAGTCTAATCTGTGTTGTGCTCCCTGATGTTCCTAATTCTTATTGAATAAAGTGTACATGGATTAATTTTGCCCAAATGACATCTGTTGTTATGTTGGGATTTTGTTGTACAGTACTATATCATGGACTGGCTGGATGCAGAGGAGTGTTGGGGGGCACCAGCTGGGGAACCCTCAAGGGAAACCCCTGGGGAAGAGGTCTCAGAGGCCAGGGGACTGGTAGTGGGGAGACGGGTGAGAGGTCAGAAGAAGCTGAAGAGACAACAGGGTTTAGTGAGCAGGGAGAGGCTGTGGCAGAGAGCAGTCCAGCTTCAGAGGCAGGAGATGAGGCAGGCTGCTGAAGAATCCAGGGGGTCTCCCTCTCCTGTTGCGACCAACTCCCCCCCACCCCAGTCTCACAGAACACACAGAGAAATGAAGAGGGTGGAGCAGTGAGAGACAAGATTATGAAGCCTCAGTCTGCTGGGGAAGAAACTGGGGGAAGAGCCTTAGAGAGTGGTGGGAAGGCTCTCACAACTGCTTCATTGGGGCAAGACCTACTCGGAAGGATTGCTGTGACCACTAGGTATGCACTGTTTTGGTCTCTTTGAGTAAAGAATTAACTTCAATGACACTGGTGGTGGTGTTGTTTTATTGCTGACCTATTCCTGACTCCAGCTTTTGACATACTGCATCTTTTGCAGTTCATGTAGTAAAATAGATTGACAGATTTGGGATGGGTATAGACCAGTGTTTCCGAGCCTTGGGTCTCCAGCTGCTTTTGGACTACAACTCCCATCATCCGTAGCTAGCAAGACCAGTGGTCAGGGATGATGTGAACTGTCTGGAAACAGCTGGAGATCTAAACTTGGGAAACACTGGTGTAGACTATTAATTTTATCAATATTATTTTCTAGCATATCAAATGTGAATGACTTACTCAAAATCTATTTTGGTATTGGACCAAGATTCTTCTTTTCACCACAGCCCTCTCAGCCATTTGACATAATTTTGATTGCAATCCTATATCAATTTGTCTGGGAGTCTGTTGAGCACAGTGGACCTTACTTCTGAGTAAGCATGCAAAGAATTGCACTGGTTTGTGGATGGCAGACTGTTCTTCCTAGTTACCTGTGTAAGTGGTTGGGATTTTAGACATGGTAAAAAAAGAAGTGTAGATGCCTTTTAAAACAAATTCCTGAAAACTGATTTTACAGTCCTTTGGAAAGTATATAAAAAACCATTGATATGCACTTTCAGGACAGGAAAAGGTAATTTGATTGGTTTATCTGCACAGTGAAGGGAAAAAAAAGATGAATTCAGATAACCATATCCCCCCCCCCGACTTTTGCAGTATCTAGGTATTGGGATTCAAACATAACCAGGTCATCTAAATGGGTCTTTGAAGTAGTGGACAACATAATGCTTATAGGTTTTCAAATGCATTTTGACTTCAGGACACTATCATCTGTTAGATTCCAAAGGCAGCTACAAAAGTCATCACATTAAGCGAAGAACCCAATTGCCTGAATCTATTATTGGGTATAGGCCTCTTTTAGATGGGTTGTTTTAATACCATGCATATGCTTTAGGAGCAGTGATGCATATGGTGACTAGTGCCACTCACAGGTGAATTGACCTGGTGCAGTTACCCAGTTCTGCCCTATTTGCCATGACTCAGAAAAAGGCCGTGATAAATTGTGCTGATGCATATAATTCCAACCACTGTCACAGCCCTTAGGCTGGTGCAATATAAATGGCTGCATTAGAGGGCAGTTTATGACAGGTACAAAGGGTGGAACAAAGACCTGATGTGCGATTTTTTGTCTAGTACATTAGCGCCCTCCAGGTATTTTAGATGGCAAGTATTTGAGGGATAGCTCATTCAGTAGAGCATGAGACTCGTAATTTTAGGATTTATGGGTTCAAGCCCCTCGTTAGGCGAAAGATTCCTTCCTTGCAGAGGATTGGATTAAATAATGTTTGTGGTCCCTTCCAACTCTACAATTGCAGAGTTTGATTAAATTAGCCTTTGCTCTGATTCTTTTTTTTAAATAATATTTTTATTGATTTTCCAACACATATTAAACACAATACAATACAATATACTATACTAAGACAAACAAACACATAAACACACACAAATATAATTTCAAAATCTTCTTTTCATAAACCTTACTTCTCCGACTTCCCCATACCTCTCCTTTCTGCATCCCTATTTCCAAATCTCTTTCAGCAAGTCCTCACTGATTCTTACATTCTTATCTTAGAGTGTTGCTATTAGTTTGTGGGCGCAAGGCACCTATAATTCCTGAATTTAGTAAGTGTTAGAATTTAATCAGTGCCACAACTGTACTGTGCAATGAGAAGGTCATACCGACAGAGCAGACTTAACTTCTCATTTTGTTCAGCTTCTTTTATAGAACATCACGCAAAAGGGGAAAATGAAGGGACGTTCAAAAAAGAAATCTGTTCACTTGTACAGTGACGGCGGCCAATGGATGTCTAATTTGCCGGAATGTCTCTGGGGCATTCCTCTCTCTAATTTGTCACTTCCAGGTAAATAGCACCAGCTTTTCAGTATCCTATTACACTTAGATTTAGATTGGCTATGCTCTGTAGCATCTGTGCACTCCCCCAAATGCAATATCAACATGTGTAGACCACATTTTGGAAATAGTTCTGGAGTGAGCTTCTTCCTGTCATGTTGACTGATGTTTTGGTGCCCGACAACTCAGTCAAGGAGCAGGCCCAATGCCGAATCTCATCAACAAAATCTAATAGATGTAAGCCATAATGTTGGGGTATGTGTAAAAGGTAAAGGTAAAAGGACCCCTGACCATTAGGTCCAGTCGTGGCCGACTCTGGGGTTGTGGCACTCATCACGCTTTATTGGCCGAGGGAGCTGGCGTACAGCTTCTGGGTCATGTGGCCAGCATGACTAAGCTGCTTCTGGCAAACCAGAGCAGCGCACAGAAACGCCGCTTACCTTCCCGCCGGAGCGGTACCTATTTATCTACTTGCATTTTGACATGCTTTTGAACTGCTAGATTGGCAGGAGCAGGGACTGAGCAACCGGAGCTCACCCCATCACAGGGATTCAAACCATGACCTTCTGATTGGCAAGTCCTAGGCTCTGTGGTTTAACCCACAGCGCCACCCGCGTCCCTTTGGGGTATGTGTAGTTTACCCAAATTGTATCAGGAGGGTGGTTAGGAAATTCTAACTTAAAGCTTCTTGCTGAGAGGAAAGCACTAGCCAAGAATGATTTTCCTTTTCTGCCAGCCCTCCAGAAACAACAACCTTGGGAGGTTGCGTGATGGCTCAGAATCAGACATCACATGGATCTTGCTTTTCAACCCAGTCTCTCAGCCTCTAAGAAACTTGATGAAAGGGTTTGCACTGAGCTGGGATTTGATACCCGCTTTCCCCCACTGATAGATCTTTTCGCAATTATGTGCTTAGGGTGGGAATTGTGTGTAAAGCCACATGGTTTTAGAGATGAAGTTTTGTGCAGAGGGTAAGATTTGCCAAATGATTGGAAGTAGATTGACTTTACGTTTTTATTCCAATAGGAAGTCATGATGCTATGACTTATTGCTTGGATAAGGACTCGAAAGTGAGCATAAATGAATCCAAGTTGCTGCAGTTTATGGACAAGCATATGCACAGCATAGTACACCCAATTATTTTGAGGTGGTCTATAACACAGGTAAGCAGTTCTCAAACTTTCTGGTTCCTATGTCTTATTACTGAAGCTTGCTTTTTCAACAGTTAGCATGCTCACTCTGCTGTAAGGGCCATATGAGATGTACCATCCCACAGTTACCACAAGGAGAAATAGAATAAATGTGCCTGATGTATTTAAAATGTTGAGGTTTGTGCTAAGCAACTTAACAGCACAATCTGCTGTCTTCTGAATACTGTTTTTTATCTAAAGTCAAAAAAGTGTGCTACTGAGACAATTCAGCATTTTTCTTGTTTGCACTTTGTTTTTAACTTGACAGGTGCTGACTCTGTCAGAGCAACTGGATGCTGGAATAAGGTATTTTGATCTGAGGATTGCTCACAAGCCTGATGAACCTTCCATGAAATTGCACTTTGTTCATATGCTGTACACAACAGCGGTTGTAGAGGTACAGTTTTGCTTTCATAGCACTGAAGTATTTATTATTTCATATTATCATGGGATTTATTACCTGCCTTTCACCCGAAGGTCCCAGGGAGGACTTAAAACACAACATCACAACACAATTTAAAAGAGAGTTTAAGACAACTTACTGTAGTTACATATACAGTCATACCTCATGTTACATTTGCTTCAGGTTGAGCATTTTCAGGTTGTGTCCTGCGGCGACCCGGAGCTACCAGAACGGGTTACTTCTGGGTTTTGCTGCTTGCGCATGCACAGACGTACAAAATGACATCACACGCATGCGCAGAAGCGGTGAATTGCGACCTGCGCATGCACAGACGCAGGTTGCATTCTTTTCAGGTTGCGAACGGGCCTCCAGAATGGATCCTGTTCGCAACCAGAGGTACCACTGTAATGATCTAACTCCCCTAGATGTTGTACTCCCAACTCTCATCAGCCTCATCCATTGGCTAGCGATGATGGAGACTGTAGCCCAATGTTTGGAGGGCTGCAGGTCCCCCAGCCCTGATCTAACTACTATTTAAGTAATATGGGGCATGTGCCAGCCCCTTCCTGGTGCAGGTGAAAAAGCTGCATGTATGCCTCAATGTCTCATCTGTAACAGCCTTGTGGGGGCATATCCCATTTGAGGAAGAGTAATTCCATCAGTTTTACCATTGGCTTTTGGAACTATCAGGTTGTGTACTGGATCAGGCAGGTGCCAGGTAATTTGCCTGATTCTGCAGCCAGTGCAGAGAGTACTGACCCCTATGATCCTGCAAACAGTGCTTCAACTAGACATCCCATGCATACTAAGCAGGACTAGTTGGTCTGGTCCTTTGCATATTATACATTATATTATATGCATGTATACGTATGCATGGTTGCCATGGCTGTACCATGTCTTGTTGGCAGAGAAAGCACCACATCTGTACCAGGTGAATCAGAAACTTCACTTATGTGCTCCCAGGGCTTGGTATGGTTGCTGGCTCACTACAGACCAAGGTCTGTTTGTGCGTGCAGGGAATACGCTACCTTCCTACGGTCCAGATCATGGTCACTGATGCCATGATTTTCATTACAGAGTGCAATGGATCTGTATTGGAATGGAAGTTATTGAATGCCATTATGGCCTGAAAAAGATGTTAATTCCCCCCCCCCTTTTTTGTATCAAATGATCTTTAGTGTCAAAGTTCAAGGAGATGCTCCTTCAAGTCTGTAGTGTGGAAATATAGAACTAAGGACTTATTTGGATGTTCTTCTGCATATGTCCTGTTGGAATGAAAAGGACGCTGCTTAAGCACATCTGTGTTTTACATGGATCCCGTTCAGTGGAGCTTGTCTAGAAAAATCCAAGGTCCTTGATGACTTTACCACAATATGAAAGTTTAAAACCAACATGCATGATTACGATTCTTTATTAAATTTATATCCTTCCCCCCAAAGGAGCCCAGGATGGCCTTGAGAACTGAAGGCATGTTAAAGACAGAGAGCAATCAATACCCAGCTTGGGTATTTTGTATTCATGCTGTAGCAATGGCCCTGTTCAGAAGAAACCAGCTGTGCTTTATTTCCATTAAAATCTACAAACTTGCCCCATTGCTTTTGATCTTGCTTGTGCATGTCTCTCTTTTTCTGAAATGGGGCTGTTGCAATTAATTTGCAGGAATCTTGGTAGCTGTGAAGATGCAGTTCACTGGAATTTTGGCTACTGTTATGCTGTTTTATAAATATCATAGGGATAGATCCAGACTAAGTTACTTTTGCTTAGCTCTCACTGAATGGGATTTAAGTTAAGGCACAGCTAACTTGTTAGCTAAACAAAGCTAACCTAGTCTGGATCTAACCCAAATGTGTTATGGCTAGAAAGCGCAGCTCTCAAAAATCATTTTTCTCAGGTGTCCACCATTTCAATAAGACCCAAAACTTAGACTTACTAAAGATTCAGCCATGACCATGTTGACTCAGGTATAACATAGCAATTCCCTGTGATGTCTGGCTGGCATATTTTAATCTGTTTGAAGATTATTAGGATTCCACAGCAGGCTAAGCAACAATTACAGCAGACAAACATTACAAACCCTAAGTGTTCAAAATATGAATCAGCTTCTCAGAATTGCCTGACTGGCTTTGCAAAGCATGAATTAAAACACACTTCTGCTTCTCTTTTATTGGCCTTCTAGTTTCCACGAGGTTGGAACAGATTGTTTTTCAAAATACTGAGATCCTGGTGTACCTAGATTTCCAAGAATAATAGATATGCAGACGGTGGTTCAAAGCAAACTCTGGTCAGTTTTAGAACAAACCAACTTCAAGCCACAGTGTCTGAAGCTAACAAGTTTGCTTTATGTGGCAATCTGGTCCAAATTCCTTCTCCTGGCTGTCCAGAAGGAAAGCAAAGAATGTGTGAGCCCAAGACTTGTGGCTACTTCCTGGTGTGTGTAGTGCTAAAACATGGTTTACCAATTAAGTGAGAACTAGACAATTGTGTTTGCTAGATATTTGGGTGCACTGGCTTCTATAGAGATTTCTGTACGCACAGAGGCTTCCTCTGTGTTTTCTTTCTTTTTTTAATGAGCCAGGGAGCGCACCACATGGACAGAAAAGGAATTCTGGTGCATACAGCCTTTCCCTTCCATGTAGAGGAGAGGTGGGAAAACCACAGCTTGAGGACAGCATGCAGCCTCCAGCCTTGCCCAATGTGGTCCTGACACCTCTCCCCAGAATATCCTGTAGCTCACTTTGATCAAGTGCCGCCCAGCATGGAAGGAAAAGCAAGTTGCAAGTGGAGAAACATATTAATTTCTGTCTTTGTGGCTCACTTTCCTTCCCAGTTAGGCTGGAGAAAAAGAAGTCTCTGTAGATGGGTACACTCAAGAATCTTTGGATCACACCTTATGTATCTAATTAATCAGATCCTTTTTAAAAATCATTAAATCAAATGGCCCATTAATTCTGCCTACTATGTGATGAATGTTCTGGGGTTTTTTTTGTATTGTATTTCATCTGTGGTTAACTTTAGGTTTCTAATTATAACACTGCCATATTTATTGGAAAATAATGATTGAGCAACCCACCCCTAAGTTGATTGCTCTGTTATGTGTGCCAAATGGATTTGATGTCAATAGGATTTGAGACTATGCAACAGATGTTAATATGAGCCTTTTAAACCAAAAGGCCTTCTGAGCTAGGATACCTCTTCTGTTTTGGTTTGTGGTTTTGTTTTGTTTTTTGGCATGTGCAGTGCAGGAACTTCAACTTAATCATACATGACAGGTGGCCATCCAACCTCTGCTTAAAAACCTCCACCTCTCGTGGGAGTCTGTTCCACTGTTGAACAACTCTTCCTGTCAGACAGTAATGCAAACAGAGCAGAAATACTCTGCTGTGTCATAAGGACAGGTTACTTGCCACTTGGACTTGAAAATTAAAGTCGAGATTTTCAAGATCCCACAATTTAGTCAAGATTATTCTATTGTTGCAATTACATCAAGTGGTATTTTTTTTTTAGCTGTCTCTACTGTAGACAAGGTAAAGGTAAAGGACCCCTGGGCAGTTAAGTCCTGTCAAAGGTGACTATGGGGTGCAGTGCTCATCTCGCTTCACAGGCCGAGGGAGCCAGCGTTTGTCCACAGACAGCTTCCTGGGTCATGTGGCCAGCATGACTAAACCGCTTATGGCACAATGGAACATTGTAGCAGAAGTCAGAGCTGATGGAAATGCCGTTTACCTTCCCACCACAGTGGTGCCTATTTATCTACTTGCGCTGGTATACTTTCGAACTGCTAGGTTGGCAGAAGCTGGGACAGAGCAACAGGAGCTCAAACCCGTCACGTGGATTCAAACCACCAACCTTCTGATCGGCAAACCCACATCCCTGCATACTGTAGATAATATACTCAGCTTGCGTTAGCTAACATATGTCAAACAGGAAATGTGGAAAAAAAATTCCAATCCTGCACAATTAACATCACTGTATCTGTAGTATGCAACTTAGTGTCACTTGCGAAATTCATCAATTATAGGTTGCTGTTTGTTTCAGTTTCCTCGTAGCACTTAGCAGCTATTTATTTTACTTGTTTCGTGTTGGCTTTTGCAGGATGTCCTGTGGGATATTTTACGATGGTTAAGAAACCACCCCTGGGAGGTTGTTGTTCTAGCTTTCAGAAATTTTGATGGATTAGATGAGGACCATCACCGCCATTTGGTCTCCCGCACAAAGGAGATCTTCAGTGGCAAACTGTGTCCTAGAAATGTAAGTTGCTTGGAATGTTTGGTTGTGAAGTTTCAAGATTGTAGAAGCCTTATTCACACTGGCCTGTTCAGGATGATACACTGAAATAAATAGGATTGCTCATGTATATATCCTCGAACTATGCTCTAATTGAATGAGATTCTGTACATATTAACATCAATACCCACATCCTTTTTGGTCAATAGGATTTCAAAAGATGCACTGTGATTCAATGGGAATAGTTTAGTGTTTAATTTCTTAAAATGAATAAAGAAGTAGTGTTGAGACTAGGGACGCAGGTGGCGCTGTGGGTTAAAGCCTCAGCGCCTAGGACTTGCCGATCGAAAGGTCGGCGGTTCGAATCCCTGCGGTGGGGTGCGCTCCCGCTGCTCGGTCCCAGCGCCTGCCAACCTAGCAGTTCGAAAGCACCTCCGGGTGCAAGTAGATAAATAGGGACCGCTTACCAGCGGGAAGGTAAACGGCGTTTCCGTGTGCGGCTCTGGCTCGCCAGAGCAGCGATGTCACGCTGGCCACGTGACCCGGAAGTGTCTCCGGACAGCGCTGGCCCCTGGCCTCTTAAGTGAGATGGGCGCACAACCCCAGAGTCTGTCAAGACTGGCCCGTACGGGCAGGGGTACCTTTACCTTTACCTTAGTGTTGAGACTTGAGGCGCACTATCCAGTTGGTGGATACAGACTGAAGCTAGTTAAAATGGAAAGGAACTCTTTGTCTGCTAACATTTTTTAAAAGATTCCAGAGCTCAACCTTAGCACAAATTAAATTATGTTTTGCTATTACTGACATTACTAAGATGTTAAATGTTTCGGCATGTAAACATGTTGACGTAGTTAATTCCTTAAGGTGTGCTACATTAAAAAAAGAAGCAGCTGCAAAACAATAATGGCAGCTTACATGGTTGCATCTAATTAAGTTCTACCCTGCATAGACCCATTGAAAGTGATGGACCTAATTTTGTCATGTGGCTTAATTTCAATGAGCCTGCGAGTAAAACACAGGATACAAGACCTAATCTACCCTCCCAAAATGAGCATCAATCCTCTCCTGGCTGAAGTAAGCTTTTTCCAGGTTTGGTGGGGGTGTTCAGTGTCTGGTCAAATGTAAAACATATCACTGAATAGTTGCTCCATTGATAGCAATGGAATTTACTCCACGTGGGTGTATGGAAAATGAATTGGAGATTCCAACTTGAATAAAATATGGGGGCGGGGGAAGAGGCAGGTAAGCCCTGCCCTACATAATGCAGCACATTTACACTATTTGCATACCAATGCCCATTAACTTTGGACCCCCCTTCGAATATTTTATTGGGGTGGAGGGTGCTGAAGGGACCTCAGTCCCTAGGAGTTAGCTTCTGTATAGTGAATTGTGCTGTGATTTTTTAAAAAAATGTACTTAAGTAGGAAAGGAAGAAAGGTCCTTTGGTTTTTGAATAGACCCCAGTCCTAAGCTAGTGGATGGGCATCAAACTAGCAATGGTTATATTAAAAGTACATAGTCCATGGAAGGGGGTGGAGGAAGAGTCTCCATGAATTCAGTGGCCTTATCCTCAAAAGTGTCTTGCAATCCACTTGCAGCCGTCTTACTGTCATATGTTTTGCTATACAATTAGGGAACTATAGGAAGTATGACTTGGAACTTGAGGTTCCACAGAGCTACCTTGAACTTGATCCTCATCCTTCCTGTTGAGCAACATGAATTCAGTATGTTGACTTCCCTTATCTTTCAGGTCACTCCGACCCTACGGAGCATGTGGTCCTCTGGCTACCAGGTTATTCTGTCCTATGACGATCCAGGACAAGTGACAAAGCACTGTGAGTTGTGGCCTGCGATTCCCTACTGGTGGGGAAATAAAACAACAGCGGCAGAGCTTATCCGTTACATGGAGATGAGGAAAAAGAATGGTCGCCCAGGTAATTGCTGCATTTTGATTCCCAAATGGCCAGCTGGCTGGGGCTGATGGGAGTTAGGGAATCCAAATTCTGCAGATAGGAGGCAGAGTGCTTGGGTCCAGGAGAAAGGGTAGCTTACAACTGAGCAGAATTGCTCATCGGCAGGCAACTTGATTTTCTCTTCTGAGAAGCAAGATGTGCTCATCCATGTCAGTTCTGCTCTTAAGGGCCTATCTCTGGTACTTGAAATGAAAATCTAGAAAAATCTAGAAAAAAATGAAGATCAACTGCTGAGTTAAGAGCCACAGTCTGTACTCAGCTGCACTGTAGGGCACATCCCCATACCTTTTAAATTTGTGTTTTAGTCCATGGAACTAATCTCTTCTTTTTTAGCTGGGTGGCCTTTTAGAATGATTTTATGCTCCTTGTGTTGGTTTTATGTGGATTTTATATTGAGGGTTTTGTTTTGTTTTTCATCAGATACAGTAAAACAATCGTCTAAATTTTGTGAACTACGCAGATATGTGGTCAATGGGGTGGTCTACTAGATGGATAAATAAATGGCAAAAGTAATATCTGGCTTGCTCTCTGTGGTTTGTGAATGCAGCAGAACCAACATAGTGGTAGAAAGGAAGCAAGTCTGCTCTTCCTTGCTAAAATAAATAACGACACTCTATGCTGGTGCAGAAAACACATAACCAAAAGGGAATAAAATCACAGGAATTTCAGCTAGCAATTCTCTTTTTTCTTTTTTCCCTACAGCGGGATTATTTGTTGCAGGAATCAACCTCACTGGAGATTTAGGTTATATTCTCGCGCATCTACGTGGATCTGTAAAGAAAATGACTCTTCCTGCCCTTCCATTCCTAAATCAGTGGGTTAAAAAACAGCGCCCTGGATCCAAGAAAGACTGTATCAACATAATTGCTGGAGACTTCATAGAAAAAAATAACTTTGTGGAAAACGTGATAGGCCTTAATAGAAAATTTTTTAAATAGCATTGCAGCTTGGATGCATGCTTGGGTTAACTCCTAGAATGCTATCTCAAAAAAAGAAGAAGAAGAAACAAAAATCATAAATAACCCACCTACCTCACAGGAATGTTCTGAAGATTTTGTTTGCAGCTAGGATATGGATAAACCGAAGGTGGCTCCATGAAATTCATGGAAATTTCTATGAAAAGACCCAGTTTTCCTGGGAAGCATTTAGTGCAGCAGTTGCACTATACTAATATACAATCTCCCAAAGCCCTGCTCGAAAAGATCTGTGCATTCCAATCTACCAGGGGATATATTACTGTGAAACATTGAGTGTTTGGGACAGACAACCGACAAGCACAGGCAGAGCAGCATTCTATGCTGTTGTGATCTGGGAGAATATGGGTGATACAAAAATAGAAAACCAGGAATGCAGGCTCCCACAGTTAAGGAATTGGCTCATCTTGAAAGCTTTTAAAAGACGTGCGCAGCTTTTCTTCTTGGTTTGAAAGCCAAGCTGTATCAAGTTCCCAAAAGGCTTCATGCTAAGTGAGACAGCGACTCTTGACTGCGTGCTCAGCTACACTAAGTCTAAAATTCTGCAGGGTTACCAAATTCATCGAGGCTTACTTATGGAAAAATAAGGAATGTGATTGAAGTTCATGGTTTAGGGACCACTAGGAACACTAGGAAGACAGGAGTGCCTGGTGTGCTCTGGTCCATGGGGTCACAAAGAGTCGGACAACAACAAGGAACAAAATGTTTAGCTAGAGCATCATGTTTACCACGGTAGGCAACAGGAAGGAGAATATTCGTTCCAAAAGCAAACCTTAGGAAGTCATACTGAATAAATAAGAGCACTGGACTTCAACCACTATGTAGTAGTGTTACAGAAATAATAATAATAATAATAATAATAATAATAATAATAATAATAAGAAGAAGAAGAAGTAGAAGCTAATCTACTTCTATGAAGGGTATAAGAAAGGAACAGCAGCAGAAAGGCTGACTAATGTATTCTAGAATCCCTGTGTTAACAGTTCTAAGTGTACATTGGAAAAAATAGAGCTACAATCAAGTTTGCCCTCAAGGCATTATTTATTTTTTTGTTAAAGGAGGGGAGCCCAGGCCTGTAATATAAAACTTTGGGTCTTTTCTTCTCCAAATAATTAAGTACTTTTTAACAAAGTGTCAAAAATTGTAACACAGAAGTTAGAGCAGCATTAGCAGTCTGGAAAATCACGGCAACTTTTCTGATAAAACAACATTCACTTCGATTAAAAATTAGCTTTCTGACTGATAACAAACCCTGCATATAAGCAATTGAATAGATCTGCCACTTTGCCAAGAATGGGTGGTTTTATGCAATTCCCCATAAACTGAAAGTGTTGCAACTGTCTCATGACATTTTCACAAATACGTTTCTTCAGCAATTCAAGGCAAACAGTTCCTGGTCTGTCTGAAGCAAACAGGATGAAGGTCGATATTCTAGCAAAGCGCGCTCTCTCTCTCTCTCTCTCTCTCTCTCTCTCTCTCTCTCTCTGTAAGAGCTCTGTAATACCTATTAAACAGATTCTCTGCAAAGATAATTTATCTTGTTAACTGCAAGAGGAATAACTTGATCGAGGAAACAGTCTTTTGTATTTGCCCAAAGTGGAATTGTTTATGATCACCTTCACGTTGGCTGTACCATCTTCAGGAACAACATCCACATCTTGCACTGTCGCTTCTTTGTAGAGCCAGCTAGAAAGGCAGAAAACAGTGAGTGCCTTATAGACATTGGCTGTATGCAGACAAAAACCAATCTCTGGAGTATTAGGAACACTGTGTGCTTATGCACTCACTCCTACCCTTGCATGCTCAGATTAATAAGCAGTTCCCTGGTCTAAGCAAATCCTCCAAATCAGGATTGCCGTTCACTTTGCATGATACTCGTAAATACTTCACGTGAGGTGGGCACAGGGAGGTGGTAGGGTAGAGCTGAGGGTTCCCTAACCCAATATGAAGAATAAGAACTCCTTAGCTCCCTTCTACAGTGGTACCTCGGGTTACATAAGCTTCAGGTTACAGACTCTCCTAACCCAGAAATAGTACCTCGGGTTAAGAACTTTGGATTTTTCGGAACTAGCCGACCTGACCGGAAGAGTCCGTGACCAGAAGGAGGAGAAGTATCAGGAAGAATGGATGAAATTTAATGACTATTTAGTTAAATACGCTAAGTTAAATTAATTGGGAAAAGCTTGCAATTACCAGATAGGCTTAGGATTTAAATATGTAATGTGATGAATTAATATGTTTAATGCTGAATTGGTAAGAAAGAAAGATGTTAAGTGATTAAGTTTATAAGAATTTTAATTTGGAAAACCGTTAAAATGATTTGCACTGAAATTCAACTAGGGGGATACGAGGAAGTCACTTAACAATCTTAATAAGATTAGTTTTAATAAGGTTATGATTTATGTTTGTTTGTGTGTTTATAATTTTGTGAAAATCAATAAAAAAGGGGGGAAAACTTTGCTTCAGGATGAGAACAGAAATCGTGCTCTGGTGGCAGCAGTGGGAGGCCCCATTAGCTAAAGTGGTGCTTCAGGTTAAGAACAGTTTCAGGTTAAGAACAGACCTCCGGAACGAATTAAGTACTTAACCCGCGGTACCACTGTACATTGAAACAAAGCAGTTCTATGACTGCAGTCTAGACAGTCAATGGGAAGCATTGGTGATGTGTTCTGTAGTAGTAGCAGCAGCATGATTACAAGTCAACGGCCTGGTGGCACCCAAGGACATATTTCACCAAACTCAAGGTCAAGAAAGCTAACCAACACACCAAGAAGGGAACCCTTTCAGCTTTAACTGTTACAACAGAACCAACAGAACACAGGCAAGTTGTGGGTTTGGCAAGGAAAATGAAGCTATTTTTTAAAGATGTGCTAAAACTTTGCTGTGGCGAAAGACCTAAAAGCTATCTGCGTTTGATGAAAAAGATCCTCGATACAAATTTGCTCTACAACAAACACCCCACAACCAGTAAGTAGCCTTACCTGAGCTGAGGTCCAGATAGATCGATTTTAATTGTCATAATGTTTTTCCCAGTTACTTTCAAAACTCTGCTGTCTATTTCCTTTTTTAATTCTTCTAAACCATGCCCGAGGAGAGCAGAAACTGCCATTGCATCTGGCTCAGCCGGATGATACCTCGAAGAAAGCAGAGGTCAGAAAGTCAGGTCTTGGCAGCAGGAAACAATATAGTTGATACACAGTGTGTTTTGTTGCTGTGGGCCTAGGAATGTTTCAGACATATTAAGATGATGCTCATATTTTGATTCCATTCTATGTAAGAACATCATTCTGGAATTAAGCTCCAAGATCATTTTGTTTGGGGAAAATTCAAGAGTATCAGGATCAGAAGAATGGTAATATTCAGGTATTCAAACCTGATCAGGCATGTGGTTGACTCTGGTTCCTACCACTATCTAGTATCAAAAATATTGAAGTAAATGCAAGGTTCTTTCGCTCTTAAACCAATCACATAGCTCAGGTGCTATGTCTGTCTTCACTGTAAATGTAGTACAAATTAATTTTTTCCTCATTATGGTCTTCTGTAAGTGCAACTTTTCAATTCCCAAAGTGTTGCATGTTTCTGAGCCTCATTAAAAGCAAGCAGCTCTTTTGAGGGTTGTAAATATTGAATGGTTTATTTCTAAGAAACTCATAAACCAGTCAATCCAGTTTAAAGGACACAACATAATTTATATTTAAATAACGTTTAAAACTGAGGAAATAAATAAAACACAAACTGTTGTGCGCTGGATTCCACCTAGCAGTCATTTGGCATTGTGAGTTAGAGAAAATGTCTCAATTTTTGGCCATGCTGGGTGGAATCCAACCATCCGCCTTGCATTCATGGAAGGCCTTTTGACTCGGCAGAAGCCTCGGCTAACCCCTGTACCCCTCCAGAGAGTGGAAGGATTTTCCAGACCAGTGTGGAGGTGTCTGGTGGATCAAAAGCCCTTCCATGAGTGCCAGGGATTCCACCCATTGACTTTTGGCTCTTGTCCAGGTTGACAGGGCCGTGGCATTTTGCCAGCAATGCAGAAAATGAATCTGGCACATTGCAGCTCATTGCAATACTCTAGTTTATCTTGATTAAGAATTGAGATAGCCGGGAGATCTAGACGATAACATTCTGTTACCTCTTACCTATTTATCAAATCCACTTTATTGTGAACTTCAATAATTGACTCCAGTAGGTGGCTGGGAAGATTAAGTTTCCTGAGAACCGATAGTACGCTTTCCTTCTGGAGGTTGCTTTCCGGATGGCTAACATCCCGCACGTGTACAATTAAATCCTAGTAACAAATAATATGCATGCCCCAAAAGGTGCTGAGTTATTTGACTTTTAAAAGAGAGCTGTAAGAGAGAAGGACAGTGTTTCATACTGCTATTTGATGAGGTACAAAACTGAACTCCAGGTGAAGTATTATTTGGCTAATTTCTAGAGTGCCTGTTTACTTTCTTAAGAACTAGAAATTGCTTTCATCTCTAGCATATATTAACATTAACTATAGACCCTAAGCAATTCGACCTTCTCCTAAGGCTAGAGGTGGAACGCCTTGGAACAATAGAGGAAAAATAGAGCAGGAAAAAGAAACTTTTGAAAAAGCTAGACGGATGCTTCCAACCAGATAAAACTGAACCAAAACCACACCCATGTAAAGCTCCTTTCGTCAAATACTCTTGCATCACTCTGTAGTATTTAAGATATGTGACACAAATGAGGGCTTAAAATAAACCTATTTCTGAGAAAGACCCAAGAAGGGTGAAGTTAGCAAGCATATCTAGGTTATTTTGGAAATCAGTGTAAGAACTATTACGGGGGTTGGGTGAGTTGCCCCCCTTGGGTATGATATTTTGCTAAACAGATTAAAAACTTAGCATCTAAAGTCCTCACTTATGACAATAAAGGTAAAGGACCCCTGACAGTTAAGTCCAGTCGTGAACGACACTGGGGTTGCGGCGCTCATCTTGCTTTACTGGCCGAGGAAGCTGACATTTGTCTGCAGAAGGTCCCCACCCCCTCTCCCGGGTCATGTGGCCAGCATGACTAAGCAGCTTCTGGCGAAACCAGAGTAGCGCATGGAAACACCGTTTACCTTCCTGCTGGAGTGGTACCTATTTATCTACTTGCACTTTGACGTGCTTTCGAACTGCTAGGTTGGCAGGAGCTGGGACCGAGCAACGGGAGCTCACTCCGTTGCGGAGATTCAAACTGCCAACCTTCCGATCGGCAAGTCCTAGGCTCTGTGGTTTAGACCACAGTGCCACCCGCGTCCCCACTTATGACAATGTCCAATACAAATTGAGCACAGTATGTTGCAGTCCTCAACTCTTCCCCTAGGTTAGTAAAACAGAAGCCTATGAATTCCTCAGAAACAAGTGCTAGTATCCAGGGGACCAGTATTTGCACCCACCTAAAGAGTAATTTCTCCCAAATGTTTGTTGGCTTTTAGGCTCCATATCTGTTGAACGGTGGTGGTTGTACTTACTGAGCAGGCTACATCTTCTAACGTGGCTGAAAACGATTCCACAAGGTCATGGGGCAGCTGAGACAGAAATCCAATCGTGTCAACATACAGGACAGTCAGACATGATGGCAGGAGGCCAGCATGGGCTGTAATGTCCAATGTTGCAAAGAGCTGATCTTGAGGCTGCAGTGCTGAATCCCCTGTAAGGGCCTTGATTAGAGTGGTTTTACCTAACAGAAATCAAGGAAGGAAAAGCTGAACCAGCCACAATTATAAAGGGGCGGGGGAGTTAATGGGATGGAGACTTGTCATTTATAGAAGCACAAAACCAGCAACCATGTCAATACTATTTTATAATCCATATGCCGGTGCACATCAGTGTGTTACGGACAGGTGTTCAGGAGATCATGATCCATCAGGTTTCATTTGAACAGAAGGAAGTGTGCCTGTGAGTCTTTCTGTGACTGGTAGGGGGTCCCAGGATCCAAGTCCCTTCCCTTCCCTTCCCAAAAGACAGTTATGGAGCTAAGTGTGCAGCACCCTTCCGTGAAATGAGCCAGCCTGACTGCTTCTACCTGTCAGCATTTGTAGCCAAGGAGTGAAATCAGAGCTGTGATTGATGAGAGGGTTGTTTCAACACCAGTAACAGGAAACCCCGAGGTCCTAAACTGCTTGTATTTCCCCCTCCCCTTTAGTACACTTTTACTGCTTCTGTCTTATTTTCTAGCTGTCCTTGAAATCTCTGCAGTTTTCAATTCTTTTTCTCCTACATATCAGGCTCCACCTATCTTGTGGTGGAATCTGGTACTCCCTGTAAGTTATTTTTTGAAATACTACTACACAATAAACACGGGTGGGTATTCAGGAATCCCCTTCCACACATGGCAAATGCAGAATGTGAAAACTTTGCAAAGAGGCTTAGGCACTACCATTTATCAAGGATTTTAGATATGCGGGAGACCCTACTAAGTAACAAAAAAGCACTTTGTTTTCTTGGGAAGAACTGGCATGCATACATGTTACAGTCCAAGAATTAAAACTTCCTTACACAAAGCTCTCTTCACCTTTACATGAATTTCTGGCAAGTACTTAAATACTAGCAACATAAGCATTTGTGGTGCTGTTCCCTACCACAATTAGTGTAGCCCATTACTGAAATAGTAGGAAACTCTGACTTTCTTCTTTGACTTCTGAGTAAGCGCCTTTTTCTTCTAAGCTTCTCTAGCGCTTTTCGAATTTTTAGTTCCTTTTCTTTTAAGAGGCGAAGTTGTACTTCCATGAACGTTTCACCTGAAAGGCAAGCAGCAGCAAAGCAAAAATCACCCATTTGGAACACATGAGGGAAACAAGGGCGACACCAAAGATCAAGTCTTTGCACAATTATTATTTTTAAAAAAGAATAATCACACAACAGTAAAAATAAAAGCTGGAAACAATCTGAAGTCATGTATCATTTTTGTTAAAATGTAACAGTTTCCATCATTGGTAGTGATAATATAAAATAAAGAATTTTAACATACACTGGAACCTCGGGTTACATTACCCTTGGGTAATGTAAACTTCGGGTTGCGAAAGCGGCAAACCCGGAAGTGTTTCACCACTTGCGTATACGCAGAAGCGGTCTACTGCCGCACGCACATGTGCAGAAGAGGTCTCTTCTTTTGAGAAAACTTTGGGATACGGCCGGACCTCCGGAATGGATCCTGTTCACAACTGGAGGTACCACTGTATATGAAAATAAAATTTTGGAAGGGAGATGAAGGATTCAGCAGTTGGTGGAACACAATAAAAAATGTGTATACAGTGGTAACTGGTTATGAACTTAATTCGTTCCGGAGTTCTGTTTCTAACCTGAGGTACCACTTTAGCTAATGGGGCCTCCTGCTGCCGCCGCGCGATTTCTGTTCTCATCCTGAGGTAAAGTTCTTAACCAGAGGTACTACTTCTGTGTTAGCGGAGTCTGTAACCCAAAGTGTTTGTAACCCAAGGTACCACTGTATTGCTTAGATGTATAGAACACTGAACATGACTGCCACACCTGCCTATTGCAGCTAGAATAGTCTTTAACCTTGAACATACTAGCACAGGCATGGCTTTTTCAGGAAAGATCTGTAAAAAGGATGCCAGACTCCCTTTTATTCTTACCCCAGTTTTCACATAACGCTAAGCCAAATCATGAGTAGGCAAGTATGTGGGTATTCAGAGCAGACATCAGTCTTGCATCATTCCTCCGGCTACTGTTCTGCTACCTGGAGCGAAGCCATGGTTTTGGCTTGACATTATGTCTGAACCCACAGGTAAGCCAAGAAAAAAAACCTTGACTTTAGCTCATGCTTTGTCGGAAGACAAACCATGAGTTGGATTTGGATGTAACGCAAAACCAAACCACAGCTTATCTTCAGGTAGCAGGGCAACAGCAGAATCGGGAGGAAGAGCAAGGCAGCAGCAATTCATGCTTAGCTATGGTTTAGATTAGCATTACGTGCTAACCAGGCCACAGATTTTCTGGGAGAATCCACAGAACCAAGTCTAAGCAAACATGTCCCCCCCCCAAGAATATTTATTAAAGTTTTCAGTAATAATACAATAAAAATCAAAAAGAAAAAAGAAAAAAAATAACAGAAATACAAAAATAAAAATAGTTAAAAACACGTAAGTTTCCCATTACTTATTTTTCATTAACTTATTTCCCAGACCTCCTCATACCTTCCTTTTTTGTATTCCAATTCAAATTGTTAGTTCAGCAAATCCTTATCAATAAGTTTTAACCTATTTCTAAACCTTTTTTTCATATTCTCTTAAAGCATTACAGCTGGAAACCACTTAATTTCTATCCGACATCATTCTAACATTCATTAATTTTGCAATATTTCTGTAAATAGTCTTTAAATTTCTTCCAATCTTCTTCCGCCGACTCTTCTCCCTGGTCTCGGATTCTGCCAGTCATTTCTGCCAATCCCATATAGTCCATCACCTTCATCTGCCATTCTTCCAGAGTGGGTAGATCTTGTGTCTTAAGCAAACATGTTTCATATGCATGGCTCTAAAGCAGTGTTTCCCAACCGGTGTTCCGTGGCACACTAGTGTGCCGCGAGACGTTGCCTGGTGTGCCGTGGGAGGGAGGCGGGCGAGTCGGGCGGCGGGAGCGCAAGGCTTGCGGGCGGCAGCCGGCAGCACGGAGCGCCCTTCGGAGGCTGCCCCGTGCTCCGCGCTGGTGTTGGCCAGCCTTGCGCACCCGGGGGATCTCCCCCCAGGAGCGCAAGGCTTGCGGGCAGCAGCTGGCAGCGCGGAGCACGGGGCGCCCTTCGGAGGACGCCCCGTGCTCTGCGCTGATGTTGGCAAGCCTTGCGCACCCGGGGGATCTCCCGCCCCGAGAGCGCAAGGCTTGCGGGCGGAAGCCGGCAGCATGGAGCACGGGGCGCCCTTTGGAGGACGCCCCGTGCTCTGCGCTGGTGTTGGCCAGCCTTGCGCACCTGGGGGATCTCCCCCCCGAGAGCGCAAGGCTTGCGGGCGGCAGCTGGCAGCGCGGAGCACGGGGCGCCCTTCGGAGGACGCCCCGTGCTCCGCGCTGGTGTCGGCAAGCCTTGCGCACCTGGGGGATCTCCCCCCAGGAGCGCAAGGCTTGCGGGCGGCAGTTGGCAGCGCGGAGCATGGGGCGCCCTTCGGAGGACGCCCCGTGCTCCGCGCTGGTGTCGGCAAGCCTTGCGCACCCGGGGGATCTCCCCCCCGAGAGCGCAAGGCTTGCGGGCGGAAGCCGGCAGCACGGAGCACGGGGCGCCCTTTGGAGGACGCCCCGTGCTCCGCGCTGGTGTTGGCCAGCCTTGCGCACCCGGGGGATCTCCCCCCGAGAGCGCAAGGCTTGCGGGCAGCAGCTGGCAGCGCGGAGCACGGGGCGCCCTTCGGAGGACGCCCCATGCTCCGCGCTCGTGTTGGCAAGCCTTGCGCACCCGGGGTATCTCCCCCCAGGAGCGCAAGGCTTGCGGGCGGCAGCTGGCAGCGCGGAGCACGGGGCGCCCTTCGGAGGACGCCCCGTGCTCCGCGCTCGTGTTGGCAAGCCTTGCGCACCCGGGGGCGCGTGGGGCGCCCTGAAACAGAGGGTTCCCCATGCTGCGGACTGTAGCCTGCCGCCTGAAGCGCGGGGCGCCCTGAAGCAGAGCGCCCCTCGCGCCAGGCAGACATGGGCCAGCCCCACAAGCTCGGGGGACAGCGGGGAGGCACAGCACCGCCATCCCACTGTTCCCCGACCTGGTTTTGGGGGGGGAAATAAAGGAAAAAAATTTTTCCTTTATTTCCCCCCCCCAAAAAAGTAGGTGCGTCCTATTTCATAATAAAGTAATTATAAAATACTTTCTTTGTGTTTATTTGATGCGTATTAAAGAGAGTTACTTTATATATAGTCAATATAGGCACACAGTTAATTTTTTAAACATTTTCTAATGGTGGTGTGCCTCGAGATTTTTTTCATGAAACAAGTGTGCCTTTGCCCAAAAAAGGTTGGGAAACACTGCTCTAAAGGAATCACTACAAGAACAGTTCCATAAAGACAAACTGCATGTGGGTGGTAATCAGTGTTTGCAGCAAAGCCCTTGATTGCAATAGTGATGGAGTTTTTTTACTATTGATTTCCACAATAAATGCAGCCTACCTGAACCCATAATGTATCTTGAGCCACCTCTCTGCTGATCCAACCGATTGACATCATTTCTTACATTGGTCCTGAGGGATAAAAAAATTAATATACCTTTCAATGGCCATAAAAGTCTATTGACAGTTAAGTTACAATGGATGCAACTCAGATAAAATTAGTTGAAACCAATGAAAGAAGTTAGGTAAAGGTAAAGGTACCCCTGCCCATACGGGCCAGTCTTGACAGACTCTAGGGTTGTGCACTCATCTCACTCTAGAGGCCGGGAGCCAGCGCTGTCCGCAGACACTTCCGGGTCACGTGGCCAGCGTGACAAGCTGCATCTGGCGAGCCAGCGCAGCACATGGAACACCGTTTACCTTCCCGCTGGTAAGCGGTCCCTATTTATCTACTTGCACCCGGGGGTGCTTTCGAACTGCTAGGTTGGCAGGCGCTGGGACCGGACGACGGGAGCGCACCCCGCCGCGGGGATTCGAACCGCCGACCATGCGATCGGCAAGTCCTAGGTGCTGAGGTTTTGCCCACAGCGCCACCTGCGTCCCTATGAAAGAAGTTAGTTGCAGTTAAAGTAAATACCATTGCTTTTAATGAGACCTAAAGCACAAGCCTATACATGCCTAGTCAGAAGTTAAACCCCACTGAGTTTGACAGCACTTGCTAAGTTGGCATAGGACTGTAACCATAGCTGTCAACTTTTCCCTTTTCTAGTGAGGAATCCTATTCAGAATAAGGAAATTTCCCTTTAAAAAGGGAAACGTTGACAGCTAGGACTGTAACCTTACACATAATGAACATTAGCTAAGATCAGATTCTTTCTGATCGTTTAAACATAATACTTTCATTGGCAAAGAAATCTGTTTTATGGTACTATGCTGGACTTTTAAACCGATGGTGCTTTCACACATTAAAAAGTATGTTACGGGTCTATCAGAACTTCTGAAAACTACATACACAGCCCTGAAAGGAGATGAAAGTGATGAATAAGCACTCATAAAAACTGTAATGATAAAAAAAATCCATGTATATATCTTTTAACATAAAAAGGTAACTGCAAAATAGCTTTAAAAAACTTCTTAACTTGATCTAAAGCTGCTTTTATAAGTTGTAAGCTGCCATGTTATATTTTATAATTTTTTCAAATAAAACATACAAACCAGTCTTCCCCAGTTTGGTGTTCTATTGATATTTCAGACTACAACTCCTATCAGCTTCAGCCAACATGGTCTGTTGTAGCTGATGGGAATTGTAGTTCCAAACATCTGGAGGGCACCAGGTTGGGAAAGACTGATCTAAGCTTTGTAATGTAGTTACAATAGATGTAGTTACATCTATCAGTATATTACACAACAGGCAAGCCAATTTTGAGTTATTATCTGAAAGCGTTTCTGCTTTCTATTCAGATACTAACATGAAATGTGCATTGCTTTAAGTACCTTAGAAGTGGGATTTCAGCCAATGCTATCTGGAGCTTTGCCTCTTTTGTTCGAGCATTGCAGCGGAAAATATGAAGGACGATTGTGTATCTGTCAAAGACTTTCACTTGCCAGGCTTCTTCAAGTTCTTTCTTTTAAAAGATAAAATAAACTGAAGGTTTTTATATTGCCTGTGAATTTGATGGAATTCAGAATTTTAACAATGTACTGCTGTAAAATTAGCATCTAATGGCTTTAAGGACTTGATTGTAAAACCTATCAGAACAGCTCACGCTACTGAAAGAGGCAAAAGCAAAACCTCGTGCTTCATTTTCTGCATATTTGTAGCCCTCTGATATAGAAGATGTCACTCCTGGAATGGGGATGGACCAAGTAGCCTCACCCCATAGACTTCATGCGAACAACACAACTATCTGTACCAACAGACCCTTCACACGTACAGCTGACCTGGAAACTGAACTGCACAGGCTTCTGGAGTGCATAGAAGCCTTTGTGCATGCAACTGTATGTGCAAAGTTTCTATCAGCACACAGTCATGTTGTTAATGCAAAGGAATGGGAGTGAGGTCTATGTATCCCTGGCCCTTTGCTGGACAACACAGGAGCAATATATTCTGAAGTGGCTCTATGCTCCATAAGCCTTTCTAGACATGGTTTCACCTACACCCAAGTCACCACCTATGATGAGTTTCCTCTTCTCTGGCATAGCATGTGTGAATATGTAGCATATCACTGGGCACTATCGCATTGTGAGTTTCCCTGCTCCCACCAGCAGCTGGTACCTAGTGGAGCGGATTGAGTAAACTACTGCATTACAACATTGTGTGGTCTGTATTTATGCTACAGAGGGGAAATGTCATCACAAGGAAGTATTTGAGGTACAAGTAAAAGAATGCCTAGACCAGTTTTTCATGTGTATATTACAAACTGATGCATGAAAAGGAATATGGAACCATATTTAGGTAAAATTTAGTGATGTTTAGCCACGAAGCAAACATCATACTCTGTCATAGTCCAATCCTATGCAGGTTTACTTAGCCCGTTCAACAGCAAGCGAATAAAATCAGAGTTATTTCTCGACTACTGGACTTCTGGACTACTACTAAATCAATGATTTATGCAGATTCTTAGCTACATTCACACTATATCAATATAATAAAAATATTCCAGAACCACGAAGGAAGACTTGTTAGCTTAGATATAAAACTTTGGATTACCTTTGTTAGAGGAGAAAGCCTTTCGACATTTACGAAGACAGATGATACGTTTGGCAGTCCTTTAATCTTATCTAAAGAAAAGTATTGAGATACATAATTTTGTAACATATTGACTTTTTTTTAAAAAAAGTGAAATAGTAGCCCTGCATTTTAGGCATTTCTCAAGGGTTGGCAGGGCAGGCACCCACTTCCTCCGCCGTGTCCTACAAATACTCATCAATCACATTCCTAGGGACAATTCACACCCTCAGGTAAGGCAAGAGTTTCAGCATCAGTCATTTGCTAAGAAAACATCTGACTAACTCTTGCAGATAGCCAGATTATAGCATTATACTTGAACTACTACCAGTATCTGATGTTGGATTAATGGATATGAATATTAATCTGTTCCCCCAATTTGGGTGCATTAGAAAACAACAGAAGTGCAACAGCTGGTGCATGAGGGGAAGGGGTAAGCGGGTAGTACACATGCAGAAAGCTTGCTCAGAGTTTGATAAGCTGCAGGTTAAAGAGAGTTATAACTGAACCAGTCCATTATGTACAGTCAACTGTTATTATTTATTATAGCAAACCTAAACATTTCACTGAAAGAGTCACAGTGAAATATTTCAAAGTTATATCCATTCAACCCCCCCCCCCCACTTAGAACATGTAGTATTTAAATTAGTATATAAATCTTATGGTTAGATACCACGGGGTTTCGTTTCATTTTATGAAAATGATAATGTGAAGCATTAAAGGAGAAAAGAAAAAAGCTTCAAAGCTTCCTACGGGTATTGTCTTACCAGTCAGTAGCTGAAAATTCCCTTTGCCAAAGATAAATTTCTTGTCAGGAACTTTTGTAGAAAGGATTATTTTATCTACAACTGTCCAGTTCTGTATGGTATTTATGAGAGCAGCAGCCTCAGCTAGTTGTAGTTCAGCTGTCAGTTGGGAGAGAAAATTGATACACAGTTCTAGTTACATAACATCATCCATTTTCAACATCTGTTTATCCATAAACACACAGTTATAATGAAAAGTACATCTACGAAATGAAATCTTGGAATGTTAACCCCCTTCAAGCTAGAGGCAATGTCAGGTCTAGAGATGGAGACACCAGTCTGTTTCTGTTCCAAGTCAGTTTCACATGTGCTCAAAGTCCCATGAACCCGTCCAGAAGTCACCCCAAATTCAGTTTAATGCACCATAATGGTATTATTAACAATAATTGCATCTATACCCCTCCCTTTTCCCCATGGAGCTCAAGGTGGTGTGCATGGACCCTCCCCATCTCATTTAATCCCCTGAGAGGTAGGTTAGGCTGAGAGGCAGCTGACTTGTGATGATTTGGGCTGGTTTCTATGCCTGGTGCCAACACCTTTACTCCATGTGCAAGTACAACACACAGGAGGACAAGCTGGGCGCAGCTGCGTTGCAGACACACAACCTTTCTTGTGTGGCTGTGTCTGGCATCACACCTGTGGTTAGCTGCGGCTTGCCTGGCCCCCATTTCACAGCTGGGTGAACAATAAACACTTTCTGGGCGTCAAGAGGGAGAGTGGGCAGGCTCGGTTCCAGCAGATCTTCATCTATGTCCAGCCCGTCCTCATCTTCCTCCTCGTCGCCCCCTGCTCCGCAGCTGCTCCGGTTGCCGTCCCAACCCCTCCTTCCCTTAGCAGGCCCATGGCCAGACTCCGGGAGCCGATAGCTGGCGCCAGTGGCGTGCCAAAACCTGACCGGAGCGGGCGCTAAACGCCCAGCCGGGGGGAGAGGAATAGCGACGCGCAACTTCTGCAGCAGCAGCCGCCACCTAAGACTCACGAGGACCATGGCGAGCGCGTGTGTGTAACACCCATTAAGTCCCCCCAGTCGCGATTTGTCCGTCCCCCAAAACACGCCCCGTTGGGTCCCATCACCGGTTGGAACAGAGCCGGGTGCAAAGCCCAGCCTCCTCCTCTAGCTCCGCCCCACACCAACCCGGAGCAGAAGAAGTTGCCATGAGAGGGGCGGGGCTTGAAGGAAGAGCGTTCCAAAGCGGAAATCTCGTTCCTATTGGGTAAGTCGCGGCACGTGATGAGGAGGGATCGGGGATCTGGGAGCTTCGAGCGACTTTTGAGGGCGGGGCTCGTGCCGCTGCTGTGATTGAACGCCGGGGCGGGCCGCTCCGCCCGTGTCAGAACCGGGCCTTCGCTTGGGCCGTTGTCGGCCAGCAGAAGGGTAGGGGGGCGCGCTCGCGGGCGGGTGGGCGGTTAGTGTCCGGGCTGAGGAGGGACGCGCTTGCGCGACGCCGTTGGCTCCCTTGCTTGCGCAACGCTCCGCGCGCGTGACCCGCCGCCTTCTCGGTCGTCGCCCCTTTCCATCTCTTTCCGCCTTGCGCGGCCAATTTCTCTTCCTTTCTGCTCGTGCTTCTCCCGCTTCGTTGCGCTCTGCTCCACTTCGCAGCCTCTTCGCAGCTTACAAGGTTGGGTGGGAGTTTCCGAACAGGGCAGGAATTCAACCGCTGGAAGTTTTTTGCACCCTATTCCGGCCCCTCCCACCCACCTGCCCCGTGTGAAATTTGTACCTGTTGATTTTCTGGACACAGGAGTCTTAACCCCCCGCCCCCCCCGAATGACGACAATCTCATCTTGTTGTTTGGGAATATCTTTTTTTTTGCATTCAAATCTTGCCTTGCTCCTTCCCACGAACATACTTTCCTTTGCCCTGGCTGGGGAAACCTAGCCAGATGGGCGGGGGTATAATTAATGATAATCATAGTAATCATTCTGTATTTGGGTTGTACTTCCTCTTTAGCTGCAGTCATGATAACTGTAAAAATATTTCCTTTTCTGAATTATATGCCCTATTCTAAACAGCTGTAGGTTTCTCTCCACCCCCCCCCCCACCTTTAGAAAAACCTCTTTAAAAGGGGATTATTTTCTCTTTGGTAAATTCTATTTATATAGCAATCTCTTTTTTCTGTGTATTATATTTCATAACGCATGAAGCAACGGTTTCAAATGAGGTAGATGTAGAATGAATTTTGTCATTGCGCCACTGATGAAATTTTCTTTCTTTCTTTCTTTCTTTCTTTCTTTCTTTCTTTCCCAACCACCTTTTTCCTCCCAAGGAACTCAAAGGTGGTGTACACGGTTCTCCATTCCCTGTTTTATCCGCACAACAACCTTCTGAGGCACATTAGGCTGAAAGACAGTGACTTGGAGAATTTCAATAGAAATTAAGGAGGTAAGAAGAAACCTGTTGAATCAGACGAAAAGCTTATCTAGGCCAGATTTCATGCAGGCAGGTGCATCTACTAGGCCTACAGGCAGGTCTATAAAGGTGATCACTCTCCCTGGCTGTTGTCAGCCTCTCCTCGTACCTATTTAGTGGCATGAAACCTTTATCCTTGAGGTTCCCATTTAGGCCTAATCAGCTTTTAAGGACAGCAAAGCCTGTGGTCATCATAACCACATATTTATTTTTTATTCTACAGTCCTACCTCTTGTTACATTCGGTTCAGGTTACGTCTTTTCAGATTGCGTCCCGTGGAGACGCAGAAGTACTGGAATGGGTTACTTTCAGGTTACTTCCGCTCACGCATGTTCACTCAAAATGACGTCATGCGCAGATGCGCAGCTGTGGCTTGCGCTCTGCTCATGTTGCGAATGGGGCTCCGGAACGGATCCCGTTCGCAACCAGAGGTACCACTGTATTAAGCACTTTTATTCCATAATGGAACACACGGTGGTGTACATGTGGTTCCTTGATTACACCCTATGTGAAGAAACATTTTCTTATGTCTGTCCCAAATGTATTACCAATCAAATTTTTGCCACAGGTGGTCTCCCTGTGACTTGAAACTTCAATGCATAATAGCGAACTTTGTATAGTGCTTTCCTGCATTCATGCACATTGTTTAGTTGTTATCTTTAAGCAACCTTGGAAGACTAATTAGCACATTATTCTGCAGCCCAAGACCTCGTTCATTTTGTCAGCAAGGGTAACAAATAAAAATGATAAAAAATAAAGCAGACATGTGCTGAGGTGCCTAGATTGGGATACAAATAGCTGTCTTTCCTTCATCTGATTGCTCTTTTGGTGTGTGAAGTGGGGCTGATAAGCAGATTACAGCTGGTCTGCCTGAATCAGTTGAGGAGGGATGTTTGCCAATGTGTGTGCATGCAAGGTTGTGGGGTTGGTCACACGCAATTTTGGCCCCAACAACTAATCTCATGCCAATCCTGAAGGGATAGTAAAAGCACCTGACTTCCTTAAAGTATCCTGGTAATTCATAACATCCTTAGAAAACTACAGCTCTCAGGATACTTTGGGGGAAGTCATGTCCTTTTAATGTGAGGCTTGCACACAGCCCAATAAAGGTAAATAAAGCTGGAGGTTAGTGGTGGGGAGAGAGTTCACCTAGTGAGATCTGAACAGATTCATAACCTAGTCTCCTAGCTGCTATGCTACAACAGCTTAGTTTATGAGCATCTTGGATTAAGAACACTGCAAACCCGGAAGTAGGTGTTTTGGTTTGTGAACTTTGCCTTGGAAGCAGAACATGTTTTGCTTCCTGTTGAGCGTGTTCCATTTGTAAATTGAGCCCCCCGCTGCTAGGGGAAAGCACGCCTTGGTTTAAGAATGCTTTGGTTTAAGAACGGACTTCTGGAACAGATAAAGTTTGTACAGTCATACCTTAGGATAAGTACGCTTCATGATAAGTATCTTCGGGTTGCGCTCCGTGGCGACCCGGAAGTAATGGAGCGCGTTACTTCCGGGTTTCGCCGCTCACACATGTGCAGACGGTCAAAATGACGGCATGCACGGAAGCGGCGAAACACTACCCGCGCAGATGCGCAGTTGCATCTTACGTTCTGTTCAGGATGCGAACGGGGCTTCAGAACGGATCCCGTTCGCATCCCGAGGTCCCACTGTACTATACTACCACTCCTGTCTTAAGACACAAAGTATCTATGAAGAAGACTATGTTACTGTTTTACTATAACATACACTATGTTATGAAATTCTTGCTGTGTTACTATGAAATTGTTCTGTAGTGTTTGTCTCAATTTTAAAATTTATTTATTTAATTTTTATGCTGCCCTTCCTCTGAGGATCACAGGGGCAGTTTACAATATAAGAGAACAAAAATACAAAAAATGGTATCAAACAAAAACAGTAACCCTCCCACTTAACCAGAGGCCTGGGAGAAATGCATTCCTGTTTCTTTGTTGTAAGCCGCCTTGAGCAGGATTTTTCTTGTGGAAGAGTGGCATGCAAATGAAATGAATGAATGATTGACCTAATAATGTTGCGAAACGTTGAGAAACAGTGTAATCTCTGGTTATGTTTCAAGAATTATTTCTGTGTAACACAAAAGATTGCGTACTGCATGTTGAATGATGGCTGGTCTTCAGAAATGCTATTATTTCAGCAACTTTTGTCTTGTGGGATTGTATTCTCCTCTTAGCCATGTTGCTAAAATATCATTTTACTGTTGTATTTTTGAACTGCTGCTATTAACATATTGTATTGTAATTTTATGGTGTGTATTGTCTGCTTTTTTAAAAAAAATGTGCAGTTCTGCTGTTCTGAGGAGAGCTGAAGAAAATGAATTTGAATTGCTGTTGTAAATATTCCTTTTCACGATGAAGCGTCTGATCAGAATGACTTGCTTTCTGTGCTGCTGAGAGGATGTAGCGAAAATGATAGCAGAGCCCAATTCCGTTGCCAATCTTCCCAACCACAAGTAAGACTTTTGACATTAGCGTACAGAACTTATCTTGTTGTTTTTATTGAGAAGTTTATTTAATTTTAGTGGTCTGGAGTGGTGTGTGTGTGCTCATACATTAAAAATGTTGCTTGCCAGTTTATCATTTTAATATGATACAATTATATAGTTTCATGTTTAATATATCTTAACATTTAACAACGCCAGCAAAACTTAATAAGATCAGAGTTAAAATAAGAAGGAATCCACTGGGATAAAATATAACATCAGGTTGGAGAAGGCTGAGTTAGTACAATTTAGGGTTGCCAGGACAAACCCCAAAGTTGTTGAATATAATGTCTGAATTGACAAACCATCAAAACTGACTCGGAAATTGAGTGAAGTGGAAAGTAGTTTGTGCTGGTACCTCCTTAAAAAGTGCAGTGCTGGCCAAATGCAAAATGGTAGCAATCAAGTGGCCTCTAAACCACAGTTTTCCTACAGATTTGTAAGTTCAGACCATGGTTTGTGTTCCCAAGCAAGAGTTAGCCACAAACTCTTGGCATGGCTGGCTCATGCAGTGTTGCTCTCCAACTTTTTCTGAGTGCCCTGCATTTGGGTCAAAGTTCAGTGGAAGCTGAGCCAGCTGGCTTTGGTGTGGGACTATTTTACCCTAACTTTTAGCCTGGTATGGCATTTTGTTTGTTTTTTAACTTGGATGAAGGCAGCAGAAGGCTTAAGGGCTACACCTACTTTGCAAAGCCAGATATGGCCTATGGGTTGCTGACCCCTGCTTCTACTTGTGTTTGTACGTTCAGTTTGTGAAGCAGAGGTTAAAGGAAGCTAGAGACTGATTTATGGATGGAGAGTTACCGCATTTTTCGCTCTATAGGACGCACCCGACCATAGGACGCACCTTGTTTTAGAGGGGGAGAACAAGAATTTTTTTTCCTCCCCCTCTCTGCTCAGCACCCCTTCAGTGAAGCGGCAGGAGAAACGGAGCCCCTTCCATTTCTCCTCCCGCTTCGCTGAAGGGGCGCTGCGCAGCTCTCTCTCTCTGCTGAAGCCAGGAGAGTCTTGCTCTCCCAGCTTCAGCAAAAGGAACCCAAAGCCTTCGGAGCGCAGCGTGAGTTCCCGCTGTGCTCCAAAGGCTTCAGGCAGTTATCACTGAAGCCTGGAGAGTGAGAGGGGTCGGTGCGCACCGACCCCTCTCGCTCTCCAGGCTTCAGCGAAAGCAACGCGAAGCCTCCGGAACGCGGAGGGAGCGCTCCCTCTGCGCTTTGGAGGCTTCGCGTTGCTTTCGCTGAAGCCAAGGAGCCTGCATTCGCTCCATAGGACGCACACACATTTCCCCTTTATTTTTGGAGGGGAAAATGTGCGTCCTATAGAGCAAAAAATACGGTAAATACTCTCCCCTCCCCGTCCCCCCCCCATGATATAAAGCGGATACCCTCTCCTATTTTGCTTTGGTTGAATAGCTGCAAAGTATGTAAGCACTTCTTGCTTTGAGACATACGTAACATGTAAAGATGCATGTGGACAGAAGTAGTGGTGGCTGGTGCCCATTGGACGAGGAGGCCAATGATAGGCAAAGCCAGAACCAATGACCGGCATCTTGGTGTAATGTGAACAATGGATTAAATTACAGAGTGTTTGGCCCATGTCTTGAGTTAGCACATCCCCTGTGCTTGCTGGATGCTCCGAGATAAGAGTGCCAGGTGCAGTGAGTTACCCTATCAACACCAGCAAGGTTGATTGTATGACTTGCTGAATCATTCACCCTCCCATTGGTTCAGGAATGTAGAGGCAGACATAATAGTTTGTAGGGCATGTTTCTCATTACATCCTTGTTCTAGGGTCTGACTCTGAATCTCTGAGAGTCAGGGGAAGAGGCTGGTTGTTGTTTTTTTACACAGCAGTGTTAGATAGCATGGTGATAGTGTTTGTGGATCTGTTCAAAGACCAGAAGGGGCAGTATATAGTAGATAGTAGTGTTTAGCTTTGTCTTGTCCCTGGAGGCAACAATCACTTTGTTACTTTGAGCTGTGTGGGAGAGTAGTTTCCCACTTGACTGGGGACTCTGAAGGAAGCTGTTCTGCTGGGAGCAGATAATCTCTAAAGACTCTCCTGGGGCACTGCATGCTTGTCTGATACATCACACTGGTTGAGGTGTGGTGAACTACCAACTGAACTACCAACTATCTTCCAAAATTCATCAACAAGGCAGGGTGAACTAATGCTAGTTTTACACCCATCTTCACCTCCGTTGAGTTCTATAAGGATGTCACAGAGACTAAGGGTGGAAGGTGGCAATTTTAAGAAAGAAGGCAGACAGGTTGGGGGCTAGCTGAGGGCAGACTGAGGTCGGTGGGGCAGTGATCCATTCACCCTATTGGAACAGCCTCTCCTGGAAGAAGTGAGGAAAGCTAGGGTAAAAATCATGTGAGTCATTGGCATTTATTAATGCTAATGAGTGAGGAAGGCAGTGTGTGGATTTGCTACTTCTTTCTTTGGCTTAATAGGCAGCACAAGCCCAAACAAGTAAGCTAGCCTGTGTGTTTGTCCATGCAGAGGTTGGGAAATTTTTTATAGAAGTCTAATGCACTTGACAAAAGGATAGGTTTTGTTTTGTTTTAAGAAGGTAGACCAAAAAAGTTTCTGTGATTGGGATTATCTAACACCCCCTCCCCAAAATCTTTAGGGTATAGTGAATTTCAAAGTGGCATCATTGACATGGTTTCATAGTATGCAACAGACTAGATGTTACAAAGGAAATATGTAAACAGTTTCCTGTTTGTTTATATTATGAATAAAAAGTGGAAGTGGTAGAGTGACTGCTTAACCCTCATATCTTTTGCTTTTTGTCTGTTTAAGAAATGCTGGGCACCATCCAACAGAAATCAACACGTGCAATGGGACTTCCAGTTTAGCTTCTTCTCCATCCGTATGTGTCTCCAAAATCTGTTCTGGACAGTCCCCGAACCTTACGGATCAGATTTTGGGGGAGCGCAAGCAGGAGATTGCAGGGGAAGAAGAGTAAGTTGAAGTTCTGTTGTGCGAGCAGAACTTCTGCTACATTGAATTTCACACCCGCTCTTGAAGCTGTTTTGTCTCCCATGGGGAAAATGATAAGGGAACATATATCTTTTTCTCCATGGGGAAAAAAAAGTGACTGGTGGAAATTTTTAATGGACAAAAAGCAGGAGGGGAAGGGGTTTAGCATCCCCTTTGCTCCTGATTGCAGTTTCCTGCAGTTGCTTTTCATTCATAAGAAGTTGTGACTTCTGTGTAACATGTAGTTTGGCCCTTTGTTGTCTTTAGTTGCAACAACACGAGACAACTAATTTGTTTGCCCTCTAAAAAGAAGAACATAAAAAACCCCCTTAAAAACTGATAAAATATTAGCTCTTAATATTCAGCATTTCCTTTCAGGGGTTTTGAGTCAGTCTAAGTAGCAACTTGGTCCTCAAAAGAGCCTTACAGTGCAATCCTATATATATAGAATATATGTATATGTATATTTGGAGGGATGACAAAGCTGCAATCCTATACAATTATTTGGGAATAATTAAATTCTGATGAACTCGAGTTCATCAGAATTTAATTATTCCCAAATAATTGTATAGGATTGCAGCTTTATCATCCCTCCAGATAGGTGATTTTTTTAGTGGGTATATTCTGCAACATGGCATTGGTGTAACAGTAGTTTGTTATCAGTGGATTTGTACCAGACTGTGTGCACATCATTCAACTTGATTGGTTGTTCTGTGATGCTTTCCCCATGTTACCTTATTATTGCCATCTGGAGTGGGCACTCTTGCACTAGAGTGTGACAGAAATAGGACACATACCCCTGAAATATTTATGGTATGAAAAGTTACAGGATTTCAGCAGGAAACTACAGAACGTGCATTGATCTCAAACAAAGCTGTATGTCCACCCCAGAACTTTTACAGGCACAAACAGTATTGAAAGAAGCATCACATATAACCACCTTGATACCGTCAGGAGCATTAATAATCATGAATACACAAAATAAAGGATGTGTGGAGGGAACTCTAGGATAACAGTACTTAAAGCCCGCAACTCAATAGAGATCGCTCTCTTTCTTCAAACGATCTTTCTTTTTCTTTTTCTGATGACTCAGAGAAAATGGGATCCACGAGGAGGTTGTCTCTGAATCTACAGTGCAGAACGGCAGCTGCTTGAGAAATGGCAATGTTAAAACTTTTGTAAGTTTCTGTTAAGTTCTAAAATTTCACTAAGTGGACAGGAGAAGGAATGTGCTTCCCTGGATCTCGTTGTATTGTACGCATAACTTAGGGTTAGATTGGGTATACAGTTGATTCTTCATGGATGATTTATATTGTCTACAACTGTTGAATGTCAGTAGTCCCATACCAACGCAAACATTCTCAGATGATATTTGTGCATGCCCATAAATAGATCTCTCCCCGCCTTACAATTTTTAGGTGTACATAAATGAATGCTGAGTGCCACTGAGTATCATCATTCACCAATGAATTTCCAAACATTCACACATTTGTGGAGAGGGAGAGGGAGAGAAAATGAAAGAAAGGGCTAGGAATTGGACTAGATGCCACATGGTTTCCTCACTACTTTTATGATTCTGCACTTTCCCTCTGATTGAAGTATATGCAGTTGAAATTATTTGCTATTAAGTTGCATAAAATGTAAGTGAATTTACTCTGCAAGGGATGGCTGACTTGACACATGCCTGTTCACCATAGAATAATAGAATCGTAGAGTTGGAAGGGACCCCAAGGTTCATCTAGTCCAGTGGTGGCCAAACTTGGCCCTCCAGCTGTTTTGGGACTACAGCTCCCATCATCCCTGACCACTGGTCCTGTTAGTTAAGGATGATGGAAGCTGTAGTCCCAAAACAGCTGGAGGGCCAAGTTTGGCCACCACTGAATTCTAGTCCAACCCCCTGCAATGCAGGAAACTCAGCTAAAGTATCCGTGACAGATGGCCGTCCGACCTCTGCTTAAAAACCTCCAAGGAAGGAGAGTCCACATGCTAAGCACCACAATCCTAGCTCCTACCATGTAAAGATGTTAGCATGAGTCCCTGTGTCTGAACTGGGACCTCTAGCTTCAGAAATGATAGAGGGGCATTGTGTTTTGAGCGATTTAAAGTAAGGTGAAGTTTCTGACTGTGACCCGTGATACTCATACAGCCACTTAACGCTTTATTGCTGTAGAGAGGTAAAAGAAAAATCCGAGAACAATGTGAAAACAGAAGAAGACACCCTTCAGATGATAGACGGCCAAACCAGCCACAAAATGGAGAAGTGGTTGAAGCGGTTACCTTGTTTGAGGTGATCATCATGGGCAAAAGCGCTATGCAGGTACATCAGCTTCCAAGGTTATGTGGGAGTTTGATACTGTCTGTTTCTAGTTTTTTAATCTGTTGCCTTTTTGCAATCTGGTTCAGTCTGTGGTAGATGACTGGATTGAAGCCTACAAAAACGATCGAGATGTGGCACTTCTGGATCTCATCAACTTTTTCATCCAGTGCTCAGGTTGTCGAGGTAATTTTTTATTCCCATGCTTTCTGAGGGCAACGATGTGTGTGTGTGTGTGTGTGTGTGTGTGTGTGTAGCTAATTCCTGTTTGGGGATCCTCTTAATTCAGAATCTGGCATGCATTTGCTAAGATGAGGCTATTCCATACTACTCAGGTTCTGAATTTAGAGCTGTGGAAGCAGAAAGGTAGAGTAGAAATGCAGAGGAGAAGAAGTGGAAAAAATAGATAGATGAGCATAACCACTAGTACAAATAGGTAAAGGTAAAAGGACCCCTGACCAGTAACAGAGAGGGAGAGGGGCAATGCGGCAGGGAGGCTGGCACGGTGCAGGCGTAGCGGTGGGAATGTTGGATTGGCTTTGCCACTGCGCCAACACCACAGTGACCTCTCTGCTGCCTTTTCTCTCTCCTTGTTGGTTACTGGCAGCAACTTAATGCATCAGAAAGTAACTATGGTCCACACTGATGGCCTGCTACTGCAAGCATGGATTGGAATGAGCCTGGGACTAGAGATGTGAAAGCCGGGGGGGGGGGGAGACTTGGAACAATTTGAGACCCCCTCTCCCCATTCCCTCTAGATTTTTTTCTAGGCCTTCACATTCCCTTCTGAGACCCAAAAAAGTGTTGCATTTGCACCCCCCCCCCTTTCCTCTCCTCCACTTCCTGACTGGCTAGAAATATTATTACAGGTATTTCGCATCTTGTGCTTATTTGATCACAGCTTTTCCTGGGTGGGGAAAAATACATTCATAAATGAAGGGCAGAGGACGCCCACTCTCTATTTATTTACATACACACAAACCTCATGCACAGAAAGCTGTGATCACAGGTTCCCTGTGATGGACTTTGGGAAAGGAGGCATGAGAACTCTGGCAAGGTTCTGGAGCCCTTGTGTTTCCTTCCAAAAGCCAGGAAGGAATTCCTGGCTTTTAGAGTCCTGTATATTCAGAGACCTTGTTTTAAAATAGAGTTTGTGTCTATGCTGGCATACTTTGTTCAGTTAAATTTTTATTTCTATGGTTACTTATGTAGGAATGGTTACAGCAGAAATGTTCCAAAGTTCGCAGAATTGTGATGTGATGCAGAAAATGACAGAGACATTTGATGAGGTGGGTTCTGCTTGTATGAGAACATTTTTCAGCTGCTGATTGTTGATAAGCTTATTCAAAAGCTTAAATTGTTTATTTTGTAAATATATAGATAGATATATAGATACGTACACACACTCACCGCTGCATCGTATAACTATATCATAGTGGTTTAACAACAACCTTAAACCATAAAAACACTGTTAAATTTTATATAACTTCCCATCAATAGATAGAATGCTTCTTAAAAGAAATGATGCAATATCTAAACTTGGAAATATCTAATTAAACACAATTTTATGTTTTGTCCAAGCTGGGAAACTCTGCCAGTTCGGAACATTGTCATATATTAAACCAGCTTCCCAGTTGACAAAATGGTTCCCAGTTAACTGCTCATTCTGCAAGAGTACAAACAAAGGGTCTATATGTGTGTGCAGAAGGCAGATCCATATATTTTGCTTTTCAGGCGAAAATACATGATTGGCCAAACTGTGTGCTACAGTGGTTATCAACTTGGCACAAGGATTACAGCATCTGATCCCACTGTTACTCTCAAAGGAATGAAAGCTTTGTGCATTCACCCAGATCCTTAGCTTTATTGGTGTTGCACTGTGCACAAGTAGCCTACCCTTTAGCTGACTTTAGCTATTGCACACAGCTTTGCACATGAGGTCATGGTGAACCTTAAAAGCTTGGGTTTTACTGTGCTTGTTTATTCCTGTCAATTAGATTTGCTTAGCAATGCTGTTGCTTCAATTCTGTTTTGCCTCTCTATATCTTGTAGGCAACTGGATTGCAGTATAAAAAGTTCATGGCCTATCCCTGGATCTTGACGGTTACTTGGCCAGTGGATATGGTAACACTTTGCATTTCTTTTATATTCCACCTCTCTTCCATTGGAACTTATGATAGGGTACCGGGGGTTCCCAGGGTGTATCCTATCCAGTCACGGGCCAGATCAAGCTTCAGCAAGGCTGCTTTTTTCGCTGCTTTGCCTATCCCAAAACTGATTCCAGGGTCTTTCTGTGAGCATAAGCCAGTTTTGAGATGCGTAAAACTCCCAACAGGAGTGCTCTGGTTATTCATTTATTACCCGTTTTGCAAAATTATTAGCAATGTCTCCTGCTTCCTCTTTCCTCCGAGTTGCATAGCACCCTTCAGCTCTCTTCCCTTTAACCAAATAGTCCGGAATGACCTTCATGCAAGGAGGCAAAACACAGACAATCAGTGAGGATTGTTGTGAAACTTAAGACCTAGGCAGTGCTCCTTTGATTATATTCCTGGATCAGACTGCCACCCTCAGCCGTCATAGTGCAGGGAAGAGGGAGATGTGGGAAGCAGTGTTCCAGTGCTGAAGCCTGAAGCTAGTATAGTCCTTCTCTGAGCTGATGATGAGGGCTGTATCTAATGGGGCAGCTGCCGCTTGGGCTGACTTTCAGCCATATTAGTTCTGTGCATGGAAAGTAACTTGTACAAAATTCCATGTGCATCAGAAGTGGATGGGGAGAAGCTTTCCTCTTGCTCATAGCACTAGAACTTACCTAGTAAAGCTGAAAATTGGAAGCAATTAAACTATGGAATACACTCTTACAAAATGTAGTGACCAGAGGATCTTTCTAGTACAGTGCTGATCTCTTGTACACTACAGTCCTACCTTGGTTTTCAAACAGCTTAGTTCTTGAACATTTTGGCTCCTGAACTCCGCAAACCCGGAAGTGACTGTTCCGGTTTGCGAACTATTTTTGGAAGCCTAACGACTGATGGGGCTTCCGATTGGCTGCAGGAACTTCCTGCAGTCAGTTAGAAGCTGCACTTTGGTTTCCGAACGTTTTGGAAGTCGAACGGACTTCCGGAATGGATTTCATTTGACTTCCAAGGTACGACTGTATTATTCTGTGCAGTGAGCTGGGGGGAAGGAACAGAGGCAGGAAGGGTAGCCGTGTCAGATCACTAACCCTTCGGTACATTTTTGTCTTCTGGATGCATTTCCCATACACATGTACTCTGTGCTCTGTGAACTTCCAGACTGTATATGGAACCACTCTTGAAGATCACTCAGGAACTTCAACTGGTCCAAAATGCAGCAGCCAGATTACTACTCCCTGTGGTCCCGTTTACAATTCCCATAACATCTGTTTTGAAACAGCTGCACTGCGGATGTCAGTTTGTTCCCAAGTCCCAAATCAAGGTGCTCACATTAGCGTTGGGTGTAGGCACCAAAAAACGTGGAAGATTACTTCCTACCTTACAGAATGTATTTGGTGTATTTGATTAGCAGAGGGGGCCCTCTTGGTCATTCCACTGCCTTTGGAAGTTCTGAGACCTTATGGTGAAGGGTGGGCAATAACTCAAATAAATAATTATGATAAATAAGTAGGGTAAGCTTTTGTCATGGGGGTTGTTGGGTGGTTTCTGGTTTTGTATTTTGATTATGTATTTTGTGTTTTTATATTGTGATTTTATCCTGTGAACCACCCTGAGACCTGTGGGTATCAGGCGGTATACCAATTTAATTAACAATCACTTGTTTTACACCTCTTGTAGGATGATAAGGACTACCCGCTCGTGAAGGCAGGGCCCTACTGGAAGAAGTTCAGGACTAATTTTTGCGATTTCACTTCTGTATTGGTGCAGCAGTGTCAGTTCAGCATCCTCTATGACAACTATTTGATGGACACCATCATCTCTCTCCTTTCGGGCCTGGCAGAGTCCATGGTCAGAGCATTCCGGCACACCAGCACATTAGCAGGTATGCACAACTGGACCTGTCATGATTTTTCAGAAGTAGGGCATTTGGTAGCTTGTACTGGCAAAGCTGGTTAAGGTGTAGGGCAGGGGTGTCCAAACTTTTAAGAGGGCCAGATTTGAGGAGTGAAGGGCCGTGAGGACTGACCAAAGGGCCGACCAGGAAATAAACTGCCACAGAGGCCGGATTAAACTGACTGGTGGGCCGGATTAGGCCCCCAAAATGGACTTTGGACATGCCTGGTGTAGGGTTTGGGCAGGGATAGGTTGTCAGCAGGTCTATTCCTGTCAGCCTGATTTTCATATGGTGCAGCTTCTCGGATCACAGCGCTGCAGCAGTTAAAAAAGCAGACCTTGCCAATTTCCCCACATCTCTCATTTCAGCTGTTCAGGTCACTATTGTGGAAAGTTTCAGAGTATAGTTTACTTGGTAGTGACTGCAAAACATCAAGATAAACATTAAAAAATATATAAAGTAGTCACCGGTCATATTTTAATCACATTAGGAGTTCCTGATTATGTATTGTAAAATAAAACTCTGCCAAAATATTAAGTAAAAAAAGGGACCAAGAACTCGTTACTCTTAATAAGAAAATAATTCCAAGAAAAGAAAATAATTCCATAACCAATACAAATTATACAACTCACATCCATGGTTCTGATTAAGCAATGAAGCAAAATGACTACTGACCTTTATCAAAGTTTTTTGAAACACATAAAATTTATGGATTTTTCTTTGTTTCCAGCTATGAAGCTTCTAACAGCACTTGTAAACCTCATTGTAAGTATAGATGTCAGCAAGCATAACCTGGAAAGATTATACGAGGTAGAAAAAAGCAGGACTCCAAGCAAAAGGACCAATACTAGACTGGACCAGCTAGAGAAGAAGAAAAAAGAGGTAGGAGAAATTTCCCCTTGGAAATCGATGACAGTTTGTAAAAATGCCTATTTGTAATTGCTGGTTACTGGATTTCAATTTGAGGTGGTCGGCAGTGAGCGGCTCATGCCAAACGTTTTCCTATTTTCCCAATCTAAGGAGAGGAAATAAATTCTGAATAACTGACTGGCATAGTGTTGTTTGTTTCATCATATTGCAATATGGTGCTAGAATGTGAAGGTTGCGTTGAATACTGGCACATGGCCCCCTAAAGACACTCAAAAGTCATGTGCCAGTCATGTGTATTCACTCGGAGCGTGACAATCCCGAAACAAGATGGCATTTGTGGTGTGGAAAGGCATGGATTACTTGGGTGGAGGATCACAAAGTTATCCAATAGCCTTTGCTTTAGTGAGTGATCAGACCACTTTACCTGATAGTGGGTGACTCCAGTGGGGGCAGGGGGGTGGGGAGAGACCCAAGACCACAGGATTTTTTTCCTCAAATAAAGTTTCTAAACGAAGCTTTCTCTATTTCCAGTAACAATCCTTGTTACCACACTTAAACAGAGCTCTTAGGTAGCAGTGGGTTTCCTAATCTAAAAGTGACCAGCCTTTAGTTTTATCTGGTTCTCTTCCCAAGGCTAGAGTTCAGGTGTGCACATGCTGTTTGATCTCCAGTTTGTTGTGAGGTGGAGTTAGCTTGTTATATTGTTCTGGAGTTCCATCGCCACTACCCCCTAGACATAGCCACGACTTGGTTTGTCTTTTTGGCATGCCCTCCTATTCCCTAAAGTAGCATCTCCACCCAGCCCAGTTCAGCCCAAACACTGAGGTCCAGCGCCGAGGGCCTTCTGGAGGTTCGTTCATTGCGAGAAGTGAGGCTAAAGGGAACCAGGCAGAGGGCCTTCTCGGTAGTGGCGCCCGCCCTGTGGAACGCCCTCCCATCAGATGTCAAGGAAATAAACAACTATCTGACTTTTAGAAGGCATCTGAAGGCAGCCCTGTTTAGGGAACTTTTTAATGTTTGATGTTTTATCACTTTTTCATTATTAATAAAAAAGGGGAAACCCAGCCAGATGGGTGGTGTAGTAGTAGTAGTAGTAGTAGTAGTAGTAGTAGTAATAATGATAATAATAATAATAATTAATATAATTCCTTGCACCCACCAGGCGATGACATGGTCCTTTGCTCCTTAAGGGGGAATTTCCCCATAGAGCTGTCCTTAGTTCCAACAGTCTTGTTTGTGGCTGTCTGGACTGTTTTCCTGAAGGGTTTTTTTTTTAACTGTGCCATCCAAAGTTCAGCAGTTGCATCTGATCAGCTGTGTTGCCAGTGTTTACACACATCTTCTTCCTCCAACCCCAGCATCCATCCTTATCTTGTTCCAGTCTTTCCTGCATCTTGGAGAGCGAGATCACCCTGAAACCCTTGGCCTTGTTTTCAGCCATTTTTGATAGGGAAAAACCAAGTGTTCCTGCTCCCCCCTTCACACACAAGGCTATGTCTTTATCTATACTTGGAACATAGAACCAAGCCGATTACCACAGTCATCACAGTTTTGATTAATAGAAAGTGTAAAAAATTGTACAGGCAAGCATTACATTTGATTATGGGATAACATTAGCCCTGTTGTTCCGCTGTTCATTTACAGGTGAAGATTAAGATGTGAACCAATAGGTTAAATAAATATTAGTGATGAAGCAGGTATTCTAGTTGAGTTATTGAGGAAAGGAAAAAATATATAACTAGCTTCTGTTGTAGTCTTATCCCTTCCAACCTTTCATTATATCTCAATTTGAAAAAAATGAGGTGGTATTTAATCTGTGCAATTTCAATGAAATGAGATTAAGCATAGAGATAAGGTCTTGCCTATAGGAAGAGACTGTTCAATTGTTTTCATTTCAGTATGAACAGAAACACCTGGACATAGAGAACATGATGAATGCTATTTTCAAAGGGACCTTTTTGCAACGCTATCGGTAAGAACCTTTATGTACTTGGAAGGAGTCTCTGGTCATAATACGGTCATCTCAAGGACAGACTGGATGATGGGATTCATTCTACTTGGGGCTCCGTCACAGATGCATATTCTGCAACATCAAGTAATGGTCCTGCATATGTGACTCAGGGTTTCATGTCACTTTGCATGGCCTCAAACACAGTACTTTTCGATAGAATGCTCACATATTCTGCTGCCTGCTGTCAGATATTGCTTAAGTGATAGCAAGTAATATAATTTTAAAAATAATGTTTCAAGAATACTTTTGTTCTGTTGCATTTTTTTCTTAAGAAATATCTGTATTGCAATTGAACAATGAACAGTCTTCCATTTTTATTTTATTTTAAAGTGATATTATTCCAGAAATCCGGGCCATTTGCATTGAAGAAATTGCCTGTTGGATGACAACTTATCCTGATCGGTTCTTAACGGATAGTTACTTGAAATACATAGGATGGATGCTGTATGATAAAGTGAGTATTATTTTTTTCTCGACAGTTGAGAAAAAAGTTAACGCAATCGGTTTTTCACAGGCAGAATCCCAAAAAGTTGAAAAAGTGATTTCTTTTTAATTGATATTTGAAATAACAAAGAAAGAAGGGGGTGTAGAAAAGAATGAGAGGGGAAGAGTGAGAGGAAAGAAAAAAGAAACCCATCAGCCTACAATAAAAATATAATAAGCATTAATGCACCCACCTTAATCTGAACATACAAAGTGGTACATGCCATCCAGATAGCTGTCTACATGAAACTGAGGTTTATAAGAAGTAGGTTAAAATATAGCAAGGGCAGTAATGTCCCAGAGTACTGCATAATAAATGGTTGAGTGTTTATTTATTTTTTGAGTATTTTTATTTATTGAATTTATATCCCTCTGTTCCTCCCAAAAGAGTCCAGGGCAATGAACACACCTGAAGTTTTTAAAAGGAAGCATTCTAAAACTGTTAAAACCATGCTAAAAAACAGGGGTTTTTGGTTTGGAAAAGCATAGGCCTCTTGGTGACCATAAAGGAACACAAAATCTACTTTTGTTGCCTTGCTACTAATTTAATTTAATTTTGACATATACGGACACCTATGGCTTTATAGATTTCTTGCATGACAACTCTTTGTTGAAAAGGCATTCTTCTTTTATTTTGCTTTTAAAGTAAAGCACTTTGTTGCAATAATTGAACACAACACCATATGTGCCTTGAGTGAGGCAGGAGTGAGCTCTGTTGAGTTCAGTGGCAATTGATTCCAGGAAAGTGCATATAGGATACAGGTTGGGGTTTATTTCTTTTTTGCCCCTTTAGGGAAAACCCCTAAAGAGTTCCCCTCTACTTCCTTGAGGTTTTCCAGAGTGTGCTAATCACTCGCTGATATTTCTTCGCAATCCTGTTTCGGTTACATAGCCACCTGATGTCACGGGACTGGCAAGGAACGCCTTTGAGTCAGGGGGGAAGGGAGGAGATGAGTCAGAGCCGGAACAGTCAGAAGGAGACAGAGAGGAAGTGACGGAAGGGGAAGAGGGAGAGAGCCAGGAGGTGGGAAGGCTCTCCGATGCTGAAGCAGAGCCCCAGCACCGCACAGGAAGTTCAGGAACAGACGGAGAGATTATTCCTGTGCCTTCTGCACAGGAAAGGAGAGGGTTAAAGCGCAAGAGACGTCCCATGAAGCTTCCCCGCCTTTTCTGTTGGAGGAGAAGCCGGAGAAGACCACTCCCCGAATCTGAACTGGAGGATTCGGATGCATGATTGTACTGTGCTGCTTCTACATATGTAAAATAAAGAACTGTAAATATCTCTCTGAGTGAGCAGAGGGTGCTTATTGCGAAGAGCATATGCAAGCCATCACATCTGAGCACCTGAGTTTGCTACTCATATGCACAAGTGGGACCTGCAACAAAATATTGCAGCATCGAGTGCTCTTGTTCAGGGTTTGAACCAGCTAGCCAACCAACCATCTCCCAGTCCCCGTTCCTCTTTCTGCTCTGGTTTTCTATTCCTTCCTTTCCTTTCATAGTAGGCATACCCTGTTGTGTGGCCACTGAGTGTGATCAGCCCTCATCAGACTGTTTGTTTCCCTCTTATTCCCACCCACCCCGCTGCAGATTTTTGTAGTTCTGTAATTGTCAGTTTTGTGCATGAATGGTGCTCTGTTGACTTCACAAAGGTCATAGCTTGGGGAAAATGTTCGCCAAGTGCCAATTGAATGTTTTTTGTCCTTAGAATAACGTCAATAGTTGCATAGTCTTATCAGTGAACTTCGTCTTCTATTTCATCCTGTATTCCAGCAACCTGACGTCCGACTGAAGTGCCTTCAGGGCCTGCAGGGAATATTTGGCCAGAAAGCGCTGGGTTGTAAAATGGATCTCTTCACTTGCAGGTTCAAGGTGAGCTTGAACAATAAGTGTGTCCCAGATTGAATATTCTGGTTGGTTTGCCTTGGAGGGCTGACCATTTTCAAAGCTGAACCCTGAATCCTGTATCACTTTAGGCCTATCAATGGTGTACAAGGTGTAAATTACATATAACTTTAAATGGGAAGTGTTTTATAGCTGATATACAAGGGTATATTGTATATACGCGACTTTAAATGACATGGTTTCTCTTCTGCCCATGACCCAATCCTGGGAGTTTTAGTTTGGCCAGGGTGGTAGGGCTCCTCACAAGAATTCAGTTCCCAGGCTTCTCTGGGAAAAGGAGGTGAGTTAAACTAGCTTTAGTTTATAGACATAACCAAGACATAGCTTTAGACATACCCGATCTGTGAAGTTGGAAGAGGCAAGCCTTCCTTTTTACATGTTTGCTCCATGGGATAGGCATGCTGTGGTTTTGCCATTATTGCTGGAAAGCTGTTCCTAATCACACAAAATTACGATGACCGCCTGACCTCCAGTCTACATCCATTTAACACTAATGGAGATTCCTTGGCTCTCAGGCAAGAAGCCTTAAAGGATGGTGCCCTGATCATGTTGCCACATTGAAAGAGGACAGATCGGAGCAGATCGGACTTGGTTTAGTGTTCCTCTTTGGACAGAAAGCAGGCTTTGAAAAGCAGATTCTTATTTAGAGAGAGGTTCATATGAACACAACCCATTTGGAGCCTTGTTTTTTGTTTTCATCAACTTTGTTTGAATTGCTGTGCAGAGACGTGAAACATTGTATGCATTGCTAGTATATGTCAGTGTTCGCAGGACATTTTGGTACTTCGCAGTCAAGAATGCCAGGATCCAAGATTGAATCAGTGGGGACTTTGAATCATAGTCTTGAATCATAGTCTACAAAAGGGAGGCCACTCCTTTTTCTTGTAATAGATGGGGGATTATTTTTTTTAAACTCCTAATTAAAGTATAGACAACCCATTCCCATTTATAAAGCTTGTCTTCAATGACCACATGAAACCAATTACTGTAAAAAAAAAAAAGGTAGAACATTTTGGACCCTTTCTGTATGTATATACTAATAGACAAGTATTGGAATGTTTCTAATATATTTTTGTGCCATACTCCAGTCTTGTTTGCTGTGGCATGGATCACTTAGCAACAAAACAGAAGGGAAATTAATAAGGCTGGAGTTCCCATTTTGGAATGTGAAAATAAAACTTCTAATGATGTAGTCTATTGAACTATTATCAGAAAAGACTAAAAGTGCTTTTTAAAAAAAGTGATCCCAATTAAGGAAAGCTGTGTTTTTGTACTTTTGACGCTTCAGGTTGTGCGTTTTTGGGTTGTGCACCATGTCGAACCCGGAAGTACCGGAATGGGTTACTTCTGGGTTTCGGCGCTCGCGCATATGCAGAACCACCAAATTGTAACCCGTGCATGCGCAGACACGGCGCTGTGGGTTGTGAACGTGCCTTCCGCACGGATCACATTTGCAACCCGAGCGTCCGCTGTACCAACTTGAGATATCAGTGACACCTTTAAACTGAAGAATTCTGATCTTGAAGCCTGCAGGGGGTGCTACAAACCATCCATTGCAAGTCAGAGCAATCACCACCCGAACTAAAAAAAATTGTGGAACAGTTCTGGGCCATGAGTCCTATGTCACAAACACAATGCTTATTTGCTTTTCAAATATGGCTCACTAAGGAGTTATTCTTCTCTCTCCCTGCATGCATTTCATTGTGGCCATCTCAACTTACAGATTTTACTCTAGTTTAATCAAACTGAAAAAACCAGCGTAAATCTCAAAAGCATGCAGTCTGTCGAAAAAGTATAACTTCTTCAGCAAAGACCTCCAGAACAGAATCTTTACATCTTTCTTAATGTTTGTTTGCATCCATTAGGATCGACTTGTGTCCATGACTCTGGACAGGGACCATGAAGTAGCAGTTCAAGCCATGAAACTCTTGATGCTCATGTCACAGTAAATAACTTTTTCATTCAAATCTAAAGTCTACTTGGGTGCAAGATGCAAACTATAATTAGTTAAGACTTGGGGCTGCACACTTGCCTACTGTGGTCACCAACCCTCCCCTCCCACTCTGCCTAGTCTCCCCAGTTTCCCCCACAGTAACCCATTAGAGATTAGACATTCCCCTTTCCACCCCATGCTGCTCCAGATCCCAAGACTGGCTAGCTGCCATTTCTGGGTGGCTTCCTCCTGCACTGCTGCTCCTGCCACTCTTCATGTTGATTGGTGGTGGCGGCAGCAACAGTGGATCCCAAGGGAGGAGAGCTGCTGTTTCTGGTCAACTTTCTTGTCCCTGTGCTGCTGTTGCTCTTCATCCTATTCACAGATGCTGAGGCTGACTGTTGCTTCTGGGCAGCTTCCTCTTCCCCTCTGTGCCCAGGCTGACTCTAACCCATGTCAGTGCTGGTAGCAGCAGCAGAGGCCCAGGCCAACCAGTGAGGAGGAAAGCAGGCATCAGAGGTGCTGGGTGGCTGGAAGATCTGAGGCCCTGAGGCTGGCAGGTGGAGGAGCTAGGGGGCTGTCACAGCCTGTTCAGACTTGTCCCTCCGTGGTGATAGGGTGTGCATGAAGGAGCCTGGGCTGTCCATCCACTGCCTCTCTTCACACTGTAGTTCACAGCGCCACCTTTTTGCAGTTGTGCAAACTACAGCGTGATGATGGCTGAGTGCAAATAATAGAGAGAGAAATCCCTCATATTGTGCCACATCGGCAACTGTGCATAGATGAATGTGAGTGCCAAATTTCTCAGATTTATTATGAATCTGACACATCATATTGCATAGATTAGCACATTCTGTAGCATTATGGATTGTTTTTATATTTATGCAAATAATGTGATTTCACTTTTGGATTTATTTGACTTATAAACCTGGTTATTTCAATTGCTAGTTAGGAGCATTTCTTCTTCTTTTGAGTATGGCAACTGCTTATGCCAGTGTTCCCAAACAGGGCTAGCTAATGAGTTTCCTTCTGGATAATTTTTTGACTGCAGTTCCCATCATCCCTGATGGAATGCTGGCTGGGCTGATGGGAGCTGGAATCAAACAACATAGGGAGGGAATTAAGTTGGATACCTCTGCTCTAAAATGACACCCGCAAGCAATGAGATGGCGGCTCACCCCTATCAACACAACATTGTGCAGATACAGTTGTACCTTGGATCCCAAACACCTTGGCTCCTGAACAAATCGGCTCCTGAATGATCAAAAGCTGGAAGTGAGTGTTCCAGTTTTGGAACGATTTTGGGAAACCGAACGTCCAGTGCAGCTTCCAATTGGCTGCAGGAGCTTCCTGCAGCCAATTAGAAGCCACGGTTTGGTTTTGGAAGTCGAATGGACTTCCGGAACGAATTCTGTTTGACTTCCAAGGTACGAATGTATATTCATCCAGGCAGTTTTCTGTGATGTTTCAGACAAGGTTACCAGTTTGTGAAAAAAGGAGTAGGGGCTCAAATACACACTTTCGGTGGGTGACCTCTTTGGGATATGGTTAGTTCACTGCAAGTAATAGTGGAATATTGTCAAATTGTTTCACTAATAAATTATGCCTTGCAGTTTGTCAGATCTAAGCCTTAGTTTGTCTGGCACTGCTGGGGTTATTTCATTTGTGTATATATTACAGCAGTGAATAGATGCTAACTGGTTTGGTTACCTATTCAGTGTTCACACTGGTTTTGTGCTACAATTTTCCTTTTTCAATTCTGGGGGAGCCATTGTTCAAGCAACTCCCACGGCAGATAGATGATCCCTGTGGACATCGCCATAGTGTCATCTCTGTGTGGTGTTTGCTTTTTCCTGGTGCATTGATAGTAGAACAAAGTACAGTGCAGTTGTCTCTGTGCTCATTCTGTTCCTGTGCTAAGAGGGGTCATGTGCCTTTGTTATTATACAATGATGATTTTTAAACCATTTAAATGTTACTCTTGTTCTACAGCTGAACTGACAAGCATTGCATTGGCACTGCAGCTGTTCAGCATTTTTGACTTTGCTGTTGTTGCTGCACAGGGCAAACTATAGTCCAAGTGTTTAAAGAACAACACATGTTATTAGGAAAGCAGAACTCAATTATTGGACTGCCTACTCATACGTCAGGCCTATTCAGTTCAAGGAGACTTACTCCCAGGTAAGCATGCATAGGATTGCAGCCTGAAACCTAAGCCTGCAACACCAAAGAGTTTTTGTCAGAAGAAAAGAATTCAAGTGCATCCTAACACGTATTTCTGTATCTGTGACATGTGAGTGCAGTTCTCCTTTTCCTATTTAAAATCCTAGTAGAGTCGAGAGACTGCCTTGTTGTTGCCTTTGTTTCTTCTTCCATCTGTTGCTGAGCTGGTTCTCCAAAGTCACATAGAGCCCTGTGGATTTGGTCTAATTACTGAGAAGGTGTGTTCAGGGAAGACAGATGTGAAGCTAAATAATATGTGGAAAGGTTTCAAAAGCATATTTCTCTTTTTGGCAAGCTCAGCATTAACCATCTTAAATCCATCTTATGTCGAATAAAATCCTTTGCATCAAGTCTAGCAATTTGCATCAAACTTTTTTTTTTAAAAAAGCCTTCCACTTCCATTACAGTGGTACCTTGGAAGCCGAACGGAATCCGTTCTGGAAGTCCATTCGACTTCCAAAACGTTCGGAAACCAAGGCGTGGCTTCCGATTGGCTGCAGGAAGCTCCTTCAGCCAATTGGAAGCCGCAGAAGCCGTGCTGGACATTCGGGTTTCAAAAGAACGTTCGCAAACTGGGACATTCACTTCCAGGTTTCAGCCTTCAGGAGCCAAAACGTTCGACTTGCAAGTCGTTCGTTAACCAAGGCTACCACTGTATTGAATTCTGAACTGAACAAATGCTTTTCATGCCTTTGCACCAGAAGAGAGGCTCTAATTCCAGGTGACACGATTTATTATAATCCCGGGTGTTCATGACATTCCCATTGTGCAGCAAGGATTTGAGTACAAATGCTCAGCTGTCTTGGCATTGTAGATTAGTTAAACCCGGGGCGACTTAGTCATAGGAATGCTCTAGGTCGTTTTGCTAATTCATAGGTTTACATTTCTACAGATCTGTCCTTCTGGTTGTCTTTGCTACAGATCTGACACCTCTAGGCAGGATCCAGCAGGACCCCCCAAAGTTCTTCAGCACTGCTCGTGTTTATCAACCACTTTACACTGCTGCAGCTATGTGTATGCGTGTGTTGAGAGAGAGTGTGTTAAAAATCATCCATGAATTTTATTGCCCTGCATTTAGCTCAGATTTTCAGAGGCAACAGCTGGCATGAAACAGGGATATAACAGTCCTTCATGGAGATGAGGGATGAGATATTACCTTCTGAGCATGTGGAGTTCACTAGAATTATTTCGTTGTACTTTATTAACTTACGAGCACTGGAAATACTGGGCTAAAGTTCGGTGAGTTCGGAAAACAACATTGAAAACAAGCCCCACTTTAGTGATTAGGCAATTGGAAGAGATGACTGAAGGGGAAATACTAGAAGGGAATATTGGTGTGTGAGCATAGATCTACAAATAGCGAAAGGATTTAACACTAGAGGAGGAAAGAATTTTGGCTGGTAAAAAGCAGGGAGATCTAGCCGGCAGGAAATATAGGGAAGGAGTGTGGAAAATCTGCCTTGTCAGTATTGTCCAGAAATACATCACACTTTTAAAACATTCTTTAGTGTTGTCCTGACAAGGCAGTCTTTGAAGTAGGAAAATGACTGTACTGTGGAGCTAATTGTGGTAGGTTTTTATAAAAGTCACATGATACCTTGAACTGCAGGTACTGAGCCTATATTTTTGCTTTCCTTCCCATGACTGGAACTCCTTTAAATTCTAAGAAAATTAACAGTATAATTTAGATTATTCCTTTCTTCTATGTGTTGTTTAAAGCCCAACATTGTCACTGGCGGCTCAGATGGCATCAGTGGCAAGGAGATTCTTTTTCCAGTTCCAGCAGGTTTGCCAGCTCTGACCCCTTTTTGACAGAGATGACTTGGCCCCCTGGACAGAGAAAAATAAAACCACTATTTTTCAGTTGCAGTTCCACTTTACAAGAAAGTGTCTCTATTGACAGCTTGGAAATGAACTATGCCTATTTGAAAATCAGCGTACTTGCTTGTGGTTATATGTGATGGGAGAAATTCTGTGAGAGTCCAAATACTCCCTCAGTTCTACAATGAAAAAAATAATCACATACCCAACCTCGGTGCAAAGCCTCCTCTGATCTTACAGTACTTAATACGGCATCATCCTGCCATTTAAGCCGCACTTTTCTTCCAAGATCTGTCTTTTGCACCCTTCCCTTCACTCATCTCCTGTTCTTCTTGTCTCTCACCAGCTTTCTTTGTTCTTTCCTATTTATACTTTCAATTGAGGTACTTTAACATTGTCATCATGGGTGAAGCACTGTGGGTGTGCCCTTGACTATTATTTTTTTAACCAGATACAAGCTGAAGACCATTCTAGGCTTTCGGAACTCCTATGCTGCCATCTTGCCAAGGTCACCTCCATAAAAATAAATGGGATCCTTTTGAGATTTCTGTTGGTGAGGGTGGAAATGCCCAGAGGAAACTAAGCTTCTGTTGCTTCCCTAGAGAGCCCCACCTTCAGTTCTCTGCTACGTGTTCTGTTTGTGCTCAGTCACAGTGAAATATGGAGGAAAATGATATAACGCGGATTTGGTATGCGAAGGCAAGACTTATTTTTAGACGGCTAAATACCGGCAGGCCCTTCTGGCTTAACCTTTATCTGGCACTTGGCATTCCGTATATTTGCAGCAGAAGCATTGCTCTCAATGAAGTATTCCTTGAATGTGTAATTTCTGGTTCATGGCCTACAAAACTAGAGCCACTCTTTCTGAGTTAAAATAAGACCCCACTGGGTATCGACCTTTACAAGGAACAGACTCCATTAACTGGTATTTATTTATTTTGAAAAACAAAACCCACTATTTACTTTGTAGTTATGTTGGTATCTCCAGTAAAGGTAAAGGTACCCCTGCCCATACGGGCCAGTCGTGTCCGACTCTAGGGTTGTGCGCCCATCTCACTTAAGAGGCCGGGAGGCAGCGCTGTCCGGAGACACTTCCGGGTCACGTGGCCAGCGTGACGAAGCTGCTCTGGCGAGCCGGCACGAGCGCAGCACACGGAAACGCCGTTTACCTTCCCGCTATAAAGCGGTACCTATTTATCTACTTGCACTTTGATGCTTTCGAACTGCTAGGTGGGCAGGAGCTGGGACCGAAAGACGGGAGCTCACCCCGCTGCGGGGATTCGAACCACCGACCATGCGATCGGCAAGCCCTAGGCGCTGAGGTTTTACCCACAGTGCCACCCGCGTCCCAGCATCTCCAGTAAACAATGGCCAAATTAGTTGAGGAGGAGGAGAGAGAACTGATGCTTCCCCTCTGCCTTTTAAAAATTAAGAATATTAGTCCCAATTGGTAAACCATTAATGCAGAAGTTACACCCCACCTTCAGTGTCTATCTGCTCCAAAGCCAGCAAGGATTCTCATCTCATCTATTGTAAATAGATTTGATATTTTTTAATCAAATAGTAGTCTTTTAATATTTTAACAAATAAATGATACGTTTAGGGAAAATCAATTCACAACACATAAAAAGAACTTATTTAAAATATTTTTAGAACATCACTATTTTTAGAATGCACTAAGCTAAATGTTTAGAGTTTTTTTGTGTTTTTTTTAAAGGTTGACTTCATGGGTGCTTCTGTAATGTCACATAGCAAAGCATAGGTTTTCTTTCCGAGTAAATACCTTGGCATACTTTCCAACAATTTTGCATGCAGCTTCGTATATCTGATTCTTGTCCAGTGCAGAACTACACATACATAGGGAAATGAAATTTCAGAGGCATTGTCTGATTGTTTTCTGGGTTTCTGAAAAGCTTGGTTTTTTTTTTTTATTCTGTGATGCCCGGTATGCATTTTCATGGTGAAGCTGCATCTACTGTGCTTGAAATCATTTGTGTAAGAAACTTTTATTTTTTAAAAAGCACAAGAAACAAAAATAAAATAACAAGCAGCTCTCTGCAAGTGATGGACAGTAGGATAATGATCAGCTTGCAGTTTTTCTGAGTCTGCCTTGACTCCTCAGATCCCTTTGTGCTTCCAACCTTCCGCTCTTGCCTTGTTTACAGTGAGAACAGACACTTCGCCAAAGTGTGGTTTTTCTGGAGCTTTTGCTTTGCAACTCTGTCCCACTAACAGAAACTTGAGGTCCAGTCAACTAGTTGCTAGTGGGATTCTTGTTCTGCCAGCTAATTAGCTGCTAGGGGACAGGACAAGATAGGGGCAAGGTTTGGCTTTGATAGATGGTCATTTGCTAAGGAGCTGCGCTGCCTTAACATGCAAGGGGTACAACATTGTTCACAGGGCGGCAGAGGCATTGTTTGAAAAACTTCCTTTGTGTTGGGACTTGCATGAACTCTTCAATTTAGCTATTTTACATAGGGTTGTGATGTTTCAGAAGTGGGTGTTAAAAACTCCTTAAAAAACCAATGCAATGAAATCTCTCACTGGAACTGCATTGTTGACCTGAAGGGGTTTTTTTTGGGGGGGGGGAGACCAAGTACCCCTACTTGTTTTAGAGATAGCCTTAAGTGGTATGAATGTGGTGGATTTGTTTTCTCTGTGAGCTAGCTAGTTAGTCTTCAAGCATGTGAAGCTGTCTCATCCAGAGCTAGGCCATTGACCCATCTCCCTGTTGTATATTCTGACTAGCAGTTACTTCTCATGGTTCAAGAGCAGCATAGGTTTCCCCAGCCCGGCCTTGAGAGGTGATTTAATAGCCCATGACAGGGGTTAAACCTGGAACCTTTTATATGAAAAATAGTAGTTTTAATTGATTTTTGTAGCATGTATTATGCTTTGCTGTTGCATTTTATTTTGCTGCAAATCCCCCTGTGACTGTTGTGGTGAAGGGTAGTATGAAAGTACAGAAGCACATAAATAATAAAGGCTAAACTATGACCCCTTTCCAACCACTGTCTTATCTTCATAATGGTTGGAAATAAATTTTATTATTGCTTGAAGTGCTTAGCCATGTTCTGGTACAGCGTTACCTTGGGTTACATACGCTTCAGGTTACAGACTCCGCTAATCCAGAAATAGTACCTCGGGTTAAGAACTTTGCTTCGGGATGAGAACAGAAATTGGGCGGTGGTGGTGTGGCAGCAGCAGGTGGCCCCATTAGCTAAAGTGGTGCTTCAGGTTAAGAACAGTTTCAGGTTAAGAACGGACCTTCAGAACTAATGAAGCATTTGCCTGATCATACAAAGGGTTAAACTTGGGGCGGGGCAGGGGTGCAATGCAAGCCCCACTCCCAGTGAGAAGCAGCGTGGTTGCAGTGGTTGGAATGTTGGGCTAGGACCTGGCAGGCAGGCCAGGGTTGATATCCCCACTCAGCCCTGAAGCTCACTGGGTCATCCTGGGCCAGTCACCGCCTCTCAGCCTAACCTACCTCACAGGGTGGTTGTGGGAATTAAATGAGGAGGGGGAGAACTGTGTGTGCCACTTTGATCTCCTTGGAGAAAAAGGTGGGGTACAAACACAGCGAATAATAATGTCCCTCACAGGCTCGCTGCTCTCGAGATCTTTCTCCGGTTAGCAGAAAGGTCCCGAGAGACTCTTTAAGTTCGTTGCAAACTTCGCTGTGAGCAGGAGCCCTGGCATATTGGGATTTCTAGTCAGTGGGAGAGTTAATTGTGCCAAGATCTCAAGAGCAGCTGATGTGCCTTGGGGATATTGGCTTGCAAACTCCAGCCCCACTTAATCTTTCACATGTGCGACTGAATGTCAGAACACTGCTTCTGTTGACATCTTTGCCTAATGTTCACCTCATGCTCTAAATATGTAACCAAATTACCTTATTCATTCTTTTCCATGATTGTTTGTCAATTCCCAGAGAGCCTCGCATGTTACACTGGCATAAATGTTTGTGCCGTCAAAATATAATTTAATGCCATATGTTATGGACACAGTGCTCAGAAGGCTTAGAACAGAACTTTACAGTCTCTCTCCGGCTGCAACAGAACGGACAGAAGTTGTTCCATGAGTCCATGTGGATATAGCTAAGTCCAAAGCTGTCTAGTGACTAAACACTAAGTTTAGTGCCAACCGCCCCAAGAAAGTAATGTATAATTAAGCCCCAACCCAAAGTATTTACAGGCTTAGGCTGCAATCCTATGCACTCTTACCAAGGAGCAAGCCCCATTCGCCCATTCTCCTGACTTCTGAGTAAATGTATAGGGTTATGCTGTTAACGTGTGTAACAATGCCCTTTTTAACAAAACACAGTTAATACCATGTCTTTGTACAGGAACTATGAAGATGCGTTGTCATCTGAAGACTGTGAAACCTTGTACCAGTTTGTTTATGCCACCCACCGACCACTGGCTGTAGCAGCTGGGGAGTTTCTTTATAACAGGTACCTCAGTGTGACTATTTTTATTTGGCACTTGGTTGGCTCCATAATATCAGAGCCTGCCCTTGCATATGCTATAAGCATCGTAATTCAACACACACACACACACACACACACACACACACACACACACACTTCTCTTTTGAGTGATTGTGGTCTAGGCTGATTCTTGTTACATTTCCATTCGGTCCGATCTCCACCGGTGTAAAATAAGCATGCAAACGTAGTAACCAAAGAACTGCATTAGTAGAAATGTTGATCCTTAAGCATGTGATGGGATGCCCAAATATACACTCACTCAGACAACCAGTCCTAGGTTATTTTTATGCTTACTTGTGTGTGTGTGTGTGTACATGGTTAGGGCTAGGGCAGCTATACTCTCTGCTAAAAAATATAAATTGGTGAAAATCAGTTTTGTTTCACCAGGCCTTAACTTCAGCTGCTTTTGTCTGTTGATTTGTCTTGCCAATGCTTGCATTTCTTAGTTCGTTCTTCTTTTCTTTTTTCTTGGTAAAATTTTCCTTAGTTCTTTCTGTGCCTCCAGATGGGAAGTTCTTTGGTCTTTCATAGATTTAATTACTTTCCTTTGGATGCCATCAGAGAGCATAGAACCCAGGTGAATTTTCATCCACATTGAGTTCTTCTGTGAATATTTCCCACCTATTTCTTGTTTGTTTTGTGTTAGATGTCCATTGGAAGGAATCCAGAATTATCTGCCTGCCTGTGTGATTATCATATAATTTGGAGCATAATGCCATTTCCTTCAGTGTGAAAGTTGACTTTAAAGGGACCTCTTTTTAAGGTGCCCCCTCCCTCCCTCCCTTGCCAGAGATGCTTCCTGTGGGTGTAATAGTGAGGAGACATTGTTAGGGTTCACTGAGGAGCGTTTCAGGTCGAATCCCTGGGTCTGGCTCTTTAATGATATTTTGCAATTATAGTTTATATACACAGACTGATGTGCAGGCTTGCTACAAAATGTTGCCTGGCTTTATTTCATTACATTTGGATCCCACCTTTTATCCAGGGAGCTTAAGGTGGCATACATGGTTCTCTCCCTCTCCCTATTTCATCCTCACAACAACCCTGTGAGGTAAGTTAGGCTGAGAGACAGTGACTGGCCCAAGGTCACCCAGGGAGCTTCATGGCAGTGTTAGAAACTGAGATATGAAAGCTAGGAGCTAAATGGCACCTTCAACCCAGGTTATGGGCGCAACAATGGAATGTCTAGGTGCACTTTTTTAATAACAAGAGTACAAAGCTGAAAATGAATGAACTTCAGCTAAAATATTATGTTCATTTTCCCCTGGTCTAGTCCTTCCCCTGCCCACCCCCCTAATATTCTTAAGAGGCTCTCTTCTCCAGTCTTCAGAGACTAGCTGGAAGTGGGGAGGCAGAAAAAGTTCTTCCTTTTCTTCAACTCTGCAGTTTTAATCTGAAATCTTGGGCACAGTACTGCACCCAGAGCTCGCGCTAATTAAATTCCCTGTTGCGAAATGCGCAGAGCACAATGGGAGTTTTGAACACTGCATCATGGGTTAAGTAAGGTTCATAATCTGGGTCTCCCAAGTCTTAGTTCAACACTCTGACCGCTTTCCTGTGGCTCTTAGGAAACTGCCTTATGCCGAATTTGATTGGTCCCTCTAGATCAGTGCTTCTCAAACTTGGATCCCCAGCTGTTGTTGGACCACAACTCCCATCATCCCTGACCACTGCTCCTGCTAGCTGGGGATGATGGGAGTTGTAGTCTCAAGAACAGCTGGAGACCCAAGTTTGAGAAACACCGGTCTAGATGATTGTGGTCTGCAATGACTAGCAGCGGCTTTCCACGGTGTCAAAGGGGGGCCTCCCAGCCCCACCTGGAGATGCTGGTGAGAGAACCTGGAGCCTTCCGCATGCTAGCCAGATGCTGTACCATTGAGCTGTGGCCCTTCTCCAAACATTTAGCCCTTCACAGCCCCACATCTCTGTCTTCCCTTCCCTTACATGCCAACCCTTTTCATCTCCTCCTATTGGTTGTCCCATTTTGTATCTCTCCTTCCTCTCTGCTCCATGGGTTGTCTTGCCAACTCTGTTCCTGACCTGCTTTCACTGATTTTCTTGTTTGTCTCCATCCCGCCCCCCACTATTTCTTGTTTTCCTTTTTGTCCTTTGTCTTCCTCTCCCAGGTGCATCTTCTCCTGCCTTCCTTCCTTGTTTGCTTGCTCAATTCTCTTTCCCACCTGCCCAATGACTGCTTTTCTTTGCACCGTTCTTCCTTGGCTTCCTTTTCTCAGCTTTTTTCCGGCCCCCATCCATCCTGCATCACTTGTTCCCCTCTTTTCTCCCCCTCCAGTTTACCCCTGCAAGGTTTTTTTCTTCTTCTCCCAGCATGCTCAGCCAGGAGCCTTTGCAGTGGCTTTTGGAAATTGGATCCAGGGGTTCCCTTCCACCACGTTGCATACATGCAAGAGCTTTCTCAAGTCCCACATGACAGTGCTGCATGAGAATAGGTTTTTTAAAAAGCCATCCAAAGATGATGTTCTGCTTATGGGACGTCTTGAAAAAGCACGAGAACGGCTGTAGAAGCAATCTCCTGCAGTGCTTCTCAAAGTCTTACACAAGTGTTTGCAGACCTGTCTGAGGGGCTACTTTTCCTGCAGCTCGTGGTTCTATCCTACTCATTACCTTCAAAACTCTCACAAAACTTCAGTAAAGCAAGTCAGGGTTGCTGAGAGAACAGGCTTCCCTAAGGCTGATTATTTTAAGTGATTTCAATCGTGATTTCAATCGTGTGTGTGTATATTGTTGTAATTCTGGGACCTTTGTGATGAAGTGCAGGTAAGAAATCCAGTGAATAATAGTGCCATTTAGTAAGTTCATGGCTGCAGTAAGATTTGAACAAAGGCTTCCCCCGCTCCTCCTGCTTACACTTTTTGTCTTTGGCATGTGCCAAATATTATATCGGGGTTTTCTCTCTCTCTCTCTCTCTCTCTCTCTCTCTCTCTCTCTCTCTCTCTCTCTCTCTCTCTCTCTCTCCCCCTCCCCCCCTTCTGTTTTCTCTGCTTGTTGATTTCTATCCAGTGAGCCAATTTCTTGCCAAGCAGCATCTGCTTGTGATTGTTGTGAATGGTTTATCTTTTCTGATTAATCACAAAGGGTCTCTTCTTGCACAATGCAGCTGCGTAGTAAAAAAAACAACAAAACCCAAAAACAAACAAACCCCAAACTAAAACTTGAATAATTTAGTGAGACAGTAGATTAAAACAAGTTCCAGTTTTTCAGTCAAGTTAAAATCTCACTCTCCCAAGAGTAACTTTGTAAATGGGCCTTGGTAACAATATGTGGATTAGGGGAAATGAACTAGAATGATAAAAGGGAAGCAGTATAACCCCCATTGGTATTGGGATGGTTTTTTATTACTTACCACTGTGACATGCTGATGAAAATAATTTATTATAGTCAAGGTTTTTTCCCCATTTTTAATCAATCATGCTTTTTGTTTAATTTTCCATAAGCCGATAGGTTGAAAAATGCATTAAAAAAAATCAAAATTAAAATAATAGAAAGAGAAGTAAAATAACAGCCAACAACTACCCTGATGCAGAAACAATACGCTGTTGCCATAAATTAAAAGTCTTTCAGTTTTGTTCTTTTCTGGATTTTAGCAGGAGGGCCTGCAAAACAAAGTCATTGCAGAACAACACCTGCTCATGCAGTGGGTCTTCTCCTGTCTCTCTCTCTCTCCCCCCCCCCCCGTATTCACCCCTAACAACCTGCTCTTGGAATTGCCAAAATCCCCAGAAGCAGATTTGGGTGGGGGCACGGCGCAGGAGAAGGAGAAGGACAAGAAGTTCTGTTGCATTAATGGAAGTTGTTCCACGAGCTCAGTTACATTGCTGGATACAACCCCTTGTCTTGAACCCTTTTTGCCTTTTTGCTCAAACCAGAAGGAGCTGGAGTTCTGATTATTATGAGCCACATGACTCCTAACAGCTTCAAAAAATTAATGTGTTGGATCAGCGTATGTTTATAAATGTTGTAATTTTCATAATGCGAGCAAGTTCCATTGAACTCTATATGGGACTTACTTCTGAGTAGACATTTCTAGGATTGTGCTGCTAGAATATATAATATACCTGGCAAGGCATTGCAATTTTGAAAACAGAATCTAATTGTCCGCTTTTTCTGTTGGCAGTTTAATTATCCAGGAAATTGAAATTGAAGCATTCTCCAAAAGTAATGCAAAATGGGAGCCCAATTCTAGTCAGCTGAGAGCACTAATAGATTTCTTCCTGGAAAGTGAGGTAAAGGTAATGCATACTGTGTTGGATGAACAGATGAGTTTCTAATATTCACAGAGGTGTCTCACAGATCAGGACCAATTAATGAAGTTGACTTATGTAAGGGTTTGAGGGAGGGAAGAAAAGAATTGTGATAATAACAAGAAATGATTTGATGATAAAAGTGTACTGGAAGTTAAAGTTTCAAAATGTGATTGATATTTTCAAGTAATTGTAGACTGGAATATTTGGACAATTGATTGATATTTTCAAGTAATTGTAGACTGGAAGATTTGGACAAGTAGGCACATGAAGAATATATTTAAGAAGGGTGCCTGAAGGTGCAGAAGGGAAGAGCTTGGTTATGTTCTTAGAAAAATAGTTAGCTGTTTTATTGGAATGGGTAGAAGGCTGGGTGCATTTTCTGACTGGAAGCTTAGGTGCCAAGGCAATTCATATTTTGCCATCAGGTTTTAAGTTTGGCAGAAGGTGGAAGTACAAATTAATCGATATAAGCTCAAAATCGTATCTGAGATCTCTCATTCTGAGAAACCATAAGAATTCTAATACTTTAACCTGTTTTGCTGCATGATATAAACTGTTTGCTTTTCATAAATAATCATAATAAATTATTACCACGAATTATTTATTGAATTAAGGTTGTTCGTTGAATTTAGGTGCGATACATGGCCTTAATTTGAGCTGCTTGTTACTGATAGTTCATGTCATATATATTGGCAAAATTTTAACATGATAGGCTGCAATCAAAAGAAGCAATATTCACATGTGGGAAAGAACTGTGCTTGAAGAGATTGTCTCTTCTACTGCTGAAGAGATAAGCCACTGTTCACTTTAAAAAGCAGCCTGGCTGTTTGACAGTGGAGATCTGCTGCAGGAATAACATAAAACAAGGCTCCAGCATGTGTTGTACATGTTTCTTCTCCACCTCTTCCCAAACAAGTATTAGATCATAGTGGGAAGTCATGTTCAGTGAACCATTTTTGAAGGTCTGAGTTGTTGTTGTTGTTGTTATTTATTTTTAGCTACATAGCCACGTCACGTATCTTGTAGACAGCCTTTGGGACTGGGCCCCAAGTTTATTGAAGGACTGGGAGTACATGACAGCTCTCTTATTGGGAAATGCCGATAGTCAAGAACAAGGTAGGTGCTTCAGGAAAACTTAGCACTTTCAACTTGTGTTGCTGCCTTCGGGTTCAGCCAATCCAATACAAACCATTGGACTATAGAGCCAGGATGGATGAGAGGCGTCATGTGGTTTCATTAACAGACACCCTTTTCCATCAAGCACCAGTTTAAAATGCTGTGTGGTGTTTTGGCACTGAAATGGAGATTCTGTCTTCCACTCGGAGCTCTGCTTTGTGGTCCACTCAATAAAAATCCTCATTGTTCTCTATGGAGCTTAATTGCTACTTCAGAGCAAAGCAATGCAGTAACCGGGATATGTATGCTAGTCTTTCTTGGCTAATGAACTTTGATGTTCTGTTAAATTCATCTGTTTCCTTCTTGAATAATTTTATTAGAGCTTTGTCCTTCATTATGTGCTGCGTTACAGTAAGTTCCGCAGAATAACTTGAATGCCCTGCGTGGTGAAAATCTATTCAAAAACTTCCAGTGTTGCTTTGTAGCTAACTTTTTAGCTAACTTAAAACAAAATGGCCCGAAGAAAGGAAAAGTTTCTGTGTTAACCATCCTAGGATTCCCACCTCTTTCTATGAGAGACCGAATGGCGTCTGTGTGTCATTTTGCTTTCAGCGCTGACTGATGCCCATGAGCGTGTTCTTATTGAAATAACCTTAGCGACCGTTCGAGAAGCTGCTGAATTTCATCCTCCTGTGGGGAGAGGAGGGACCAGGAGAGTGAGTGGCGTTTTGTTATACTGCTTTGATCATCTGGCTTTTGATTCACACCACACACACACACACACACACACACACACACACACACACCATTGATCCCAGCTTCAGGTTTCTGTGCATTGACAGAACAGAATCATGGTTGCAAGACAAGCACAGAGCCTTGCAATAAAGGGCAAGTGTATTTAGAACACCCACAGAACCTTAATGCCCAGTGCCTGCAGTTGTAAAGCAGCTCTGTTTTCATTTGCCTGCCGTTTCAGAGGAAAGGTGCAGTGCTAAGCATGCTTGTTTTGAAGGCCATTACATCCAATAAGGGAGTGTGCTTCTCTCCTGCAGAGAGATGAGTGGGGTGTACGTGCATTTTAACACAGTATTCTTCAACCTTGGGAATGGGAATTGTAGTCCAACAACATCAGGGTGTTCAAGGTTGAAGAACACAGCAGTATCTTCTGAATAAACATGACTAGGATCAGACTGGGAAAGCAAATGTTTAACTGCAGTCTATTGTAATGTCGTTTCCTGATCTTGTAAGCGGTAACCCAGTTTACCAATTATAGTGACAAACACACCGGCTTGTTGATACTGCAAGGGTCAAGAGATCTGCATAGCTTGTTCGCAGAACTGAGAAGTGTTGGAACTCTTTCACAAGGTTCCTGATACGACTGGAATGCCCAGAAGTTTCTTTATCTGCCCTCCATGTCCCTTGGCTCAAAACAAGGAATACTTCTTTGCACAACTAAAGAATCGGCATGGCAAAGCTGCCAACTTTTCCTTCCAGTCCATAGCCACCCCCCTTAAAAAAACTCCATAATCCACAATCAAAACACTGTTCAAACACTGCGCTTAATTAATTAAAATCTGAAGCTTCCATCCCCAGCATTTTGCCGTATTAAGTTTTAACCCTACAACTAGCTTAAGCATAGATCAGCAACCTGCTTATGCTATAACTGCAACAAAGGGCTTTGTCTGTAGATCCTGTCTTCCAGGGAGAAGAAGATACAAGTGGACGATTGTACTCGAATTACTGAACACTTCATTGTGGCGCTTCCTCAGCTCTTGGCAAAGGTAACTAGCAGCTGCTCTTGTGAGTGCATATTAAATAATTCATTTGAATTTCAGCAGCTCACTCATATCCTGTTTTTCCCCCCTCTGCAGTATTCTGTAGATACAGAAAAAGTGACAAACCTCCTGCACATTCCACAGTATTTTGATTTAGAGCTGTGCAGTGCTGAACTCCTGGACAAGGTGAATTATTTGTGTGTGTGTGTGTGTGTGTGTGTGTGAGAGAGAGAGAGAGAGAGAGAGAGAGAGAGAGAGAGAGAGAGAGAGAGAAACTTCAAGATAGGATTTTATATTTATTTGTCAAGATTTATATAGCAATTTAATTGGGGGGGGAACCACCCAAGCAGTTTGCATAAAATTGCACAAGACAGCTATTAAAAAAATAAACCCAGACTTTAAAAGCAGTAGACATAACAAAATGTCAAAATATAGATAAAACCCACAAATGTCTGTAATAAAATTGCGTGCCTTTGTTTAGGCTTGATTTCTTGCAAATGTGGAGCTCCTGCCGAATAAGACTACAGTCTGCAGAGCTGTAATTCATTTTAACTGATGAGTTTTTATAGCCCTTTTGATCCATGTGCGTGCTGAAGCATGTGGTTGGATTGGTGCTTGTGAGCTGGAGGCAGGTGACAGCCTTTTTTTCCACTGCAGTGCTCCAGAAGTTGAGTTGAAAAAAACATGGGCCACCAAGACATAAAAGTGTCCCGCATGTGGTGATATTGAGGGCAGATGCTCAGGCTGTACATATGTGGGAAATCCTGAGTTACACATGAATGGCATCTTCCTCTCAGGTCACACCTTTTCCCTTGGATTCCTTCCCACACATCTAACTTTGTGCCAGAGCTCTGAACTGGTGGCATAGGAAGGTCTTGTGTGCATGTGTTCTAAGAGTGAGGCTGTGTATGCATGGCATTCTAGAATCAATGGAAACTGGGTCCTTGTGTTTTTGTCCATAGTTCACACGTGAACTAGATATTTTTGTCTGTAGCCCACACGTGAACTGGCATTTTTGCCCCAATAAGATGCTTGTTGAGGACTGGCTTGATTCTGAAAATAAAGCTCACTGCAGATTGTTTCTGCATTGCCCCATAGCGTGTCTGTTTAAATACAGATGCAAACAGATGTAAGTGTGAGTGTTTACCCAGATTTCTGTTGCCATTTCCTTCTTCATTTGCCTGGGGCATGTGCAGGAAGGAAAAGGCATGGATAACTTTAATAATAATAATAATAATAATAATAATAATAATAATAATTTATTTATACCCCGCCCATCTGGCTGGGTTTCCCCAGCCACTCTCTGGGCGGCTTCCAACAAAACACTAAAATACAATAACCTATTAAACATTAAAAGCTTCCCTAAACAGGGCTGCCTTCAGATGTCTTCTAAAAGTTTGGTAGTTATTTTTCTCTTTGACATCTGGTGGGAGGGCGTTCCACAGGGCGGGTGCTGCTGCCGAGAAGGCCCTCTGCCTGGTTCCCTGTAACTTGGCTTCTCACAGCGAGGGAACCGCCAGCAGGCCCTCAGCGCTGGACCTCAGTGTCCGGACAGAATGATGGAGGCGGAGACGCTCCTTCAGGTATATTGGACCGAGGCCGAAGCAAGGGGAAGGGTATTTAATATGTCTATTAAGTCAGCACACCCCTTGTGAGTGGCATCTTCTAGAATCAAGCTAGACTGAAAGCAGCATGCTGAGGATGACCGCGAGTGATTCTGGATCGAGGAAAACTGTGTTTTTTCGTGCTATAAACAGCTTAGTGTATATACAGCCTGAGTAATAACATATGCCCCCCATCTCTGTGAATTAGGTCACTGTTGTTCTCCCTTTGCAGAGTGGCCATGAACCATGCAAGTCAGTGTCCTGCTCAAGGCTATACAAGGAGTTCATATAATAATAATTTGTTATTCATACCCCGCCCATCTGGGCAACTCCCAATAGAATATTAAAAAAAGATAAAGCATCAATCATTAAAAACTTCCCTAAACAGGGCTGCCTTCAGATGTCTTCTAAAAGTCAGATAGTTTTTTATTTCCTTGACAACTGATGGGAGGGCGCTACTACCGAGAAGGCCCTCTCCCTGGTTCCCTGTAACCTCAATTCATTCAGTGAGGGAACCGCCAGAAGGCCCTCGGCGCTGGACCTCAGTGTCCGGGCTGAATTATGGGGGTGGAGACGCTCCTGGGCCATGGCAGTTTAGGGCTTTAAAGGTCAGCATCAAAACTTTGAATTGTGCTTGGAAATGTACTGGGAGCCAAGGTAGATCTTTCAGGACCGGTGTTATGTGGTCTCAGCGGCTGCTCCCAGTCACCAGTCTAGCTGTGTAGCCAGACTTTGAACCTAGGTCGCCTGAGTTCCAAACTGAATGCTATCTTGCGGGTTCCTTGGGTTCATAGTTTAATGACATTTGCACTACTTTTGTTTTATCCACAGCACTTGGACACATTTCTGAGCGAGATAAAAGCCATTGTATCCAAGCACTCTTACACAGAAGTCCTGAACGCTTGTGCCAGGGTATACGCCACTCTTTGCGGTGAAGACGGTTCTGGCCATAAAAAAGTGGGCTTGGCCAGAGATGAACTGGTGGATGAACTGGTGCACAATCTAAACCAGAGTTTGGACACCTTTTGGGATGAGGTGGGTGTGAAGTCTGGATATGTAACGAGAAATGAAACTTAGGTTTCCAGAGCAAAATTTTGTACAGGATTTATTTTTGTTAATTTTGCATGCTCTCTCTCTCTTTCTTTGTGTGTGTGTGTGTGTGTGTGTATACAAGTGCAAACATGGCAAGATCACATCTGATTGATTTCCCTAATCATGTTCCTAATATATATGAAGAGGTGGTAGGGTTTATGTGATATTTGCATAGGCACGGCTGAGTAGATTTGCCAGTTCACAAGCTGGCAATGCTGCCTGCCTCCTTGGTTGTTTCATGGGGTGGGGAGGATGTCCTTTTCCTCCCTCTCCCTCCACCAATGGAGAAATACTCAAGTCCTCTAGGCTATAGCAGGTGCTGGGAGGAAAAGGGCAAAAGGTCTGTCCAAGGCATGAGCTGCATCCCCTCCTGTCGCCTTGGAACGTTTAAAGTTAATAATAGGAAGCTCTTCGAAGATTCATTATGGGAACCTTCTTTAGCCCAATATACTCCTACACAGAAGTGATATCCATGCTAGAAATGTATCACATGCAAAGTGGGCCAAACTTTAATGATGGTCTTTACCTTTTTTTTTTTTTGTTTAACTGTTTAGATCCTGCCACAACAGTAATTACCACAAATATTTCTATTGCTTGTTTTCTGTTTGAAGTAGTGCAAAGAATCCCTCTATTGGAATATAATGTGCCTCTCTTGATAGAGTGCTGCATGATTTGTGAACATTTAAGTCTGTTCTTCACATCTCGGGGAACTGATATTCTACCACTAGACTATTTAAAGTCTGCATTCTTAGCTAATGACTGTCTGCTATTTGACATCATTTGTCTGAGGTCCAGTGAGGAAAAAATAATTTAACTAATTGGAGATGAAACCGAGCTTTTTCCTTATTAGGGCAAGGAAGACATTTCCTCTTCCATAACTTTTTAAAGTTCAGCCTCTGCATGGCAATTGCTTTGTTAAAACATCTTGCAGCGTTTTTAAACCTTAAAAGTGGCTTTTGCATTTCCATTTGTGTTGGGCTGGTTGGGGGTGGGATTTGCTACAGAAATACTTGAAAAGGTTTTCATTAGTTCTAAGAATACAAGAGCAGCTGTTGGGAATATGAATAGCTTGCAGACTCGGTTCAACAACAGTTGATCAGCTGTGCCATTGCTAACAGATGTCATTCCAACATATAAGAGTTCATGCTGATAGTTTTGTTTCTTTTCTTTAAAAAAATGGAAGTACAGTAAATGTGTCAGGTTAAATTTGCCCACACTTTATTTTTGGTAGAAAATAATAAGAAACCATGAATTCTGCACCAACCCGCACCAGCTTATGCAGTGAGATCAGCCAGATTCCAGCCATTAACAACCTAGTTTTCTGCAGATTTCCAAGTGGGGGGGGGTGGATTAGAGAGAAATATGCTTGATTTCCATTATTAAGGCTGGCTTCCTAATGTGATTCTTGCAGCGGCATTTAATCCACGCAGGTTGGGGAGGGAAAGTTCCTGCCATTCCATGGAACTTTGCACACACCCACCCACCCGGCAAAGACTTGGTGAGGGGTGGCATCCTGCAGTTCGACAGATCATCTGATGTGAGTCAGAGCAACGCAGGAGCAGCCCAGCATAGGGGATCCAGTAGCAAACTTTCAGCACTCTTGCAGGAAGACTGCATATCTCCCAGTAGGCAGTGCAGGCAATCATGCTGCCTCTGTGCCAAATAACTGCTTACAATGGGAAGAAAACTCTATGCCAGTAGTAGCCAATATGGTGGCTTCCACTTATTGTAGGCTACAGCTCCCCTCATCCATGCCCATTGGGCATGCTAGCTGGCGATGATGGGTAGTAGTAATAATAATAATAATAATATTTATACCCTGCCCATCTGGCCGGGTCTCCCCAGCCACTCTGGGCGGCTTCCAACAAAATATTAAAATACAGTGGTCTGTTAAACATTAAAAGCTTCCCTGAACAGGATGGCCTTCAGAAGTCTTTTAAAAGTTGGGAGTTGTTCTTCTCTTTGACATCTGAAGGGAGGGCGTTCCACAAGGAGGGCGCCACTACTGAGAAGGCCCTCTGCCTGGTTCCCTGTAACCTCAATTTTCACAATGAGGCAACCGCCAGAAGGCCCTCGGCGCTGGACCTCAGTGTCCAGGCTGAACGATGGGGGTGGAGACGTTCCTTCAGGTATACTGGTATTGTTGTCCACAGAATCTACCTGCTCTATATTTTATTGTTGTTGTTATTTTTGTTTTGTCTTGTCTAAATTTCATCCAAGGATCACAGGGTGGTTTACAAAATAAAAATAGATAACATAGTAACAAGCAAAATCAATAGCCCCCCACAATTTAAAATGCCATAGATTGTTTAATTAGCCCAAAGGCCTGGGAGAGGAGGAATCTTTTCGCCTGGCACCAAAAGATATGTAACAAAGGTGCCAGGCAAACGTCCCTGGGGAGAACATTTCACACATGAGAGGCCACCACAAGAAAGGCCCATCCTTGTGTTGGTGGCATACAAAGGGCCTCAGAGGATGATTGCAGGGTGTGTGTCGATTCATATGGGGAGAGGCAGTCCTTGGGGTGTGCAGGTGTATGCACTGTGGGGGGAGTCTGCATGTTGTGTGTGTGTTGGGAAGGGGGCAGGAATACTGCAGGTGCCTTTCCCCCTATCCAAGCCTGCTTTTCAGAGAGAGAAGATTCTGCTCAAATGTCACATAGTCTTTTCTCCTGTCTCCTACACAGGGAGGAGGGTTTCGTGCAGAAAAAGAAGGAATTCATCAAATATGCTTGACGCTGCGAAGAATAACTGCTTTTCATCAGTGAGATGCTTGTTTATGTTGATTATTAATTCACTTTAGTGACCCTCTGTGGGCACATAAAATTAGAATAATGCTGCTTTGTTTACAGACCTAAAGCCAGGCAGCATAGAATCATAGAGCTGGGACCCATCTAGTCATCTAGTCCAACCCCCTGCAATACATAATACATTGTATTAAAATGTAAGATTGCTGGGTGAAATTAAGAAGTGCAGGTGCTGGGATCAGGAAACATCCCAGGGTCTGCTCTGAAGGCACATTAAGCAGCTGCCCCGCTGAAGGTAAGCAAGTCCACCTGGGAGCCACCTTGGGTTCCATGATGGAAGAAAGGGGGGATATAAATGGAAGAAAAGAAAGGCTTTGCTAATGTCAGCCAAGACGCTATGAGACTCAAAGTTTCTAAAGTCTGTGGAGAGTGTTTTGGGGCCCATATACAGATGAAAGTTCTGGTGTTGGCACTGTTTCCTGGTCAATTTAGATAAAGTGAAGGCCCACTTAGAGACATTTAAATATAAAGGCTGCCACCTTTCAAGATGTTGTAAAAGAATAAATAGTGAATATTGGCTATATTTTTAAATACAATGGTACCTTGGTTTAAGAACAGCTTAGTTTATGAACAACTTGGATTAAGAACGATGCAAACCCGGAAGTAGGTGTTTTGCTTTGTGAACTTTGCCTTGGAATAAGAACATGTTTCGCTTCCTGTCGAGTGTGTTCCATTTGTACATTGAGTCCCCCGCTGCTATGGGAAAGCAGGCCTTGGTTTAAGAACGGGCTTCCGGAACAGATTTAAGTTTGTAAACCAAGGTACCACTGTAACAGGATTCTCTGGAAAGTTTGGTTTCTAGTTGTGCAAATAGGGGTCTGGGACTTTTTTTTTTTAAGAGTCAGACTGAAGCCCTCCACCCTGCCTGCCATTCATGTCTGAAATGGAACTCCGTTCTGAATTCACCACATTAATGCTGTGTCACAGTGTAAATACATAGCATGATGGATGGCACTGAGGTAGTGGGATAAATCTAGGATTTTGCTGAGCATCCGCCCCTGATCTTTGTACCAGGGAGCACATGGCACATGTCCTCTTTGCATGCTAATACTTATATCATAGGCTTGCTGGTTTCAAGGGACTAGAAACATCTATAGTGCTGTAGACAGGCATCATCAAGCACTTCTGTTTATTCATGCAAAATTAGTATAGCTCAGTTGGTTAGAGCATGGTGCTGATATCGCCAAGGTTGCAGGTTCAATACCCCATATGGGACAGCTGCCTATTCCTGCATTGCAGGGGGTTGGACTAGATGATCAGCAGGGTCCCTTCCAACTCTACCGTCCTATTAAATTGTTGTATTTGTTTGTTAAGATTGGAGTACTATAGGCGTGGGCTAGAATGCTGTGTGCTCTCTGGGAATGGGAGTCCTGCCTTGCATAGATCTTGCTGATAAGCCAGATTATTATTTCCCCTGCACTGCTCCCTGCGGGCCAAGTTTGACAAATGGGAGGGGCCTGATGCTACAAATATAAGCAAGCTCCATTTTGTGTGAACCGGGGTCTTTTACCTGATGCCATATATGATGTCGGGTGTTGGGCAGCTGGGCATGGCTTTGCCGAAATGACCTAGCAGGCCAAATTAGGCCCCCTATTTTGGCATTGGGATGCGGATGGCACTGTGGGTTAAACCTCAGAGCCTAGGACTTGCCGATCAGAAGGTCAGCAGTTCGAATCCCTGCGACGGGGTGAGCTCCTGTTTCTCAGTCCCTGCTCCTGCCAACCTAGCAGTTTGAAAGCACGTAGATATATAGGTACTGCTCCGGCGGGAAGGTAAACGGCGTTTCCGTGCGCTGCTCTGGTTCGCCAGAAGCGGCTTAGTCATGCTGGCCACATGACCTGGAAGCTGTACGCCGGCTCCCTTGGCCAATAAAGCGAGATGAGCGCCGCAACCCCAGAGTCGGCCACGACTGGACCTAATGGTGAGGGGCCCCTTTACCTTTATTTTGGCATTACCAGTTCAGGCAATTTATGCAACACAACTCTTGCACCCCTTTTAGCACTTGTATTCTCACAGTGCTGGAACTTGGGACTCTCCTTTTGAATTGCTAAATAGTGTGGGAACAAGTAGGCTTTGAAGATGATTCTGAATCTGTGGCAATCCACAGTCTAGTTGTAATAGGCTGTAAAAGTCTAGTTGTAATAGGCTGCTTTCCACTTGCTTTGTTGGGCTGGATTAATTTGGTTGGGTTTTGTTGTTGTTGTTTTTTTACAAAAAAAACCAGTTGAGTTAAAGCCATGCTTCATTGTGCAGATTGCCAAGCTAAGGATTTCTGAGGGGTGTGTTTTTGTTTTTTGTTAAACGAGTTGGAATCAAAATGATGAGTAAAGAGGGTGAGGGCAGTCTTGACTATTCTGTTGATGGGACTGTGTTGTCACAGCTGCTTGAAAGTTCTCAGAGTGATGCTGTGTTTCCTTTTGGACTTGTAGTGCTCATGATCTCACCAGGTGGAATCTCTATGACACACTGGCTAAGCTCCTTGGTTTTGAGGTGGAACAAAGTCCTTTACCTGTTCAGGTAACCATGACCAAATTATGGACCAGAAAATATTTCGTGTCTCCAAAATAGCACACCAGTGTAAATTAAGTCCTAGTTTCAGCATCCCATGGGTTTAATGACCTCCCCCACTCCCTGGCCATTTTCCATCTTGTTAGGCTGAATTTCAGCTGATCCTTGAGTCTGAGTAGAACACATTCTTAATTCAGTGACAGAAGTGGTGTTTAGATGTGGGTGAATCACTGGATTCTTTATTTGTGGCAGAGGAGTGGAATTTTCCGTAGTGAGGTGACTACTCATGTTAAGCTTCTCGGTTCAGGATTTGAAATGATTAAGTCACGACTTGGTTTTCTTTTGCAGATCCTTTGGCCTGCTTTACAATGTGCTTATTCTGCACTGCTTTGGCAGCTCTCTTCTGCACTAGAGACAACTTCTACCAAGGTTAGTCCCAGGGTGGGGACTTCAAGCCACTTCTCAAGGCTTCTTTGTGTCCTTTTGTGCTTTGTTGGTCAATTTGGAGCTTCAGAAGAATTTGAGCTTCCAGAAGCAAAAGTGGCTCACCTTCTGATTTCCTGATTCTGGTGCAGTAGTGACTCAAAAGCAAGCCACGCCATCCTTGAGCTCCCACTTCAGAGATTATTTGGAGTCCTTTGTGAGATCCATTATCCTCTTCTTCCCAGGTTGCATCAGAAGCATGTTGTTCATACTTTTGCAAACCTTGCATCTGATAATATGCAATTGGGTAGAGAGAGAGCAACTACCTGTGAAGCAGGGGCTTCACACACTGAATTTTTTCTTCCTCAGGAAGAAAATCATCATGGTAACATGTGCTTTCCTTTGATCACATGGACACTGTGTGCAAATGTGAACTGCTTGAGTGTAAACCACTATGAGGTTTTATCAGTGCTTTTTTTCCCTTAAAAAATGTTTAGGGGTACTCTCATTTTGACTCAAGAAAAATCACCATTTTATAGTTCAAATCGGGGAAATAAATACAGTAAATGAAGAAAAGTACAAAGATTCACTAAATGTTTAAGGGTATGCATCCCCGCAGAAGAAAAGCACTGGGTTTTATTACAATCAAGCAGTATATAAATAAAATTAACACTGTGGGCAGCATGTTGACGTCTTCCTAGCACATGCAGTGTACACATGGCCAAAAAAGTGAGTTTATATTTATATTCTATACCATTAGAGAGGATAGGGGCAACCTGCCCTGATGAGAGTTTTTGGGAAACAATTAAAGGGCACCTGGGACACCAAAACGTCTTTGGCTGCCATATTGTACCTGGTAAACAATGATTATATATACAAAATACACCCGGATGATCCCTGAGTGACTTCACGAATCTGTTTTTTGATAGAAAACCCAAACAAATCATGCCAGCAGCTCATTTGCTGCATGCTTGTGTGGTTTCTGTCTTGATTTCATCTGCGGCTTTTTGTGGGATGCTGTAGCCAGTTTTCTGGGGGTACTTAAGGGTACGCAGTACTGGCACCTGCTTTCCCCAGAAGAAAAGCACTGGCTGTGTCTCAGAATGAAAAAAGAAAAGAAAAGAAAGGATGTCACTGTGAGATTTAAAAAAATATTCTTTATGCAAATCAGCACTTCCCACTCTGGGACACCTTGGTCCCCTGCAGCAGGGACCTGAGTGACAAGGGGAAGTGAGCTGACACAGATTGGAGCTGATTACATCTTGTCCTTATTCCACACTATCACTACGCTGTCTATATAGTGTGACAGATTGTTGCAAAACAGTGGATGGGAGGAATAAACCCTCATTAGATTCTGTGCACATCTCTGTGCTGCGCTACTGGCAAGATAGAGAGTGAAAAACTGCTGGATACAAAGGTAGAATGAGGAGGATCATGGTGTCCTGTGGATTTTATAGAGATTTCTCACAGCTCCTGCGACTCCTTGCTCCCCCCCTTCCTCTGTGCTTCCTCTTCAAACAGAATAAGATGCGAAGAAGAAACTTGAGATGCTACAAAGTTCTGCACCTTTCACAGAAGTCTTGAGATGGGCTTCGATGACATAGAATTATTCAAAGAGGCATTTTGCAGAAATAATTTCTGATTTTCTCCTTCCCCTTAAAGGAAAGCATTCTTGCCTTGAGGACACGCTTGAAGCAGTACTGCCACATATGTACGTGCTACCTCAGCCACCGCAGCAGAAAGTTACGTGAAAAGGTAAGAATCCTACAAGCCCTTTCATATGACTTTTCCCTTGAGATTTGCACCCCTCCCTATCCTAAGAGCAATGTGGGCAAGTGTTGCGTACACATATTCAGAAGAAGTACTCCCCTGTTTTGAGGGGCGCTGCATTGACTAGAGATATTAAATTTTGGGGGAGGAAGGAAGAATTGACTCTAATCTCTGTACAACACAGCACTCAGTTGCTGGTGTGACTTAGTGGCTAAGCAGGCTGAGCTGTGAACCAGAAAGACGCTGGTTTGCATCTTGTGTCTGCCATCAACTCACTAGAGGCATTAGGCAACCCACTCGTTGCTCTCATCAGCATCTCCAACTGCAGCATGAGGGAGAATAATATTGACTTGCCTAAGAAGGTGGTTGTAAGGCTTACAGGTAGAACATGCTTTAAACACTTGAAAGGACCAAGGAGGAGGATTAGTCCAGTTCCCTGGTGGACCATAGTGAGGATTTATTCCTCATGAGAACAATTAACCCAGTTTGGTGCTTCTCCACACGAGGAAATTGCAATCTCCCATCTTGTCATCCTGGGCCCAGGTGGGAGTAACACTCCCTAGTGGTTGAGATTGGGAATTTAGTTGTCTCATAGGAATTTTTAACCAGTGGTGTCTCTGGAAGCGTCTTCAGTTTAAAGTTCCTGTTGATTCACACTTTGTGGTGTTAATGGTGTTTCCCCCCCCCCCCCGGTGTTGCCCATGGGGATTGGATGAAATATGAAGGTGAGCCTGTGAGGAGAAGGGGTTTGCTTGGTTGTTACTGGGCAGTTGCTCCCACTGTGGGCTGGATTTGGCAGAAGAAGTGCTTTCACTTTCAATAGGACCATCCCAGTAAGCCAAGTAGGCCAAATCTTAAGCTGTACTTTGCTGTGTGTTACTAGTACAGGTGAGATGGAGAATGGTCGCTCAGCAGAGTTCCCAGGTGGGCAGCATGTGCTGCCTGGCATGGCTTTCCTTGGGGCTCAGAAGAAACATTTCCCCTTGCAGACAGCCCTTGGAATTGGCCAACTGCTGGGGCTTGTGGGAGTGCCTGCCAAAAACCTTGTTTAAATTGGCCAATCACGACCTTCGAAGTGGCTGTGGCAAGAGCGGCAGACCAGAGTAAAGAAGTCTTCACTCCAGTCCACTCCCAGAATGCTTAAGCCAATGGTGTTGGTCCCCAACAACACTGTCAGCAGAGCATCAACTCTCCTGCCCCCACCCAATATTCTGCTCCCTTGGTGCTGTGGTTCAAAATGGTTGCTGTATTTGGGGCTGGGAAGGATTTTGCCTCCAAACAAATGGACCCATTCAAGGGCTTTGCCTTCCTCATAGCAATCATCACAATTTTTGGCAGATAAGGAATTGGTGGAATCCTTAATCTAATCTCAGGTGTGGGGTTCGGCAGGGGGAAGGGCGTACTTTGTGTGTGTGTGTGTGTGTGTGTGTGTGTGTGTGGCTTTGAAATTGGCATTTCACAAGCTGAATTATAGCTGGTGAGGTTTTTGTATTTTTTGAATGTTCAAGGTTTTGATGTGCTGTAATCCAATGTTATGTTACAATAATATGGTACAGCATTTTTTTAAAAAAATATTGTATCTTTAGCATTATATTGTTATTTACTGCCTTGGTGCACGCGGTCCTGAAAGGTGGCTAGTAAATATTTCAAAATAAGAGTGCCTAAGTGCCCACACGACCTGGAAGCTGTACGCCGGCTTCCTCAGCCAATAAAGCGAGATGAGCGCCACAACCCCAGAGTCGGCCACAACTGGACCTAATGGTCAGGGGTCCTTTTACCTTTACAAGTTGTTTTTCTTTTATTTTTCATTGTAGGCTTTTATGATACTTTGCGACTTGCTGATGATTGTAAGTCATCAAGGTTTAAGTGATGGACTGATTGAGTGTGTGGAGTACCTTCCCAGTTCATCTCTTCAATCAAAACTGCTCTTCTTCGTTGAGGATCATGTTTTCGCAGAGGAGCCAAGAGAATTCAGAGGTCAGCAGCGCTTTCCAGCAAGGAACTAAACATACGTTGCTGATAATGTCTGTGTTCCACTTAGTAGTGTTCTGCTACCCAAGGTAGACAGGGCGATAGCAACTAAAATCACATACTGAAATTACATGCCTCGGTGGGCTTACTGGAACAAAAAGTTTTAGTAGGCTCTGAAAACAGTACAGCGATGGTGCCTGTGTAATATCAGTGGACAGGGAGTTCCCAGGGTGTGAAGGAAGATGGAGTGGATGCACCACGGGAGGTGCCAATGTGATCGCTCATCATGTGTTTATTTCGGTATGGGGCTTTCAATGCTCTCCTGTTTAATCTTCCTCCTCATTCTTGGTCCCCATGATATAGATTCTATTGGCAGTCAGAAGTCAACCCTGTGGTTAACATCTACTGCAGGTTCTGGCACTGAAGATGGAGAATTTACTCCAGAAAAATACCTTGTGCCATCGTTTATATTTCCTACAAGAAGTTCTACCCAACACTTTAGTATTAGTATTTCTAGCATATAGGTTAGCACAATGCATCAGGAAATGTTATTTGTTATTATGAGTTGCACTTGCACTGATTTTTATTATTTTTATCCAGCCATATATGAATGTGATTAACTTCCGAGTCATAGTTACATAGGGTTTAGGAGACCTCCAGTATTCACTTGCTCCTCTTTGCTGCTCTGTACATACTGCTTTTCAGTGAGGAGATCCATGTGAAATAGCAGATGAGTTGTTAGCACTATCATCAGCCTTGATAGCTCAGTTGGTTAGAGCGTGGGGCTGATAATGCCAAGGTTGCAAGTTTGATCCCCGTATGGGACTGCTGCATATTCCTGCATTGAAGGGGTTTGGACTAGATGATCCTTGGGGTCCCTTCCAACTCTGTGATTCTATGATGTCTGAATAACAACAAATAAATGCTTTTAAGGTTTTGTGAGCTGGCCATGTACTCAACAGTGTCTATTGCTCAGATTAAGGTTTGTATTTGAAAATGCTTCGGAATGCAGTGTTAGCATGGAATCTAACCAAACTCGCTGCTGTAGTCTTGACAGGAGAAGAAGTGAAAAAGATGGAAGAACAAAAATTGGATGCCTTGCAGCAGAAACGGTGCCTCCTTGCAGCTTATTGCAAGTTAATTGTCCATAATGTTGTTGAGATGACTGCCGCTGCTGAAATCTACAAGCATTATATGAGGGTAATTGAATAATCTCCTTAGTGATGCCTTCCAAATGCTGTAAAAGTTACAGTGGTACCTCGGGTTAAGTACTTAAGTTGTTCCGGAGGTCCGTTCTTAACCTGAAACTGTTCTTAACCTGAAGCACCACTTTACTAATGGGGCCTCCCTCTGCTGCCATGCTGCCGGAGCCCGATTTCTGTTCTCATCCTGAAGCAAAGTTCTTAACCCGAGGTACTATTTCTGGGTTAGCGGAGTCTGTAACCTGAAGCATCTGTAACCTGAAGTGTATGTAACCCGAGGTACCACTGTATATAGCAAGCGCAAACACTGAGTTTATTAGTACACACTCAGTCTTGATGCATGTGCCATGGTGAGTACAAATGAGTACACTCTGTATTCCATTCTGTTTTATTACATTGCTGACTGCACTTTTAGAAGACTCCTCCTTAGCAGCACCCATATTTACACTGTGACAGTGGGTGGTGGGGGGAGAGTTATGGTAGGCTGGAGAAGTGTTTATGTGCATTGCTAATACTCTCACTCCTTTGAGGGAATCTTACAAGGAAAAAACTTTTGCAAGGTGTCTTTAGACTGTTGGCTTTTCCACACCCTGCAGTTTGTTTGTTTTTTAAAAGATAAAGGTAAAGGTACCCCTGCCCGTACGGGCCAGTCGTGTCTGACTCTAGGGTTGTGTGCCCATCTCACTTAAGAGGCCGGGGGCCAGCGCTGTCCGGAGACACTTCCGGGTCACGTGGCCAGCGTGATGAAGCTGCTCTGGTGAACCAGCACCAGTGCACCACACGGAAACGCTGTTTACCGTCCCGCTATAAAGCGGTACCTATTTATCTGCTTGCACTTAATTGTGCTTTCGAACTGCTAGGTGGGCAGGAGCTGGAACCGAGAGACGGGAGCTCACCCCGCCGTGGGGATTCGAACCGCCGACCATACGATTGGCATGTCCTAGGCACTGAGGTTTTACCCACAGCGCCACCCGCGTCCCTTTTTAAAAGATACATGCACCTAAAATGCTTTCAGTTGAAAACTCAAAATACAGGCGAAAGTGCCAACGCTCATATCTGGAGGGTACACTTTCCAGGCAACTGTGCCTGGCTGTGGTTCTGTTTGAGCATACACTGGGAACAATTCTGGTTAGCTGCAATATAGTAGAAGGGCTAAACATAATACAAAACTGTAGCTTGGTGTTATGCGCACCAGCCTCAGGTCCACACACTTCGCTCTACACTGGCGTGGCCATGAATAGGAGATTGAAAGCATTCACTCCAGTTTTAAACTAGCTGCAGTTTGTTGTTTCTTACAAGCCTACTTCAAATCATGGTATGGTCCTGGTTTGTTCAGATAAACCTCGGTTAAAACTAAACTGCAGTTCCTGGTTTGGATGAAGCAAGAGATTGTGGTTTGTTTAAAACAGAAGTGGATGCCTCCGATTTCCTCCCTCCTTGTCACTGGAGGAGGGTGTGGGAGCAGGCCCATTACACATAACACTGAACTGGGTTAGCTTTGTGTCCAAATAAGGTTATCACATGAAACACCTCTGCAAAACTGATCAGGTATGGTCTCTGCGTAATCACACACACAGGAAATAAGCACAGAATGTCTTCAGAATATTCTAGAGCTAGAACCTAGACGTTTTGTGCAGCGGGGTACGCCCGGAGGGGAAGATTCAATACCTTCCTGCTCAGTTCTTATTTGATAACTTCACCAGTAGCATTGACTGGAATATTTTTTTAGGTTTTCCTAAAACAAGCAGATTAGGCCTGTGATTTTTCTTTTCTCCACTCTCTTGTTTTAATATAGATATGAGCTATGATCCTGTTTGGAAGTGAAACTCACTTCCAATTAAATGTGTTAAATCAGGAGTGTACTGCACGAATAAAATCATGAGAAAACACTTGCAATGTACAATGGAGCCTAAATACCATCATTCCTTAGACAAAGCTATAAATAAGTTAACTTGTTTCATTGTATTTTAGTATTCTGCTGGAAGCCGCGAGTGGCTGGGGAAACCCAGCCAGGTGGGCGGGGTATATATAATAAAATTATTATGATAATAATAACTCTTTTGTTTTATTTTTTAATACTCTTTTAAAAAATAATGCTATTCCTTGATGTGATTGAGAGTTTTCCCCTCTTTGCCATTTAACAGACTTATAATGACTTTGGCGACATAATTAAAGAAACCTTGAGCCGGACGAGGCAGAATGACAAAATTCAAAGTGCAAAAACACTGATTCTCTGCTTGCAGCAGGTAAGGCGATTCCTGTATACATCCCATTGGCAGGATTCTAAGGAGGCCCTTCTCCATCTAGCCTCAACTCTTGGTTAGGACTATATTGGGGGGACGGGGGACATGCTCCTTCAGGTATTTAGTCATTCAGGCCTTTATGTGTCATCTGTAAAATTCTGAACACAGACCAGAACTGTGTTGGTTGCCAGGGTAGTCCTTTAAGAATGGTGCGATGTGGCTCCAAATATCGACTCCTCTTAAAAGGCAATTTACTGCGTTTTGCACTAGCTGCAAAACGCTCCTCCAAATTGTTTACCTCCACATAGAATAGATTTTAGGGAGAAAGGCAATGGCCTACTTGCCATCCTAATATGCTGGCTTTATGCAGGGCCAGACCTATCATTAGGCAGGCTGTGGTAGATGCCTCAGACAGCTGTTTTGGGCAGTTCATGAAAAGGCAGGCAATTGTTAGTTGGTTCATTTATTATGATTTTAGTTTTACTGGCAGAAAGGAGAGGTGCTTGTGGGATTTTCTGTGGGAGGTGCCAAAATAACTTGGCTGGCCCTGGGTACCATGAACCTTGGCTTTTTGTAGTTGGAAATGGTGTAGCCCCAATACAGGTTCACCATTTCCATGTGAGCAAGGCCCCAGATGCCCTGATACATTTTATCTTGGTGTCATATAAAGAATGCAGAATTTTGCTAGCCTAGGCTAGCTTGCTCAGAGCTGTCTTATCTGCTCTGCAAGCTTATGTGCCACCCCACCCTCCAAGCTTCAGAATGCCCCCCTTCAGATGGCTGACATATGAGCCCAGTGGATTTCAAACAATGTCGTCAAGAGCTTAGGAAGTGCCATGACCCATCTGCTGAAATATGAGAGGTGGGGAGGCTCAGCAGTATTTAGTGAGCTGCGCTCTGCTCACATAAGTCAGTGTTTACATATCACATAGGCAACCAGCCCAGTTTGGGAGTTTCATTGACCTTGGAAAGTTCGAACCTCAAAGCATGCTAATAACCCTCCTAGCCAGTTGGCTTGGGGAAAATCACATTCTCTCTTGTATTAATGAGCACTTCGGGCTTGTTCTCCTCCATTTATTCAAGCCAGACTTCAATATAAAATGTATTCAGAAACTGTGAGCAAAATCTGATCCACAAAAATATTCCTCAGAAAAAGTATTGGGATGTGTTAAAAAAACAGTTTCCCCATATTCAGAAGAATTCTGAAAGGGGTTAATTGCATGTTACATGCAAATGGATAATTCATGTTGTTTAATTAAATGGCATCTCTCAGAAGGCATGGTTTACTTGTTTATTTGCATGCTCTCACACCATTTTGTACTGGAGAAGTGGCAGAGTTTAGGTGTCTTAATTGTGTCCCCTATGTATTCTGATCTGCCCACCACCCGCCCGGATTCCCACCTGTAGCGTTTGGATTCTTGCTCAGCTTGGTGGGATTCTAAAAATATATAATCAGATTACTGGTGCTTAACTGCGTCCTGAGCAAGGAATTTGTCAGATGTATGGCAGGTATGTGTTCTTGGGGCTTTCCCCCCTTTAATTGCCTGGAAAATTTTATATCAATTCCTGTGGTCCACAGCTGTTTCAGAAGCATGCCAGAAGCCAGGACAACAGCAATAGCATTAACAGCATAGATTCCTCCTTCAACAACATTAAAGAGCTCGCACGGCGCTTTGCTTTGACATTTGGCTGGGACCAGGTGAAAAGTCGAGAGTCAGTAGCCATGATACACAAGTAAGTGCCAAATCCATGTTGTCCCTTGGTCTTCCATTGTGTGGCAACCATGTTATAAAGCTCTCTCTCTCTTGTTTTCTTCTCTTCCTTACTGTTGCTTAAAGGGATGGTATTGAGTTTGCCTTTCAAGGAATTGGTGCCCTGGAAGGGAAGAGCCTGCCTCCCAATCTGAACTTCCTGCTCATCCTCAGTGAATTCTCCAATAAGCTTCTAAAGCCTGACAAAAGACTTGTGTAAGTTTTCCCTTTGGTGTTCAAATGCTTCTGGATGTTGGAATTCTATGGTAACACTGGACAGCACAGGAGTCTCTGTGGTATTGAACTTAAATAAACTCTTACGTACAGGAGGTGTTAACTGAGGCATAGCATGGCTCCTGCTTACAAACTACTTGTGCATTTGTGCTCGGAGCGAATAAATGGCAACCTCTCTGTAGACAATTCTGCCATGGATTTCTGTTAATGCCCTCCTCCTTGGTCTTCTGCTGCCAATTTGAAGAGGTGGGCTGAGCTGTGTGGACTCAGGCTTATTTTTGCTGCTAGCATAGCTCACACAGCACAGAAATGGACAAGCTGTGGCTATCTGGATATTGTTGGTCTACAGCAGGGGTTGGCAAGGTTTACCTTGCCTGGGCCGGTTCACTGCCATGGAGCCCCCTTTGTGGCGTCCCCATATTGCAGGCACTCATGAGCGCCCATGCGCAGACGCGATTTCTGGCACTACGGAAGTGAGTCCCTGTGATGCACTGGTTTAGTGCAGCACGCAGGGATTCACCGAGCGGGTGGCTCAGTTTGGGGACGGCTCGTGGGCCGGTTAAATGACTCCCATGGGCCACTTGTGGCCCATGGGCCTTAGGTTGCCTACCCCTGGTCTACAGCTCTCATCATTCTAGGAACATTTGCTATGCTTGCTGGGGTTGATGGGAGTTGTGTGTCCAACGATCTATAAAGGGCCACAAGATACTTGACATACAACTTAATTCTGTGTGCTTTTAGGCTGACCCTTGCTGGCCAAACCACTCCTAAGAGTGATGCAGGAGTAGGAAGAGTTATGTGAAGCTGCACACATGCATACACACTGTTGGTGCATGTTATGAGCAAGCAGTGTTGTTATCTATCCCTTGTCCACAGGCGAGCCACTGGAATATGAAAAGCAATTAGGAAACTGCTGTAATAGTATACTCTTGCTACACTAAGCAAGCACCTTTAAAGTCTACGTTAAACATGCCATACTTTAAATGTCCTTTCTGTGTGGAATTGTTTCTGAATTAGTGTTGTCTTGTCTTAGCTGATCGATGGGCTGCCTTGGTTGAGAAATAGAGAAAAGCTATAGTGAACCACCTCCTTGTCAGAGAAGAGCTCCTGATCCTTCGGTCGTTTGTATTTCTCCCTCTTGTTCACATCCAGATATAGTTACTTGCTGAGATATACCTCTGAACCAGCACTTTGTAAAGAAGAATTTGTGTACTCGCTGGAGTGGTACAGAACCTCTTTGCTGGCCAGTGATGAAGATGAGAGTTCTATCATCAGCAGCTTAAGTGAATGGCCATCCGATAGGACACCATGTAAAAAAAACCTCTTTGAAGGTATAATGTGACTATTTTATTTTTAAAAGTTATAATAATAATATGTATCTGTAGCTAATATGTATATTTGTAGGTAATATCTGTAGGTAATATGTATATAATATATGTATCTGTAGGTAAACAATATACCGTAATTCTCTCATCTGGTGTCTTGTAGCAGTTGTATGGAACAAAGCAATCACACAATAATTAATTAATCTATATAATGCAATTTAACCATGTATATTCAGTAATCACAAAGTCATTTATTTAGCCCTTTCAGTTTCTCCATTATCCTAGCTTGCCAGATGGAACAATACTCCCTTCACCCCTTTGCTGTTCCAGGGGTTCTCTGAAACTGCCCCCTCAAGCCACTTTTTGTAGCATGCAGGGAAGGGAAAGCTCTGTTGCTGACAAGGCTGATCAGTATCAATCCCGACAGTGAGATAAGATATAAAAAGGGTAGAGAACTATCCTTAGACGTTTCCCCTGAGTAAGCCAGCATTTTGTACCCACTGAGCATGCTTCCTTGGTTTTGTTTGCTGCATTTTTAAAAATATACTTTTGCAAAACTCAGGGTTTCCTCAAAGCTGCTGCCGCCTCTGTTTTGGCTACATAAGCACAGACATTTTTTCATCAGGATCGGAAATACAAAAGTTTCTGTATCCACTGAGAAAACATTTTATATCCTGGCCCCTGGAAGCAACCCATTCAGCTTTGAATCTTATATTCTTTCTCCCCTACCATGGCTCCCCACATAAACCCTCTCCTGAAGTTTCGTTGTGGCCTTTGATGTGGTACAAGGAACAACAGTGACATGTAGATGGATGATGGATATAATTCGTTGTTTCCAGGATCCTGCGCCAAAACCAGTCACACTGAGATGGCAAACACACCTTCACATGCCCATTGCCCATCTGACCTCCCTTCCTTGGCACAGAATAGCAGGAAGAGGCTAAAATCCCATGACAGTTGTCACCAAGAATATCCATCAGGTCCTGAAAGACTGAAGAGAAAATATAGGTAAGGAATAGGCTTGGGATTATCTTTGTAACTTGGAATCTCTCTCTTGGCTGTAGTTGCTGCAGCACTTAAGAACTGAATCATTTCAACTCAACCTTTACTGAAGAACATATGAAGCTGTTTTGTAGGGTCTGTTTAGCCCAGTATTGTCTACTCCCATTGGCAGCAGCTCTCAAGAGTCTTGGGCAGAGCTCTGGTATGCTGTCTTTAACTGGAAATGTCAGGGTCCTTCCTGAAGTGTATTGTTAGCCACCAGTTCTTAACTTCAAAAATGAGTGTCTCCATGATTCCTATTAGAAAAGAAGTCTTTTTTTGGCCTCTAGATTGCAAAAACTAGTTTTCAAGGACAGCAGCTAATCTATCTGGCTTCTCGTTTTAGTATTCCAGATGGTGTCAAGGTAGAAAATACAGTAGAGGTTCTGGCTGAAGAGGCTGATATTGATGTTGTTGGTGCTGACCAGGTAAGGATGGCTTTATATTGAGGAGTGGGGAGGAATAAGGCTATTGCTCACAAAGGCTAGCCTTTTCACTTAGCGTCTCAAATCTTTGGCAAACACTCAGTACTGTACACTTTTTAATCTGTTGCGGTAATATCTGCCTACTGTTAATGCCTGTTAAAGACACACACGTAACTGGTAACTCCTAAATTCAAAACCCAATCTGCCCAGCACCACTGTTACCCATTCTTCATTTCTGCTCCGACGAGGAACTAGTGATTGAAAATGCATTTTTAATTAGAAAACATTATTCAAATAGCAATATAACTGCAATTCAAGTTGGCCACAGGGTCTGTACAGAGCTCTGTGTAATAACCTTGATTTGTGTATTATTTAGGAGACGTAAGAAGCAAAGACACTCTGCTTTTTCACGTGAATGAAGAAAAGTACAGGCATTGCAATGGGGGCCACACCTGGTTAGCTGAAAGCATGACATGGTATGGTTATAATATAACTGAATCATGAGAAAGGTAATGGCCAAAATTACAATAATTTCTTCAGCCAATGTTACTACATGGTTTGATATGCTGTTGTGACTATACTTTTTTTCTGCAAACACTTGATTTTCATCTTCGTTTTGCTGAAGTTTCTCTGTCCAAAATGTGACGGCAGATGTAGTCAGGGCAACAATGGCAAAACCTACCATATAGTAGCAGAGCAGTATTTTATGTTGGACCCATGGCAGACCACTTTTGAGACAAGACTGTTTACTTTTTAACACAGAAGCAGGGTAGTGGGTTTCTGGGGAATAGAGAAAGAGAAACTATTTATGTATGTGGGTGGGGAAGGGGAATCCTTAAAAACACAATTTCTAATTTGTATTTCATATGCTTTCTTGTATACCATGGCAGTCTAATATTGGTACTAGGGTGAAAATGTGCTCTATTCATTGTCACTGAGCTTGTAAAACAGCTGTTTGGTTTCATACTTTTATATTATCATGTTTGCAAAATAAAATGAGTGATTGTTTCAATCTGCCTAAGTGAGACATCCTTTTCTTACTGTGGTCAAGTGAAAAAGGAAAGCCTCCTGCCCACAGGTTCCCCGGCTTATTGTGTGCAAACAGACATCTGTTACAAGCTGCAGTAGTATTAAAAGAGTCTACACAGATGTTGAAGGAAATCAATGAATTTACATATATGAAAAAAACTTTATTTGAAAATAACATATTTAAATGTTTTAAACAGATCTGCACTGCAAACAAAATAGCTTACACCTGTTTTCGTTTTACATGAAAAACAGCAAGAATCTTCCTGGAACACAATATTTAGTTCCTCGTGTGAACGTTGAGATAATTAAGGCACTACAAACCTTATGCTTTAAAAAAACTGGCGTAGCAACTTCTAGCTTGTCCAGAAAAGCCATCACTTCTCAAGGGAAGCATCAAACTGTTCAGCTGCTCTGACACCATTGGTATACTCATGGAATGTGTCATTAGCTAACCATTGAGGAAACACACTAAATGCCCATAACAAGGTTAGTGCACATCACAGATCAAGTAAAACTTACATAAGGTTTAAAAATTGGTTCCTTTGACACAGAATACAACATCCACTGCAGTCAAGTGTGAGCGATAAAAACCATTCTTGCAATGGGTGGTGGTGGGGGGTTTAAGTTGAAGGACTAAAAGGAGCACAGTGTGTGTGTGTTAGTTTTCAGGGCAAGACCACATTTTGCTGCGTGCACCAGCATGTCCAGTGATGCTTTGACCTTCACACACAGCTGTGACATTTTTTCTCTTTAAACTCTGGCAAAGTTATTAGATTTCTGCTGGGAGACCATTATCGCTATAAATGAAAACTAGGAAGAATTCTACTCTTTTTTTTTTTAGAGGAGGGGGGAAGGTACGTTGTAATTCCATAAAGGTAATATAACCTATCTATAAATAAATTAACTCTATTTTACAGGCAACAATATAATGAATAAATACAAAAAAGTAATTCCATAAAAAGCAACTTTCTTTTTCAAGGTATCTAAGGGTGATATTAAATGTTAGTCATACTCAGAGTAAGCCCTTTGACCTTCATGTATAAGACCATTCATTTCAATGGGTCTACAATGTCTACTTAGAGTGTGACTAACAATAGCTATCATCCAAAATGATTAAAATATTAACTTTGCAGCACAAAGAACTAAGTTTACTTTTTCTGGAAACTAAGCCCTACATAGATTTAGCAGACCTGCTGCAGACGGTCCTTATTTTTATACAAACAATTCATTCAAAATCATCTTCATAGTCATACTCATCTAAGTCAACGTCTGCCAAATGGGAAGGCATATCAAAGAAAGGCCTTTTTTCCATCTGATATTTCAGCACGTTGGTCTTCTGATGATCTCCAGGGTTCAATTCCGCTTCATAACTAGGAAAGCAACATAGGAATTGATGAAGAAAGTACATATTTATGGACATACATTGTACTTTATTGCATTATGCTCCCAGCTGATCCATTTTTGGTGATAGCTATGTACCATACTCAATTTAGTTACGGTAACTGCTCATCAGTGTTGTTACTCAACATACAGTGGTACCCCCGCAAGACGAACGCCTCGGAAGACGAAAAACTCGCTAGACGAAGGAGTTTTTCGTTTTCTTAGCCGCTTCGCAAGACGCATTTCCCTATGGGCTTGCTTCGCAAAACGAAGCTTGCCCCGCAAGCTCCGGGGATAGCGGGGAAGCGCAGAGCGTCTTCCCTGCTGTCCCCGGACCTCTTTTGAAGCAAGGGGCGGCAACGGGGAGAAGCAATCTTCTCCCCGTTGCCAGCCCCGCAATCTCCGGGGACAGACAGGAAGGCGCGCACGCCTTCCCCTCTGTCTCCGGACCCCTTTTGAACCAAGGGGCGGCAACGGGGAGAAGCAATCTTCTCCCCGCCGCCCCTTGCTTTAAACAGGTCCGGGGACAGAGGGGAAGGCGCGCGGCGCTTCCCCTCTGTCCCCGGACGGTCTCCATAGGAACGCATTGATTGATTTTCAATGCATTCCTATGGGAAACCGTGCTTCGCAAGACGAAAAACTCGCAAGAAGAAAAAACTTGCGGAACGAATTAATTTCGTCTTGCGAGGCACCACTGTATATACTTGTGTATAAGCCAACTTTTTCAGCACATTTTTTATGCTGAAGAAGCCCCCCATGGTTTATACTCAAGTGAGGGTCCCACTTACTGTTTGCTGCCGCTGCTCTGCCAAGCGCAGTTCCTGTGCCTGCCCTTGCGAGCAGCAGAGGCTGTTGGCGGCGGCGGAGGAGAAGGAACGAGCAGCCCGAAAGCAGCCCTTTCAGGCTGCTCCTTCCTCCGCCTTTGCCACTGTTGGCATTTCCCACCCTAGGCTCATACTCGAGTCAATAAGTTTTCCCAGTTTTTTGTGGTAAAATTAGGTGCCTCGGCTTATATTCGAGTTGGCTTATACTCAAGTATATATGGCAATTAATGTTTTACATATAACCAGCCAGTAGCCCTGTTTGCACATAAACTCTGGCTTAGTGTTGGATAAGCCTCCATGAACCCAAACAAAGCATCAATCTCATATGCTCCCCTCCTCTCCTTTCATGCTGCCAAGAGGAAGATTTCTATAAACTTGATTTTCACTTTCAGAGATCCTCAGTTAGCATTATGCACACAGGGGAACATAGTTTAAAAATAAGCAACCCTCAGTTAAACAAGTCAGCTTTGTAGGTCATAGCTTGAAGCTGGATTGTTCCTTCTCAACGATAATCCCCAGTTCATAGGCAACACTGAGTTTCTCTGAAAGCAAAACAAAACTCAGGAGAACTGCTCTTGGCTCCATGGGAGGAGAGAGCAGCATATAAGCCCAGCCCTTTGCTGTGCGATGTGAACACTCATCTATATATCACTAAATCAGAAATGGGGAACCCGTGGCGCTCCAGGTGTTTGTATCAACTTCTCATCAGGCCACGCCAGCGTCCAAGAGAAAGGAATGATGGGAGATGGATTTTAACAACGTACGCAAAGGCCCCCCCCCCAGCTAAGCCATGCTTCAGCATTCTATGCGAACACAGCCAATATTCTTAGGCATGGCTTTGAAATACTTGCTGTCTCACATGACTTTGGAAATAAGCTTGGGCTAGGCTGCATGTGGACTTCCCCTAGAAAAGCCATGGTTGCTACCCAGAACAGGTTTGTGTTTTGTCGCAGGAAGCAAATTCTTCATTAAATAATTATCTTTCCTTGAATTAGTCACTTCGATCTATCTAAGCCTGAGCTGTGGTAATAAAACCAATCTCTTTTGCTAATATTAAGAAGAGATTCCGTAACTGTAGTAATTAATTAATAATAATAATAATACTTGTATATTTATACCCTGTCCATCTGGGTTTCCCCAACCACTCTGGGTGGCTTACAGCATCTCTAAAACAAAAACAAAATGCTTACAGCATCTCTAAAACAAAAACATCAGGCTTTAAAAACTACTCACCAATCATTCCACTGGTCACTAGCTGCTTCCTCTGCTACTAGGACATCATACTCTTCAGCAGCATATTTTTCCCAATCAGACAGTTCTTGGTTTTCATTTTCAGTGCCCTAGGGGTATGATCAATGATGCTTATAATACTGAAGAATGTTAAATGAAATTATCATCAAGGAGACTGTTAAGCTTATGAACATCAACTTGTGACACTAATTGTTCTTACCCTCAACATAGAAAACTGATCCTTCTGCTCATGATCTAAATATTTCTCAATGTTGAAAAAGGTGTCGAAAAACACATTTGCCATCTTGCACTTCTTTAAGTCATGAAGAGTTATTTTCCCTGGAAACAGGATCAGAAACAAGGTTTTAAACGTTTCATAAGTTACGGGCTGTGATAGAATTATTTGGAAAACTGAAAAGGCTTATAACATTCCTTTTACTGATGAACTAGACCTAATAAGCCCTGTGGATAATATATGAGAGATCCCCCAATTAAGATCTGTGGAGTAAGTTCTTCTCAAAAATAATGTTTCCTATTACTATTAAAATCAAAACAGTCCCTTTGGAGCTTCTTCCCAAGAGGATGAAGACTCATTATGAATTCTGGGGCTGGGGGTGACAATTCTTATTTTAGCAAGCTTTTGACTCAGTCTGATAACCTGATAATTTTGCCAATTTTCAGGTTGGAAATTACGACTGAAATCCTGTCATAATGCAATTTATCAGATGATTTTTGCCTGCTAAATGTGATAACTAAACCAGAACATTTAGCCAAAGAGACTTCATACATGATTTTATCTTGTTAGCAAAAAGATTGTGCAGAGAGGCTGTTAAGATGGAAAAGAGCCTATCACCTTCACACTCTGGTTTCACAAGATCAAGCATCTGGCAAAGGCAATCTTCAAATGGCAGTGGTTCAATGGCCATATTGTCCAGTTTTTGACATTGCTCTTCATAAAAGTACTGCAGTTCATACATTGACAATACACCATCCCCATCAAGGTCCATGCAGCGAAACCAGTATTCAATGCTGCAAAGAATAATTAAACAATTTAGCACCCAATTTCAAATTTATTTTTGTATCCTTTGTTATAACATACAAAACACAAAGAACCTTTTGCAAATGGCGGAGAATTTGTGAAATGCTGAGAACACATGCTGAACTTTTAAACTGCCAACAACACCAAAAGTATTCAGCAGCAATTGCTTGTACTGTATATGAATATTGCTTGGAGTATTATACACGCCATTCATTTTGTTGCTTTGTTGTACTGTCATGGGCCAAGAGTTTGGGACACATTGGGCGGAATCCAGTGGGTTCTTCTCAGTGAAGTTGCTCAAGTATAGAGGTATCTGCCAACAGAATACCCTCTCTGATTCTCTCTCTGCTCCTGCAACTCCAGTCCCTGAAAAACTCTTCCAGAACAGATTTGTGGGGCATACTGGAGGGGGATATAGTCAGAAATCACATCCTCTGTTGCTGGCTAAACCAGATGAGGGTAGGCAGTGGGTCTGGTGAGTTAGGGACTTCCCCTGCATACAAAGGGAATTGAGTGGACGAGAAAAACCGTGGTTCCAATAGTCAAAAGGTGATTTCTGCACATGCTGCAGAGGGAAGTGAGGGGCAGATGGGGCTCATCAAGCTGGGAAGGTAGAATATCTGGGAGAAGGAAAAAACTGATCTTAAACCTCTGCTGCCCTTGTGGGATATGTTCGGAAGAAGAAATGGCTAAGGAATAAACCTTACACAAATCCGGATTGGAGTTCCTAAGACAGTTGGATGGCGGCACCTTGTGTGCCTCTTTCTGGCAACTCCTGCAGCCAAGTTGCTGCCAAACGCACTGCTGAGGCTTGCGCCCTAGGGAAGTCACTTTGGTGCTGCTAATGCAATGGTTTGACTTCACCCCCTGAGGCACACTCCATTGCCTCTCGAGACAGGCAAATGCCAACAACATTTCTTACCCTAACCCTCTGGCTCAATGTAGTATGAAATAATTGCACCCCTGATAGCTGGCACCCAGCCTCTCCTTAACACACAAACCTCTTAATTCATTAGTACTGAATGTAAGAAAGATCTATAAAATGAAATTTAATTATTGAACTTTGGTAGCAGCACAAGTCACCTGACACCATGATCTTGTATAAAAGGCCTGCAATTATACTCCTAACAGCTATTTATTCTTACCTGGTTGCAGTCTTTTTATCCTCTTCCGATATTAAAAACCATACAAAATCTGCATAACTTATTTTTCCTTCTTTCTGTGCTTTCTTGCCTCTTTGAGATTCAGGTGATCAAAGCAAAGGGAGAAGAGAAAGTATTAAAAACCGTTTTCATATGTGTATTAGTACTCTAAAACACAACTGTCGCTGTCAGTCATGAAAATGCAGTTGTTGATTGTTTTCTTTATAGTGAAATTGTACTTTTAATATATGGAAAATAATTTATAAATTAGCCTACAGTTTGTCAATCTTTTTAAAAATGAAGCATTTAGAATAATCAATATTAAGGGAAATATTGGATCTTGGAAATATGTTTATATTTATCAGAATTCAGCTGTCCATGTACTTTGCCAACTGCTCTTGAAGCATGATGGTTAAATTTAAATTTAATAAGTAAAAAAGAGACACCTTGTTACAGCTCCTGAGAAAATCCTCTCTATCATCCGATTAGATATAGCTGTGAAAGAGCAAAACGGTTACAGTTAATATGTTAAAGTTAAATCATACATTTTAAATGTTTCAGAGCTTGTGCATAAACACTTTATTAGAAATACTTCATTCCTTGCCTTATTTATTATTCATTAGATTTCTTATGTGTTCTTCACTATAAGGTCGCAGGACAGGATACAACATTATAAAAAGCCAATATTAAAATTGGTTAAAATAGAGGGCCTGGGTGTCTTATATTTACAAATGCTATTTAAATGCCTGCAACTGAACACATGTGCCTGCTTCTACCTGGACAATTGCCAACCTGAATTTTTGAAAAACATCTTACATTTCTTCTGGAACACATTCATACTCTGGCTTCACTGAACAATTTCCTCCCCACTCCAGCAAATGAAGCCTTAGTTCACCAAGGAATCAACATCTAAGGACTCTGGCCTAACAATCAATACCCACCCAGCAGAGATTCTCTTTGGGCATCTTTCAGGTAAAGGAAGTGTGATGTCAGTATGCCCAGTTTGCCCTGTATTTCCCCATGGGAGAGTGTGTCTCTCTTGGGGGAGAGGAAACAGCATCCCTCAGGCCTACATGAGTATCACATACTACACATACATATGCGTGGCAAGGACACTGCTCGTGATGTAAAGGGATTCTCATGCCAGGTAAGAATGCTGAGCATATGAACTGGCCCACTGAACAGACATGGTTCTGTTCAAAATTCTAGCCCCTTCTTAGGTGTGTCTGATTAAAACTTCTTATAAAAGAAACATAAATCCAGTTAAATTTTAATTTCAAGTTCATTGTGAGTCTAGAAGGGATAATCGGCACAACGGAAGTGTTAGTTTTGTTAGCCAATCTGGAGGCTTAGCAGTACAGATAAAATGACATATGACAGTGTAAAAGGTATATAGCCCCAAACCTCTTTGATCATAGCTCTTGATTGTGTATTGGTAATTGTCCTCAGAAGATTGCACCATCATTAAACTAGCACAAATGTTCTGCACTGTACCAGCCAAGCTACTACAATACAGTTGTATTTTACTACTGCAGACTGCCTTTTTATAACTAGTTCCTCAGTCGAAAAGGTTTAAAGCAGATGAAACCGTACAGTTTAGTTCATCTTTCAAATATTTCTCATTCCGTCTGGACTTCAGCAAAATCTCTGATACAGCACCGAAAAGGAAATTATTAACACTATAGATACTGTAAACACTAAGAAGAAGAAGCATCACACAGAAGTGGCATAAGAAAGCACACATTGATTCTGAGTACTGTGTGTGCAGGAGAAGTTGGCTCCCAGTCTACAGGAATGTTCCTCAGATATGCAAAAATACACAGAGTTTTTACACATGTAACATCCAGGTCTACAGACTATTAATTTATGTATTTGAAAATTTAATGGAATGAACTATGATCAAAGATTAAGGATTGGTTTGCTACAAATATGGATACTTTCACAGAAGCAGTTTGTAAGGTGGGGGCAGAGTCACTATGCTGGCTTCACAGCAAGTGGGTCGCTGTTGCTTACCAAAAAGGAGACACAGTGGGGAAATCAGCATTGTGCAAATGCACTGTCAGAAACAACAAAATGACTCTGCTGGTGTGTTTGCATTGCATCGGCCTCTCCCCTCCAAGTAAGCAACAGCCACCTATCTGCAGGGAAGCTAGTGTAGCGGCTCTGCCCCACCTGGCTGGCAACTTCTGTGCTGTCATAGAAGAGCATAGGATATCTTCCAGCTTTGCAGACTCAGAAATGTACTCTCATGCACTATTCAAAATGAACTGAATTGTTCCATTTGTCATACCATGGTCACTATGCCGAGCTAAATCCTTCGGATCAATATAAAGGTCATGATCTGTATCCAGCTCCCAAAATTTGCAGTAGATTACATAGAAGTGCTCATATGAAAAGTATTCTGTCAGCTGGTTAATATCTACTTCCTCTTCCAATAATGCCACATTCTATTGATAAAAGAGAGGAAGTACCGTATTAGCAGCTTGTAGGAAGAATTCAATATCTTATAGGCCCCACTGAGTTCTATACCAACAACTTCTCAAAGTTCTAAATCTAACAGGGAACTGAGGTTTAGTCAAAACTGAAAACAACTTTCACTTGTCTCCTCCCATGTGCATCGAGGAAGCATGTAAACCTGAAGTTCATCTGCAGTGGTGTAAATCATGATTTAATCTACTGCCTGAACTGTGCTTAACAGTTCTGTGATGAAAAATATGATCTTACTTAAATATGGCACAACCTCCTGCAGCAGGCTTTCAACAAACCAACGTAAAATTCAACTGGAACATTATCAAATCGCAAGCATTAAGCCTTACTGGCTAACTGCAAATAAAAATATTACAGAACAGAACAAAGATCCACAGGGAAAAAACCCTCTAAACCAGTGGTTCCCAAACTTATTTGGCCTGCTATCCCCTTTTCAGAAAAATAAAATACTCAGCACACCCCTGGAATTCTACCTTCTTTGACTGAACAAACAGAAATATGCAGTGACAAATTTGCATTCTTTTATGTATCTCTATAAATAGGCAGTCAAGCTGCAATCCACTTCCTGGGTGAAGCCAAAAAGGGTTCACCCAAGCCCAGGAAAACCCCTCACCTCCAGCTCAACCGCTGGGTCCAGGGGAGGAATTGTTGCCGTTCTGCAACAGAGCCCAACCTGGCAGTTAGCGTCATTACACAAAAGATGAAACATGTATGAACGGTTTTTCAAAATGTTCTTTATGCTTCCATTGCCCCCTCCCCACAATTGCACCCGAGGCTGCTAGTGCCCCCCTGGATAGTTCCAGCACCCTCCAAGGAAGCAGTATCGCCCACTTTGGGAAACACTGCTCTAAACCATCTGGCGCTCATTGATTTCAGTGCCCTCTATTTGAACAGTTAACATATAAAGGCTTATGTTGTTATTCACAAAACTACACAGATCATACCTGTAAAAAACTGCTTTTTCTGAGTTCGTTACAAGTGATCCTTCCTGACCAGGATCTGTTTACTGTATAAAATATCCTTTGTATTACCTGAAACATAAAAGGAAAGCATGAATGATGCACCAACTGCATTCATTCAAATAGTCTGAGTACTTAAGTATGATATAAACACTCTTTCAATTTATCTTGCTCAAAACCTTGACAGATCTTTTGGGCTTAATCTATAGCCACTGTGCTTTATCCTTCTCCAAATCCCTGCTTTCTACATTCTACAAGCCTTAAAAGGCTTGAACTTAGCTAAACAAAGCTGAGAAAACTTTCAGTCAGATATTTGATGGAATTCAATGTTGCCCTAATTATTATTTTACTATTAGGCTGTCTGTCAGTATGCTTATTACTATATTTTTATTACGTTTTGATCATTGATGTTTTGTAATGTGTTTCTAATGCCCTGAGATCTTTTGATAAAGTGTGGCATATAAATGGAAGCGGTAGTAGTAATAGTATTATATGTGATGGTGGCAGACTCATGTTACTCAATTCAAATAGTTTCACTAATTTAATGGAGCTTGCTACACACACACACGCACACACCCTACACCTCGTCGGCTCTGAGAGACCACAAGAACTCACAGAACAGCAGGGGAAGGAATATCGTTTTGACTGGCGAGCAGAAATGCTTATGCTGGTGGAATGATCATATTATAAGAACAGTCTACTCCCCGACACTTTCACTTATTTCAATTATTTAATAGCCATAGGCCTGGGTAAAGAGGAACATTTTTGCCTGGCATCTAAAGACATGTAATGATGGTGAAAGGCGAGCCACTCCACAATCAAGGAGCCACCACAGAAAAGGCCCATTCTCTTGTTACCACCCCCCAAACCTCTCTGGGAGGGAGGTGGGCATAGAAAAAAGCCTCAGATGACAAGTGCAGCATCTGGGTTGGTTTGTATGGGGAGAGGCAGCCCTTAAGGTATTGAGGTCCTGAGCCATGTAAGGCTTTATAGGTCAACACAAGCCCTTTGAATTGAGCCCAGAAACTAATTGGCAGCCAGTGCAGTTGTGCCAGGATTGATGTTATATGCTCAAATCATTCTAGATTGGCCCCAAGAAAAAAAAAGCTTTATATACATGTTACTTACTGTTGTAATATACCGAGAATGAAATTCTGATGCTTCTTTTAGGAAGACTAGACTGGGATGACTATTGACCACATCCTAAGAAAGAAGCACAAAGGTTAGATGCATGTCGTTGGTACTTAAGCACAATGTCTTAACTTATTTGAAAAGTAGGTTTCATTTTTAGGAAGAAAAACAGAATTCTAATTTTAGAAATAATATGCAAAATTCCAGTTATTTGGGGAAAGGGTTTTTCTCCAAAGAGAAAGTAGCAACGGAGGAAAACAGTTTGGAGGAGGAGGGAAAACAAGCATGGATTCAGAGGAGGGAGCTGGGCGAATGCACATATGTAATCTGAATGCGAGCTAGAAAAGGAACAGAAAGGCTTCAGAAGGCTATGGAGGCAGAATGGCCTTCATATCAACTTTGGGTGAGAAAACTAGCACTGATTCATTTTCACCATGTTCTAGTGATCAGGCTGCCTAGGAATGGCTTGAGCTCTTTGATCTTTCAGCTTGTGTGTCATTGAGTTAGCAAATAAGGGCTAGTCATGTTTATTTCTTTAAAAAAGAAGGGAAAGTAAACTAAAGTCTTTTAAAGGGTTCATGACATAAAAATAGCAAGCAAGAAAGTGCAATTTACTTGTAAAAATGGAATGAAGTCTTCTTGTACCAAATAGTTACATCCAGGGCTCTTGAGAAGATGAACAAACTTGGAGGCAGCATCATGGCAAGTCTGTAGAATCCTGAAATGCATAAGTAGTCTAATGTGCACATGTATATTAAGTTAAATGCCCTGTGAGTTGTTTGCAATGTAGTACAGTCATACCTTGGATCTTGAATGCCTTGCGACCCGAATGTTTTGGCTCCCGAACACCACAAACCCGGAAGTGAGTGTTCCAGTTTGCAAACGTTCTTTGGAAGCTGAACGTCTAACATGGCTTCCAATTGAGTGCAGGAAACCCCTGCAGCTAATTGGAAGCTGCGCCTTGGTTGTCGTACGTTTTCAGAAGTACGTTTCCAGAACGGATTCTGTTCGACAGACTAGGTACGACTGTACTAAGTTAAAGCCACTTAGCAATATACTTGTGCTGGTGGAACATGGTTGCACAAAGGAAAGCAAAAGTACATTACCAAAAAATGTTGCACAAGAACAATCAGCTGTTGTGTAGGGGGAAACACAAATGCCCTTGGAGATTATTGTGCAACAGATTGAGCAAGAATCATCTGCTGCACAACAAGCTTCTGCTAGTGCAACTGTTGCACTGGATTTCTTTGCAATGCAACCTGTTTTTCCCCAGCAGGAGATCTGCTCAAAATGTATGCATAGGAATTAATGAAATCTCTGATCTAGAGGTGGCTAAACTGTGATCCCTCGGATACTGCTGGCCTACAATACACATCATTCCTGACCACTGGCAATACTGGCTAAGACTGATAGTCCTACAACATCTGGAGGGCCCCAGGTGAGCCACACATGCTCCAATCATCTCCTACATACCCAACCAACCAACCAACCAACCAATCACTGCACTCTGCACAAGGACCTCTTGCAGATAACATCCTATCAGGAGGTCTATTCCGCACAATGTTAAAATTGAGCCTTTCCTGTGGTGGTCTTTATCCTTTGAATATCAGAGAAGGGCATCCTCTATTGGCTTTTTGGTGCCTGCTAAATACATTTCTCTTTCCACAGGCCTTTTAAAATATTTTTCTAGATGGTCCCTGCCCTGGATCTGCATAGATTTTATATATGCGCTGTTGTTTCCATCTGATATATATAATGTAGTGCTTTATTTCTGGAAGGACATAGTGGTATGCATACCCCTAAACATTTTGTGAATCTTTGTACTTTTGTCCATTTACTGTATTTATTTCCCCCAATTTGAACTATAAAATGGTTATTTTCTTGAGTCAAAACGAGAGTACCCCTAAACATTTTTTAAAGGAAAAAAAGCACTGGGCAATTGTTTTTACATGCACAACTGTTTTATACATGTCATTCTATCGCAAAGCCTGAAATAACTATTAATAATAACAACCCTAAATTTCTTAAATTGCCATATATGCACCCATCAAATGTTAGGAATCTAGCAGGCTTAAAAGAGTTACTGTTCAAACCCAGCAATGCCTTTATTTATGAACTTTTTCAAGCATCTTATTTTTCCTTCTCTTTTTTAAAAACTTCACTTTGAAATGGCATGGTTGTTTTACACCAAATCCAAATATACATTTTTGGGATGGGGAAGAGGACAATAAATATTTTAAAACTCTTGCCATGTTCCTTATTCTAATGCTGGGTTTTTTCTAGGAAAGTTATTCAGTTAAACTATTTAAAGCATGATGAAATGGCCTTGCTAAATAAATCATACTTACTTCCGCCACATTGCAACAAATTTATGAACCGATACAAATCCTGTTCGTTCTCCTCCAGCACAAAAAAATAGTGGACCTTTCCAATATAGAGGACATTCACAAGCCTAGAGTTAATCAGAAGCAAATTTGAGGATTATTCTTTTAGAACTAACTGTCAGGCCTATTAGAATGCCAACATTTTGGAAAAAGGAAAGTAACTTTCATTTTTATTGCACTATTGTAAGCATCAAAGTACATTGTTTAACTTATTGAGTGAAATACTATGCTGCCCTAGATGCCATACAACCTTATTTATACTTATTTCAAATTTAAGTCGAAACCTTAGGCTCGTTAAAAGGATGTTTCTGGCAAAAACGCCACCTGTAGCATGCAAGGTCTTGCTGGACTGAATCCTATCACTTTTTCCTTTGTTGTTGTTGTTGTTTAGTCGTGTCCGACTCTTCGTGACCCCATGGACCAGAGCACACCAGGCACTTCTGTCTTCCACTGCCTCCCACAGTTTGGTCAGACTCATGTTTGTAGCTTCGAGAACACTGTCCAACCATCTCATCCTCTGTCGTCCCCTTCTCCTTGTGCCCTCCATCTTTCCCAACATCAGGGTCTTTTCCAGGGAGTCTTCTCTTCTCATGAGGTGGCCAAAGTATTGGAGCCTCAGCTTCAGGATCTGTCCTTCCAATGAGCACTCAGGGCTAATTTCCTTAAGAATGGATGCGTTTGATCTTCTTGCAGTCCATGGGACTCTCAAGAGTCTCCTCCAGCACCATAATTCAAAAGCATCAATTCTTCGGCAATCAGCCTTCTTTATGGTCCAGCTCTCCCTTCCATACATCACTACTGGGAAAACCATGGCTTTAACTATACGGACCTTTGTTGGCAAGGTGATGTCTCTACTTCTCAAGATGCGCTGTCAAGGTTTGCCATCACCTTTCTCCCAAAGAGCAGGTGTCTTTTAATTTCCTGACTGCTGTCACCATCTGCAGTGATCATGGAGCCCAAGAAAGTAAAATCTCTCACTGCCTCCATTTCTTCCCCTTCTATTTGCCAGGAGGTGATGGGCCCAGTGGCCATGATCTTCATTTTTTTGATGTTGAGCTTCAGACCATATTTTGCGCTCTCCTCTTTCACCCTCATTAAAAGGTTCTTTAATTCTTCCTCACTTTCTGCCATCAAGGTTGTGTCATCTGCATATCTGAGGTTGTTGATATTTCTTCCGGCGATCTTAATTCCGGCTTGGGATTCATCCAGCCCAGCCTTTCGCATGATGAATTCTGCATATAAGTTAAATAAGCAGGGAGACAATATACAGCCTTGCCGTACTCCTTTCCCAATTTTGAACCAATCAGTTGTTCCAAATCCACTTCTAACTGTAGCTTCTTGTCCCACATAGAGATTTCTCAGGAGACAGATGAGGTGATCAGGCACTCTCATTTCTTTAAGAACTTGCCATAGTTTGCTGTGGTCTACACAAAGGCTTCTGCATAGTCAATGAAACAGAAGTAGATGTCTTTCTGGAACTCTCTAGCTTTCTCCATAATCCAGCGCATGTTTGCAATTTGGTCTCTGGTTCCTCTGCCTCTTCTAAATCCAGCTTGCACTTCTGGGAGTTCTCGGTCCACATACTGCTTGAGCCTTCCTTGTAGAATTTTAAGCATAACCTTGCTAGCATGTGAAATGAGTGCAATTGTGCGGTAGTTGGAGCATTCTTTGGCACTGCCCTTCTTTAGGATTGGGATGTAGACTGATCTACTCCAATCCTCTGGCCACTGCTGAGTTTCACTTTTTCCTTTACTTCTCTTTAAATACAGTGGTACCTCTGGTTACGAACGCTTCAGGTTACGAGCTCTGCTAACCCGGAAGTAGCTGCTCCTGGTTGTGAACTTTTCCCCAGGATGCGTGCACCTCATGATAAGAATGCTTTCAGCTTAAGAATGGACCTCTGGAACAAATTAAGTTCGTAACCAGAGGTACCACTGTACAACACTTTCCATAGGAAAATCTGTTATTGTCAGCCTTTCTATTGCATAAATAACTTATACAGACTGTCAGCGAACCTTAACTCACTGGAGAGATCCTTAAGGCACAATATGTTTAGGTCAATTTTATGACTACACTGATGACACAAAGCCTAACTGTGCTCAGCCATTTACAGTTCAACCTGGTGAATAATAATAATAATAATAATAATAATAATAATAACAATAATAATAATTTATTTGCTTCCCCAGCCACTCTGGGCAGCTTCCAATAAAGATTAAAAATACATTAAAATGCACCATGCAAGAAAGAAACTGCTACCGCATATTTTACAGGTCTTTGTGATTCAGGCCATATTCTCACATGCTGCTGGTGGAATGCAAGCCACTTCCTTTAGGTGAGAGCCTATATCAGTATAGCACAGGAGTGGCTGGTGAGGAGTACCACCTCCACCAATGCACCCACACAGTGCCAACCATCCTGCTGCCTCATCCCTCCCCTTCCTGGTAAGTGGCAGTTACTCCACCATTATGGTCAGAGGTAAAGGTAAAGGGACCCCTGACCATTAGGTCCAGTCGTGGCCGACTCTGGGGCTGCGGTGCTCATCTCGCTTTATTGGCCGACGGAGCCGGTGTACAGTGTCCGGGTCATGTGGCCAGCATGACTAAGCCGCTTCTGGCGAACGAGAGCAGCACACGGAAACGCCGTTTACCTTCCCGCCGGAGTGGTACCTATTTATCTACTTGCACTCTGACGTGCTTTCGAACTGCTAGGTTGGCAGGAGCGGGGACCGAGCAACTGGAGCTCACTCTGTTGCGGGGATTCGAACCGCTGACCTTTTGATTGGCAAATCCTAGGCTCTGTGGTTTAACCCACAGCGCCACCCACGTCCCATGGTCAGAGGTAGGTCCCACTTAAAAATTATTTTCTCCTTCCCAAATAATATACTAAGGATGCAGCCCTATGGACACACCTAGGATTGCACTGCACACACTTCAGTATATTTGATTCTTCATGAACTTCATATCCTTCTGGGCAAGAAGAAGAGAAACCTATTGGGCTCACCTTTGCAACTTTACCCATATCTTCTAATGTTGCTCTCTCATTTGGAAACTGAGCAAAAGTTTTCTCTATCTTAGTAATAACACTATCTATGTTCACTTTTTCTTTCGGACATCCTTGAGGAAAATAAAATGTTGGAATGGTTTGGCTCAGAGATGGTGTCAAAGGTTCTTCTTTCTTTGACTGAACCTATAGAAAAAAGAAAAATTAAACTTTAAGACATAAACTAAAATAGGCATCTTGACAGTTTTGTCTCCAAGTCTTGAAATGTACGCTTAACAATCCTACCACTATAACATTTGTATGGTAATATAGGAATAACCCTTAAACTGGGGGTGGGAGGGAAATGAGAGATTTTTCTGAAGCCTAACAATGAAAGTCACTATTCTTTAAATTTGTGATAGAAAAAAATGCCTTTTGCCTTATAGCCTCCTCTCACGCTTTTGGAAATGGGTAACAAAACATCTGCAATTGCTCAAAGGTTAATCTATTATTGGAACCAACATTACCAAGTAATCACTAGGAAATAATGAACAGTTTTGCTAAATGTGTCAAGACTACACTATAATTTCCAGTTGTTTAGCAAGTTCTTTTCCAAATTCAAATGGGGAGAACAAGGGGTGGAAAGTGATACTGCATCCTTGGAAGAAATGAGGGGGCAGCTGCTTTTTTTTTTTTTTAAGGCTCAGTTTAAAGAGGGGAAGAAATTGCATGTCAACGTATGTATAGATGTGACTATTAGTCAAAATAAAAAAGAGCAATAGCAGTTTTTAATGAGCAACTTGATAAAAAGTTGCTTTTGGTAAACAAGGAATTATCTTTTATTCATATTGCTATCTGGAAATATGACAGCACACAGCAAAGGGAACAACAGATGGAATAAATCTGAGAAATGCTACACCAAGGCTGCAATCTTATCCGCGCCTGGGAGTAAGTCCCATTGAACTCAATGGGACTTGCTTCTGAATAGACATGCATATGATTGCACTATATAATAGAATTGTATACTGTTCTGCAAAGTTAGCTTTACTTATAAACAAATATTATAGATCACCACATATCAAATAAGGTATCAAGGCAATATACAACAGAATATGCAAGCACAATAAAACATGCACCATAAAACAATACAAACAATGGTAAAAATGGCTGGTTCTTCTTGAAAAAGTTATGCCTGAAGAATCAGCATGGAGCCAGCAACATTAAGTGTCCTACTTCTAGTTGAAGCCATTTGGTCTTCTGAAGCTATCAACAGTGCTCCTCTGTGTGATACGGTGACTCAGCTGGGATATCATATAAGGGCTCTCAGGAGGTCCTTAAGATATCATGGACCTAATTCGTTCAGGGCTTTGAATATTAATGAGAACCTTGAGCCTGGCCCAGTTGTATATGGTGCAGATGTTTTAGCAAAGGTTTGTTGGCCGTATGCCCTCATCAACCGTTTAGCTGGAACTTCTGGTTCAGATTCATGGGGCAACCCTGTATTGCAGCAGTCTTGAGGGTGCCATGCGTAGACTACTGCTCAGACTACCCCGATCAAGATATGTCTGTAGCCAGCATACTAGACAAAAGGCACTAGTAGTCACAGAGGTCACTCAGGTCTTTAAAGATGCATCCTGGAGTAGCCACATATGTGCTCCTTCAGAGGAAGTACAACCCAGTCCAAAACAGGCAACTGGCCTATCTTCTGGCACAAGACCATCTACCTAAAGAACCTCTTTCTTCTCTGGATTCAAATTCAGTTTATTGGCCTTCATTCAGTCCACCACTACATTCAGGCACTGGCCCAGGTCTTACACAGCAACTCCTGAGTCAGGTGTTCTGTAGGAACATACGTTAAATAGCACTGGATATAAAATAATGCCCTGTGGAATACTATATTAAAAGTACCAGGAGGCCAAAGAGCACTTCCACAATGGTACTCTCTGGATTCTCACAGGTAGGAGTGGAAGTGCTGTAATACAGTTGGGCCCAGTGGTATTGAAAGCCACTGAGAGACCGAGAAAGAACTGCACCTAAGATTTCAGATTAAAACTGCAGAGTGGAAGGAAAAGAAGAACTTTTTCTGCCTCCCCACTTCCAGCTACTCCATGAAGACTGAAGAAGAGACCCTTTTAAGAATATTACAGGGTGGGCAGGGGAAGGACTAGACCATGTGAAAAATGAACATAATATTTTAGCTGCAGTTCATTTTCAGCTTTGTATTCTTGTTATAAAAAAAAAGTGCGCCTAGACATTCTGTTGTGTGCCTATAACCTTGGTTTAAGATGCCATTTAGCACCTAGCTTTCATATCACAGTTTCTAACACTGCCCATACCTAAACAGCTCTGCAAAAATGTCTGAAACAGCCAAGCATAGGCAGAGTGCTATGGATTCACATTACTGAAGAAGAGTACTGGAATTTGTTATTGGCTGAATAATTCTGCACTCTGAAAGCTCCAGTTTGATTTTTTTTACAGTTTGAAGCTTTGCTGGATGGATGCCAAGGCAGGTTCAGAAATATGTGGGCGCTATATCTTGTGCTGGGGTGGGGGAGGACAACCGTATTTCCAATAGTGAAGGGTCAGAGCTTCAGTGCTCTTCATAGCTAATTCCCTACCCTAGGACTAATAGGGCCATAAATTATACAGATTGCAGGGTTTAAACTCTCTTGCCACATAATATTGGTATACATACTGCTACATTAGTGTATACACACCAAATGGCACAAAAAAGTTTAAGCTAAGAAATGAAAACTGAAGTTTGCAAAACAGCTCACTATAAAAAACTTCATGACAACAAAAAACAGCACTAACACACCATACAATTTGAGCTTGTAAGCACTAATTATTTTCTACTGCAGCCAAATGGAGGACAGCAGAGTGTAACATGTTAAGCCTTTAGATTTGGTAAATGTTGATTATATTTAGCATTCCCTTCTTTACAAAAGTACTTTGCTCTTTACGTGTTAGGCTTGTGACAGCTAAACATGACCACCAGCTGTTTGAAGAAACACAAACATTGCCATCAGCAGACAGTAAGCCCTTCAGTAAACACCTTTTAGAGTTTGAAGTAGATGATATATGCTGACAGATTTTTACTCCAAAGATGCAGAGAAATGATGACCAAAAGGGGTGCACAAGCATGCACAATGAAAAATTGCTTTGGTATATGGTATATGGCAAGAGCAAGGGACGCGGGTGGTGCTGTGGGTTAAACCACAGAGCCTGGTACTTGCTGATCAGAAGGTCGGCGGTTCGAATCCCTGCGATGGGGTGAGCTCCCGTTGCTTGGTCCCTGCTCCTGCCAACCTAGCAGTTCGAAAGCACATCAAAAGTGCAAGTAGATAAATAGGTACTGCTCCGGCAGGAAGGTAAATGGCGTTTCCGTGTGCTGTTCTAGTTCGCCAGAAGCGGCTTAGTCATGCTGGCCACATGACCCGGAAGCTGTACGCCCGCTCCCTCGGCCAATAAAGCGAGATGAGTGCTGCAACCCCAGAGTCAGTCACGACTGGACCTAATGGTCAGGGGTCCCTTTACCTATATGGCAAGAGCAGAATGAAAGTAATGTGTTCCTGGCATTGAGCAACTGGGATAGATTAGGCATTCTGCTGGTTTACCAGCTACCTCGCTGCCTAGCAGTCTCCTTGCCTGAGGTGACAAAGCTAGTCTCATAGGCAGTGTTGAGGACTCCCAGACTGCTGGGTCTGGAGGACTTCAACATCCATGCCGAGGTGACTGGCTCTGGCCCCTAACGTCACTTGCCCAACGTTTGTGGCAGGCCACACTCTGGGCCAGGGAGGTGATTAATGTCTCCTCCTTGTGAGGCGGTGGTCCCTACCTGCTTGAAGGAGGCAGCAATAAAACCAATCCTCCCTGCATTTTGAAAATTTTAAGTAACTTATCAGTCAGTTGTCTCAGACAACATTATTGAGCAGGTAGTCATGGACCCATGGACCAGATCCAGGTGCTCTTGGAGGAAAATGATGTTCTAGATCCATTTCAATAGGGGTTTAGGCCTGGTTTGAAACATAAACCGCTTTAGTTGCCCTGAATGATGATCTCTGTTGGAAGAGAGTCAGGGATAATGTCTATTTCTCATCCTCTCAGTGGCTTTCGATACTGTGGTATCCTTCTGGAGTGGCTGTCCGAGTTAGGTGGCACTGCTTTGTTGCGGTTCCAGTCCTACTTGGACGGTTGTTTCCAGAGAATGATGCTTGGGGAATGATCTGTGGACCTGTGCAGCCTTCAATGCAGGGCTCCTCAGGGTTCAATTTTATCCACTATGCTGTTTTAACATCTACAGGAAACTGATGCATTGGGTTATCCAGAGAAGACTGAGCCACTGTTAATGAGCAGTTCCCCAGGAGGGTGCCTGCTTTTGTTGGGATCACACTACCACTTAAAGAGTGGGTATGCAGCTTGGGAGCACATCTGGATCCTTAACTGTCGCTTGAGGCTCAGGTGGCCTCAGGGATGCGAAGTGCCTTCCATTAGCTTCGGCTAATGGCCCAGCTGTGCCCCTATCTGGAAAGGTATAGCCTAACTACTGTCTATGCTCCGGTAACCTCTAGCTTAGATTACAGCAACGTGTTATAAGTAGGGTTGCCTCTGAAGACGGTTTGGAAACTTCAGTTGGTGCAGAATTCAACAGGCAGGTTGCTTACTGGGGCAAGATGGTTAGAGCATATTACATGGATCCTGGCCGGACTGCACTGGCTGCAGTGTTGGTTTTGTCCTATAAAGGTCAAAGTGTTGGTTTTGACCTATAAAGCCTTAAATGGCTCAGGACCGCCTCTCCCTATATGAACTGACCTGGACCCTACAATCATAATCTGAGGCCCTCCTTCATGTGCCTCCTCCATGAGAGGTCCAGAATGTGGCAACACAAGATTGGGCCTTTGCGGAGGTGGCTCCCCGTTTGCTGAATGCTCTCCTCAGGGAGGCTCACCTGGAGCCTTCATTACATATACGTTTCTCTATAACGAGGCCTTTGGCTGATAAACTTTCTATGGCCCTTTAAATGTGTTTGTAGGAGGGGGGTTATTGATGTGCTTTTGTTTTATTATGTATTTTGTGTTCTTATTTTGTATTTTTATGCTGCCAACCACCCTGTGATCTTCAGATGAAGGGCACTAAACCAATTTAACAAACAAACAAACAAACAAACAAACAAACAAACAAACACAAAAAATGCTAAAAAATAGACCATGTATACTTATGAGCTGCATAACATGCAACTTCTATTGCACAGGCTTGGAGCAACATTGTATCAAAAACAGATTATTACTAGGACACTCAGTCTTGAATCAAGTTTAGATTTGGTCTCAAGAACTTCACAATATAATAACTTTGTTCAAATACTGTACACTACTCTTTTGCCAAGGGATAACACTGTAGATGTTCTTTGTTTTAAATGTCCACAACAGAAAATACTGTGAGGTTTCAACAAAAAAATTCCTTCAATTATTTATGAGCTCTGATAGCAGCAAGATTCAGCCTGCACACATCTTAACAACTGTTTCTTCACAACAGCCCCCACAGAGAGAGAAACTTGTTTTCTGGCCAGTTATTACTCAGGTGTGGAGGGGAAAGAAAGGTGTACTACTGATTCAAGTGAATGTACTCCAGCATGAATCTGAAGACTTAGACACATGATTTGAGTTAGAAAAAGAGCTCTGCAGTCTTACAGGAAGGCATGCAAGAGTACAATGCCAAACAGTGCTCCTCACACATTCTTTGTTAACCATTGTGATAGTATTGACAGGCAACAGAGACTGCAACAGCACTTTATATTATAACACATTCTGCTCTTTCCTAAGAAAATCTTCAGGTCTGTTAAAGCACATTAAAAAATTTAACTAAATTTTAACTAAATTTTGAATTTTAACTAATTTTTTATAATTTAGTTATGTTGTTTTTATTATTGTTTCTTTTGTGAAGAATTTATTTTGTGTATATATGTGTGTATCTGTGTGTATGAAAATTAATAAAGAGAATTAAAAAAAACAAAAACAAAATGTGGAACTGGCACGGTTACAGGTGCCACGTAATCCTAGTTTTGCAGTAAACAGTAAATAATAATCTTATTTACTTAAGAAATGCTTCACACACTACACAGTTTACTGGCACAAGCAACGGGTAATTAAGAGATTCTCACACACAGCACAATCCTACACATGGCTACTCAGAAGTCCTCCTACTGAGTTCAACATGGCTTGCTTCCAGGTAAACAAATGTAGGAGTCCAGCTTAAAAACAATTCCAGAAAAGATGAATAAAGTAGTGGCAATGCTTGTAGTGCAACTACCCACTTAGTCCAGCCCAGTAATTAAAGTTAATGGTCTAGACAAGGGCAGAAAGAAGATAGAGCAGGATCAATGACAGATTTCTGGTGATGTGTAGTACAGTGGGCAAGTGTTCTGATTTCAAGTGTTTAACAAAAAAAACCTTAAAAGTATGTATTGCTTGAAACAAAGTAGGGGAAAACTCAGTGACCTCAGTTTTGGGAATGCAAACAAATTCCTGGTCCAAGCATATGTTCAGAGGCACTCTGTTCTTTAATTCTATGTCTGCCCTTCTGAGCCAATTTTTGCACCAATATCTGACTGAATGGCCTCATGGTACTAGCAAAAAATGAAGTAAATCCCCACAAGTCTGGAGTTTCCCAACTCCTGACCCAGGCAACAAGTTAAAATAGCATAGATGAGGGAAGAGTCGCTAAAAGATGCAGAAACAATATACAGTAATTAATTTTGAGTAAAAAATAGCCTTTCATTCAGAAATTTGAAAAAAAAACAACACAGGCAAATGTTCACTGACATTAGATCAATAGTTATTATATGAAAAACAAATACAGTGGTGCCCCGCAAGACGAATGCCTTGCAAGACGAAAAACCCGCTAGACGAAAGGGTTTTCCGTTTTGGAGGCGCTTCGCAAAACGAATTTCCCTATGGGGTTGCTTCACAAGACGAAAAAATCTTGCGTCCCCTGGCGGTTTTTTTTTGCTTTTTTCGCCCTTTTCCTAAGCCGCTAAGCCGCTTATCAGCTGTTCCGCTGATAAGCCGCTTAACAGCTGATCGCTGGAAGCCGCTTGACAGCTCTAGCACTAATCCGCTAAGTTGTCAATGGGCTTGCTTCGCAAGACGAAAAAACCGCTAGACGAAGAGAATCGCGGAACGGATTCTTTTCGTCTAGCGAGGCACCACTGTATAATGGTGGTTTGTTGTTGTTGTTTATTTAAAAAGTTAAATAAAAAGGTTTTGAGACCCTGCAACTCAATAACATGTTACCTCCTAATGTCAGAAACATTTCTTGACTACATCTTTGTATTTAAGAGAGGAGGTTCTTACAACAGCAGAAGGGACAGTTGCCCAATATATAATGAGCTTGCAGGTCTATATTTATATTAAGAGTTTGTGGTTGCAACACACACGCCCAAGCAAAACCTGAAAATGGGCTATTTTTACATCTAGCGATCAGAATCTGGGGTATGAAGGTGACCTCATAAGAGAGGCCAGCATTCCAGCACAGGGCAACCCAAAGCCACAAGTGGGAGGGAATGTCAAGCTACAAGCATTCGATTGCCTCTTTGCACATTTCAAGCTGTGGCTTCAGAGGAAAAAAGGGGTAGGAGCATCTCACTCTCTGCCTCATGCATATATATAATTATTTATACACAAGGCCACATTACATATATATGCTACATACACACACCTCTTTCTCTTTCACCTTAAAATACATGAAGCACAAAGTAGCTCAATGGTGCAGTAAACAGATTCGAAAATGTTTCAAGCTTCTTAACAGAGGAACACTGGACTTCTTTTAAAAGGAAACTTCCTTTACACTCTCAAAAAAAGGGGGGGAGAGAAAGAAAAAAATAAAAAAGAAAAGAAGCTGATTGTCCTGCAAGTTCTTAATCAGAGACTGCAGGAAGGACACTCACAGATGGTGGGCCCTACTGGATGGACTCCTCCCACAGCAAGAATTCACTCCATGCCTGACTTAATCTACACTATCACTCCAGAAACTGAAGGTAAGCAATTGCACTGAGGTTCTGGTCGATGGACTCATGTACTGGATTAAGCCATGTCCTAAAAGCACCTTCCATTAAATCACAGCAGCTGAATGTACTCCTAGCATATTTCCAGCAACATGCTACTGATATTTGAATGTCGTGGAAATGCTACTTCATCACAACAAAAAGTTAGTTCTCATGTAAGCAATGAGTAACACTTGCATATTTAAAAAACTCAGGAAAGGCCCACAGAATGATGTGATTTTCCTCTCTTCCTCTTTTCATGAAGGTGAAAGAAAGTAGCAATAAATAAATAAATAAATCCCACAGTATTGTGCCTCTTGCATAAAATTTGTAAACTTTTGCTGCCAAAAATCTACCTGTTGTCAGTAGCTAAGGATCCAGAATGGAAGCAGGCTGTGGAAATCCACTATTGCACCTTGAATAACAATCATTCAGCACTGAATACCACAGCTCGCTTATTTCTATAAACATTATTTGCCCCATCAAGAGGTGTTGCTAGTCTCCTAAGAGACTCAGAGCAAAGGCTCAATAAATGAATTCGCACGCTAGCTTTTATGTGTAGATGCAAATTTGAGGTGGCTCCTGCTGTCACATCATAGTTTGGTGTATGCTAGGAGTGGGGGTAGACAGAGGCAGAGAGGATTTTCTGCACCCAGTACACTGCAATGTGGATTGGACCCTCTGTCCCAACCACACAATCTTTGGCAAGGTCTACTGCTATCAATACTAATTAAAACTACAAGTCTTGTCCTACATGTAACTTGACCCCCTTGTCCCTCTATCATACATATACATCCTTCCTCACCCAATCCAGTCACTGCATATATTTACAACTACCCTGCCACTAGCCGATTATTGCTCACACATGACAACCAACAATAATAGATTGACACAATCTTGGCTACAGCTGGAAATCATGAAAACGGCCCTCACGTAAGTTAGTCAAGCCAGACATGATGTGTATTTTATCATCAAGAATATATGCATGAAGAAGACTTTTCAGAAAACACTTTTCCATCTCTGAAATGGGCAGAGCACTTATGCATGCGAGATGTAAAAAAGAAAAAAGAAAAAGAATACACACATTAACAGTTTTCTCCGGATGGTGATGACAGACAACAGACTACAAGAAAATTATTGGCTCATGTTCACCCAATAAACTTCCTGGTTACTATCCCCCACCATTCAGTGTGCTGTCCTCCCCGCTCCATAGTCACTCCCCTCCCCACACCTTGTAGCTTACTGAGCACAAGTGAGAAGGGCTTGCCTCCCCCCTCTTCTCCTTTGCTTACAGGATGGCTAGGCAAGCCAGAAAGTGCAACACCAGTACTCCCCAACTACCTATCTTAACTTGTCCAGAATGCCCTATAAACAAAGCTTTGACAAAGGGGGAGACACAGAAGATCCAGGCCCAGTGCAAACGTTTCATAGCTTCAGCTCTCTGGGCCACTTACTAACAACACCCCTGGGTCTACCCATATATGTATAAAATGCTGCAGCAGGAAGGCTAGGTTGTTGGGGATTTTGCCACCCTAGTTGCATGCCTGCACACATGCATCACTTTTTACTCCAACTTGGTAAGTAAGTTGGGAAGAATAGTATTCAGCAGATTAACATTTCCACTGATGCCTGTGTGAGGAAATGAGGCAGCATTATTATTATTATTATTATTATTCTGCCCATCTGGGGAGCTCCCAACAAAATATTAAAAACACAATAAAACATCAAAAACTGAAAACTTCTGAAAGTGCAGAAGGGGGGGGGGGAGAGAGATGTGAATAAGATAAATGTAGACTTTAGCAATTTAGCTTCCAGTGTCAAGCTGCACTCCAGTTGAAAGCAAGATAGTTATTAGATTCCCAGCTTTGAGGAAAAGATTTCACTTTTCTGTCTAACTATGCAATTTTGAAGATGCTCACATCAACTAAATACAGCTTTGTCAGGATGGTGAAAGGCAAGGTGAAAAGATTAAACATTAAAATGCATGGTCGTCATCAATGTATTATATCTGATTATAAGCAACTAAGATCAGTATTTTCTCCTGATCAGGTTACAATACTATACAGTAGAAAATCATGGTAAGCTGAGAAATAACATTCACTTATTTATAACACGAAATGGATAACATTTATAACAGGATGTTGGACATGAACTTTAAAAATGAATTTCATTATGCAAGAGGGCCAGGATAGATAAGTATGCAAATGACTATTAATTGTTTATTTTCTACTGAGCAGTTTCACATTCATAGGCTAAAAAAGGAACACTTATGCTGGGGAAAGTTATACAGTATTGTTCAACACCCCACTTTTACATACGGAGTGTAACAAACAGCATGTCTCAAGGCAAACAGTAGCAACAATAACAGGAACAAAGTAGCCATATTCAAACGCAGGTGTATTTGTTTTTATACTAACCTAATAAAACCACTTGGGCTTTTCAAAGTTCAAGGCATATCTGGCTAGTTTCCACTCAAACAGCATGAACACCCCCCAAGTCCCTCAAAATATTACACACACACAGTCCAGTCAAACTCATAATGGTAAACAAACCTGGACTTGCTGGAAAGCTTTGAGTCTCTTCTTGAATCTGGAAGGCAGAACAAAATCACATCCCCGAGCTAGCAATGCCAATTCCTTTCGTAGATCAGGATCTTGCCGTAAAGAAATCTCCTTTATCCTCATGTTTTCAGATTTCATATACTGCTTGTGCGTGTACCAGTCCAGGCACTTGAGTTCCAGTAAACAGCAGAGTCCTATTATCACACAGTGCCACTTAAAGCAGCAGCTGCGTTTTACTTCTGTGTTATTCTGAGAGCGAGTTCAACTTAGCCTGCTCCATACATTAAAAGGGAACTTGGCTAGAACTGCGGACACAGATTGGAAAGTCACTTTGGGAGCCTGCCCCTTACTCCAAGCATTCCAAAGTCTTAATGGTATGGTAGAGTATGGAAAAAGACACAAGCCTGTTATAAAAGTGGCACTTCAAAACCATCAATAAAAGTAACTTCCAATTTAGTGAAACCAACCAGGGAGGAACATGAAAATACCAGACGTAGCGGTTTTGTAGCTTCCTCTCTTCCCCTTCCTTTTGTCGCAAGTCACAACTGCTCAAGTCTCAAAGTAGGCTATTGAAGGATTAAGGCTTGCAGGCGCTTCCAAACTTGTAAAGCCCTTTGAGTGTTTTGTATGTCAGAAATGAAAGCCACCTTAAGATAAACTGTGGATCTACGTGCTTGTTTAAAAATAAACAGCTAAAGCAATGCCAAAGCAAAAAATAAAAATAAAAAGCTTAACTATTTTTTTTTGGGGGGGGGATTTTTTTAAGAGGGAACATTGACATGACAATAAATAATGGTTATTATCTGGCAATCAATTACCCTTTATCCTTTATTATTTTTCTGACACATTTGAATGAATATATTTCTTGTACCCTGGTTACCCTAAATCTTGATATGTAATTTATACACATTGGATTTGAATTTGTGTGTGTGCGTCTTCATTTACCACATAATGGCTATATCATATACAGCCACAAAAATGGAAATATTATGGATGCCATCCAACAAAATAGTGGGATGCAATGATTACTGGCCACGTAATGGGACCTCCCCTACCTCTCCCATCCTTGTGTATTTGTTTTAAGGGTTCTGCAACCCTACAGTGCAGATCTGGAGAGGTCATGGGGCAGAGGAGAGGAAGGGGAAGTTCTGTTGCTCACTTAGTTGGGTACCATGCTATATAAATTGGAATAAAGTACCAAGTAAATCAAATGTTTCTGAATTCTTCCTAGAAAGTTTGTGACAAGTGTGTGTATGTGTGTTTAAAAGGCAAGTAAGAGTGGGGGGAGAATATGATAGAGGTGTATACAATTATGTATGGTTTGGAGAAGTTAGGAAGCTGCCTCATACTGAGTCAGACCATTGGTGCAACTAAATCAGTAATACAGTGGTACCTCGGGTTAAGAACTTAATTCGTTCTGGAGGTACGTTCTTAATCTGAAACTATTCTTAATCTTTAGCTAATGGGGCCTGCCGCTGCCGCGCGATTTCTATTCTCATTCTGAAGCAAAGTTCTTAACCCGAGGTACTATTTCTGGGTTAGCAGACTCTATAACCTGAAGCATCTGTAACCCGGTGTACCACTGTACTACACTGACTGGCGCTTCTGGTTTTCAGACAGGAGTCTTTTCCAGCCCTACCTGGAGAAACCAAGGATTGAACCTAAGATGCTGTGCTAATTAGTGGTGTCCATTCCTGCTGAGACATTTTTCTCCCCCTCTCATTATGTTAGAACTAGGGGCAACCTATGAAGCTAAATGATAGAGGAGACTCAGAACTAGAAGCAATTCTTCATAGGTACATTTTGAACTATGTAATTCCCTTTCACAATATGTACCAATGGCTTCAAACTTGAATGGTTTTAGAGGATTATATAAATTTGTGGTAGATAATGATTGTTGCTGAGGTTCACAAGCAGGAGAGAACTATTCTGATCATGGGTTTGTAACCTTTCAACTGACACTTGTCTAGCCGCTATGAGAACAGAAAGGTGAAATAAATAGGCCTGGCCTGATGCAGCAGCACTGTTCTTATGTAAGATCAGTGATGGCCTGATGTTAAGAGTGAGTCAGCTGAATCACATTCCACTAATATAATGAGAAATCAGGGAGGGAATAGCTTCTATGGCTTCTAGTTAGAAAATGGTTCAATGGACTGAATTGAAACTTTACAGTGTAAGAGAGAGATGTTTGAGGATGGTTCATGCCAATTTTGGTTAGACAGGATATGAAATGAATTATTTTGAATGGGTTGAGCAGTTGATGAAAGTCACTAGCATGTTGAAAGGTGCTGTGCCTTTTCTTGCATAGACTTTGCTGGTTTTCTGGAAATATTTTTCTTTTTGTACATACTATCTCTTAGGGGAAATGGCTTGTTGTTAGGTCAAAGAAAATGTCCAGTATGCTTGGTGTAGTTTTTATTTAAAAGGCATTATTCTGGCCAATGTTAGTCTCTGGAAGTTTAGAACGTTGCTGTTACTAGGCAAGATTCTCAAAGCAAAGGGCTCAGTATAAAAGACTTGAAGCATTTACCATCCAGGTAGGCCAGGAAGTTAGAAATTAGGTGGGAAAGGAGATGTGGAGAAGAAATCACAGGAGGCAAGTGAAAATAGTTTGAGAGGCATGGGTGGGAGGGATATCTGAGACATGAAGCGGCTGGATTTCTGAAGGGCAACGTTTGAAGGCAAAGGAGAAGGGCAAAGGGAGAAAAGAGGAACCAATGTTTGTTTCCAGTTGGAAGCCTTGTATTAGAGGGAAGAATTGAATGTGGGGAGCAGGGCTGCCCCAACTGAACACTGTGAAGATTCCATTCAGTACCTTCTCATATTCATTTTTACTGTCTGCTGCTTGTTTACTTCCTCTCCTTTACAACTGTGTCTATGTCCTGGACAGCTGATCAAGATCAGAAGGATCACTATCGTGTCCCCTGGAATGCAAGGGATATCACCCAGCCAAGGAGATGAGTCTGTGTGCCTTCACCTCAGCCAAAAGTATAGGCCGTGGCTCTCTCTCCAACAGCATAACTGGGACAGACATTTGAAATGCTGGCATCCTAGGCAGTTGGCTAATGGGGATAGCCCTGCCAGGAAGAACAGTTTAGCTTTCTGAAAGGGGAGCAAATTGGCAAGCATATACACAAGCATAGCTGAGATTTGTGACTTAAGAGTAAAATTCTAGCAGAATGGATCTGGTTCCAATCCTTATACAGTAAGCCTGCAACTTACATGGGGGTTATATTCTGGAGATCGTGCCTAAAGCTGCAACTGTGTGTAGTCAAAATACATTGGATTCAATGGGGCTGCCAAAGTCTTTTTGCCCCTGACACATGCCCTCTTTCTAATTTAAAAAATAATAATTGTCAAGCATGTAAAGCTGAATGTGCACAACTTAAATGCTTCTAAGCTGCAGGGTGACTGTATTGCTTTAGCAGACAGTGAGATTTCACTTAATCCAAAAGAGTAGCTTGTAAAAGCAAGAATTTAACACGCAAAACAAACTTTAAGGCTTTCCTTATGTTCAATGAAAAGTTGTCGAAGGTACAGCCTGTTCAATTATATCCTGCTGAGCAGAATATGAGTTATTGAAGTAACTGGAAAGCAGCTGCTAATTCTTCTGAAAAATAAAAAAAACTTCAAGAAAAACTATGTCACTCTCATTCTCCAGAAAACTAATATAACTGTGGGATTATCTTGCTTGATCATTTCCATATAATGGCAGTGCAATTGGCAGGAAAAGACAAGTCTATCAAAGGCCAGCTAGCTCCCTGTTTAGGAAGGGAAAGGAAACCCTCCCTGGGTGATGCATGTTGTGTTATCTTTGTCGTCTAAACAGATCCATCATAGCAAAGAGAGTGTCAAGGGTTTTAAAACCTAGAGGAGAAAACCTAATGTTGAGAAAGAGCCTGCAACTAAATACTGTAACCACAATTTGGAAGTTTGTGTCTCCCTGCAGTGAGGGCATAGAAAGGAGTATGTGATCCTGATGCCTGCTTCTAGTTTCTCCTTGACAGGGGGAGAGGCTGGTAGAATACATAGCATCTCATCAGGCCCAGAAAGGGAGCTGAATCAACTACTTCTTTTCCCACACACAATTGGTTTGAGTGATCAGTTTTAGGCACCAATATTTTTCACACAGATAACCTGATATTGAGGTTTTTGAAAACATGTTGTATTGGAATTTGCTTCCAGAAGGAAGCATATTTGCCTGTTTAAAAATCTCACTCAACTTCTAGACCCTTCTTGCCATCTTTCTGCTGACAGATGTCTACTGGTGAAGACAAGAGAAAGGTCCTTTTCAATTGCGACATTTTGAACCAGTGTTCAAAACTCCCATTGTTCTATGCACATTTTCCAACAGGGAATTTAATTAGCGCTAGCAGTTTCTGAGCTCTGGGTGCAGTACTGCATCTAATATTTCAGATTAAAACTGCAGAGTGGAAGGAAAGGAAGAACTTTTTCTGCCTCCCCACTTCCAGCTACTCCATGAAGACTAGAGAAGAGACTCTTTTAAGAATATTAGGGCGGTGGGCAGGGGAAGGATTAGACCATGTGAAAAATGAACATAATATTTTAGTTGCATTTCATTCATTTCCAGCTTTGTATTCTTGTTATTAAAAAAGTGTGCCTAGACATTCCATTCTTGTGCCCATAACCTAGGTTTAACACTGCCATGAAGCTCCCTGGGTGACCTTGGGCCAGTCACTGTCTCTCAGCCTAACTTACCTCACAGGGTTGTTGTAAGGATGAAATAGGGAGAGGGAGAGAACCTTAAGCTCCCTGGATAAAAGGTGGGATCCAAATGTAATGAAATAAATAAAGCCAGGCAACATTTTGTAGCAAGCCTGCACATCAGTCTGTGTATATAAACTATAATTGCAAAATATCATTAAAGAGCCAGACCCAGGGATTCGGCCTGAAATGCTCCTCAGTGAACCCTAACAATGTCTCCTCACTATTACACCCACAGGAAGCATCTCTGGCAAGGGAGGGGGCACCTTAAAAAGAGGTCCCTTTAAAGTCAACTTTTACACTGAAGGAAATGGCATTATGCTCAAAATTATATGATAATCACACAAGTAGGCAGATAATTCTGGATTCCTTCCAACAGATATCGAACACAAAACAGCCAAGAAATGGGAGGGAAATATTCACAGAAGAACTCAGTGTGGATGAGAACTTATCTGGGTTCTATACTCTCTGATGGCATCCCAAGGCAAGGAATTAAATCTATGAAAGACCAAAGAATATCCTATCTGGAGGCACAGAAAGAACTCAGAAAAACTTTACCAGAAAAAAGAATGAACTAAGAAATGCAAGCATTGGCAAGACAAATCAATGGACAAAAGTGGCTGAAGTTAAGGCCTGCAGTTGATTCATTTCAGCTTTGTATTCTTCTTATAAAAAAGCGTGCCTAGACATTGCGTTGTTGCGCCCATAACCTAGGCTTAAGGTGCCACTTACCGGGTAGCTCCTAGCTTTCATATCTCAGTTTCTAACACTGCATAGTTTCCTCAATGCCTGCTTTTAAGCATAGACATGAATCAAGACACAGACATATCAAGGCAATTCATCATAAATAATCTGTCTTGTTTAACTAATCCTTTCAAAAATGTATTTACTGAAAATAAAGCTTTTTTGGGGGGGAAACTATATTATGATAAATTGCACATGTACCACCTTAATATAAGTAACACTTCTGAACAGACATGTATAGGATTGCCCTGCAAAACTTGCAGTTTTGGCCTTCAGAGTTTCACTTTAATTATAGCGTCAGAACCATTTCCTGTACATTCTGTTCTGCTGCTTCCATGGAGTTACTGCAATTTAGGGAATGGAAGCCTGGAATGCAAAGTCAGCTTTTAAAAAGCCACACATACTTCTGTGCAGCTTTAAAAGTTGAGTGCACCAGAATTGCAGAACATGAGCAGAGAATGCCCATCATACTATGTAGACACTATTTAGAACAGGGCCAACCAATTTCACACAACCAGAAGTGCTGTCATAGTGATATTATCCCCCTGCCCCGCAAAACAAGTGGTTGTATGTTAAGTAAGAAATAATAATAATAATAATAATAATAATAATAATAATATCCGTTCCCCTAGCAGGGCTCCTGCATTTTAGAAGCTCAAGCACAGCTTTCATTTGTCTCTATATGAAATAGAGTAATGAATAGAAGATGCTAGTTTGGTAAGTTAAAGTACATGGTATATGTTTGTTGAAAACCTTTCTTTTCTCGCAAATCTTCTAAAAAAAGTCTTGGTTTTTATGTTTCAACAATTCTATGAACAGTATTGTGTTTTAAATCCTATTTCTGTACACTGCTTGGAGTATTCTCTGGAAGTACAACAGTTTATACATTATGAAAAAAACAAATTATGTCTTAGCACTTAAGAACCATAAGCAATGTTCTGCTAATACAATGGGACTTTATTCCTCCTTCGTGATGTAGCCCTTATATCCTCCTTTATAAATCTGCTTGGGGCCCCTCCAGAATGGCAAGAGCTGGGTGGAAAATCAGCAGAATTGTCGACACATCCACCCTTACCCTGATTGTCCAAAGAACCTTTTGGATTCAACCAGCATCTAGAAAATGTAATTTTCCTAATTTCTAGAAGTTGATAAAAACAAACCACAATCCTAAACATTTACAATACTATGGCCTGGCCTGATTGTAATGCTATGGCAAACTATAGTGTAGCATCAATAAACAAGTGTGCTGGAGCACAACAAGAAAATTGTGGCTGCTTCACTCCTGCCTTGCTATTGGGAGCTAAGCCAGTTTACATCTGAAACCAGACTCAAGGTTTGTGTTGCTCTGAACAAACTGAGCTAAAACCAAAGTTTGTCTTGGCTTACCACTTGTGCTTTGTCGCCCGCATTGTGGATATACAACAGTTTTTCTTGCTTACACTGGGATCTCTTTAGCATGATGAACATGGATAGCAAACATGTATCTTTAAGAATAGAAGATCTATTTTTAGCAAGATGATTAGCAGGAGGAATTTGATGCTTGCCCTTGAAGACAACTGTTCACATAAGCTATATTTCATAAGAAAGGTATGAATTCCCATTGCCACTGGGATGAAAATTTTTAATTAAACGCAAACTTATTTATGGCTCAGTATCCACCATCCTAAGTTTGAAGAGCATGGCCAGAACACTTCTCCCAATCTAACACTCTCCTTCAAGGTTTAACTCAAATGCTTCCTGTCACTCTTCTCAACTGGCTATGGCACAGGACAAGTCATTAGCATGGTACCCATTGACACATGTCTGTCTGCAGAGGTCTTCTTTGACACCTGCAGGGCCCCCCCACCCATCCTTCCAACATTGATATTAGGCTTGAAAAAGCCCATCTACTGGCTATTTTAAAAAGGCTTCTTTCAAGCCTAATTGCAACAGGGAAGGGACAACTTTGAGGGTCCCAAGTAGGGAGGTAACAATTAATCCTTCCCTCTCTCATTGCAATTGGGCTTGGGGGAAAAGTGTTCTGTTGTCTCCAATGGAAGGTTTATTCTAAGCCTAAACACTGCAGGTTGTGTGTGTGTGTGTGTGTGTGTGTGTGTGTGTGTGTGTCTGTGTGCAGATCTTGCTAGATTTTTTTTTAATACAAAAGCTTGGAAGATGACCCATAAACCCAACATATCTAATTAGAGAGTTATGAGAACAATTGGGAATTATCAAAGTGACAAAAAGGTTAAGGAAATACAAGCGAAATAAGAGATATATGCACAATTAGAAGTTTGTGCAATGTCAGAACTGCAACTGACGTTACCAAGGAGCTGCTTCTTTTCTAAACAGCCAGAACTGCATAGACAGAGCTATATAGCTGTTATAAGCAGTGCAACTATATCCACCTGCTTGTGTGTTATGTCTTGTTTAGGTTGTAAGTCTGACAGCAGAGACTGTTTTAGTACTGATGTTTGTAAGTTGCTCCAAGAGCCTTTTTAAATGTCTTAAGTGAATGTATGATTACATGGAAATAGCTGGAATAGGGACTGATTGCATGTAGTGCTTATAAATACTGCATATGGGAAATATGCTTATATCCATTCTATACTTACACTTGGGTTTTATAAATAAATTTATGTCTCATATTCATGCTGATCATATATATATATTTATATGTAACTTATCCTTTAACTTTTGAGATTTTTGATGTTTAATACATTCACACAAAACATGCTCCAATTGTGTATTTTCCCCCTTTGCATTTTCCTCCCATAAGCCCCTCAACACTTACAAGAATACTGTAACTAATCAGCAGGTTTTACTCCCAAGAGATTACATTTTGAATGCTCACAAACTGTACTATCACACTAATTTGCACCATTTGCAGCTTCATAGCAGCCTCCACTAGCCCAGCAGCACCCTAGCACTTTGTCAAGATATCTGCAATACCAGAACTAGACAAGGTGCTATCAGGACTGTTGCTACCGTTCAAACCATCAGCATATAAACTGAAGGAGAAAACGGAGGCACATTTTTGGTACTGATTGTTTCTGGGACAAGCTCATTGGAAGAGAGAGAGAAAAATTAAGTAGTTTTCTATTGGCTGGGGCTAGATATGATTATATTTTTCCAAATTACTGTTTCTCCTCATTACCTTAATAAGAGGTGGGTTAGAAATTTAAACAAAAAAAAACTTTGATCAAATATTGGCCTTGCTCCCTGCCCCCACGCAACAAGACAGTGTGCGAACTGCAGGTTCTATGTCAAAGTACTCTTGCAGCCACCCTGGAGGGTCACAGTTTCCCCACTCATGCCCTAGAAAGTAAAGTGGCATTATGAAACTGGTTGTCAGCTTATAACATAGAGTACTGGTCAGTTGCTAAATATAAAAACAACTGTTTAAGAACTGGTACTTGAGTTTGATTTTTCCTCTTCCTTTCCTGTCCCTTCCCCCTTGTGTGTTGCTTTTTTATATTATATGTTGTAAGCCTTAAGGCAGGAACAGCCTTGTTTTTATTGACTGCATGTAAGCCATCCTGGGAACCCTTTTAGTTGAAGATTGGGGTACAAATGCTCTACATAAAATCATCATCATACTGATCTTTTACAAGATAAATATCAAAACTACAGTCCATGAAATCAAGGCACTTCATATTTCAAAGAGTGTTTCGGGATATTATTTCACAGTGTATCATTCTTAATATGTGAATACTACAGTTAGAAACAGTAGACATAGTAATAAAAATAAGCTCTAATTCTGGTTTTCATTTACAGCATTCCGCACTATTTGAAGTCCTTTGTGAATGGAGGAAGCCCTAATAAGCAAAGAACGTTCATTAAAAACAAAGTCACTAATGAAGCCATGCTTGTGGTTCTGTACCATCAGTGATGCCTGGTATGCTATTCACTAGACAGAGACCATTAACAGCTGATGCAAGGTGCCATACAAGGGAGCAAGTGCTGACAACTACAATAAATAAATAAATTCACAGGCTATAAATAGCTCATATCTGAAGGAACTGAGGAAATGGTATCAGCTGCATGGCATTCTGAATACTGCCACAGCTGTTAGGTTCTTTGCTCTGCTAGAGTGTAAAAAACTGAAGTTCAACATAACAATAAAGGAAGACAGAAGACAAGGCCTGAGAGACAGCCAATACAATAGGTGGAAGTCAACGCTAGCTCTGCTCAAGAGCAGACGCATTGGTGATAATAAACATGACAGTTAGACCCATTGAAATTAACCTAGTCTGAGTAAGGTTCAGTTGGAAGCAACCCAGTGCTACTGCCATCAGCAATGAAACTTATTTCATATTAGTGATTCATCATAAGCATTTCCATGTCTGCTAGTGATATGCTGGAACAACTGCCGATACCCCACAACCTCACTACCTAAATGTTTACAAGTTATAGGGTTGAGCACTTAAAAGTCACTTCTATTGTTTGTTACAAAACCAATTGTAGTAACACCAAACACGCATAATAGTCACTATTTTTCCCCATAAGATACTTTTATGATTTCTGCTTTTCCCATGCCTAGAAAGTACGGGCCTGAGCAGCTCTTTTCAGTTTGCTACACCGCTTTCCCAGGGAAAATGTGCTCTTTATAGAGCTGAATTGGAGCAAACATCAAACTGCAAAAAACAACAACTGACCTTTGGTTCAATTCATTGGTAAAGATCAGGTTTCCCCAGGGGAATGCAGCAGGACAAGTGAAAATCTGGATGAGCCCTCATTTCCAGTTTATAATGGAGAAAAACAGCTGTATGGAATTTCCTACAGATCAACATGCTCAAGTCATTTATTTTAAAAGGTTGATATTTTTTTTCAAAAACAAAGAAGATTCTTGCACTCTATGATACCTACAAGGCCATTTTATTATTGATTTGGGGTTAAATGTTCATTGCACTAGAAAACCATGTGTAGCTCACAGCAGATGAAACCAACCTTTACAGCCCTTATTTGTGTCCAAAATGACAAAAATTGGTGAGTACTATAAAGCAAACATTCATAGCTTATCTTAAATGGGCTTACCTGCCCAAATAGCAAAAAACCACTTACACTTTTGGTGCTTGAGGATCTGCGTTTACCTCGAATATTAGAAAAGCTCCTTGGGCTTGTTGGCGTCCCCAGTGGGAGAGCAGTAGATAGATGAGGAGGGCTTGTAGTAGTCAAAGTAGACATCAAATTCCCCAACATGCTTTGCTTCGAGACACAATTTATATGGCCAAGAATATGTTCATTGTTCCGAGCATCACCACTACCGATTTCAATCTTCTCCTTGTTAGTTATACTTCTTAAGCAGTCCTTGAGCATCACCTGAGTTGAGGCATCACTCAACCAGCGCAAAAAGAGTTCGTCCACTTTCATTTTTACTACAGGCTTCAGAACTGGCATTTTTTCTCCCTTTCTCTGCTTTATGCTTCAACAAAATGGCTGCAGTTCTCAATTCAGATTCTAGAGTTTTCCACCTTACTTCCTGAAAAACCCCCACAGTATTTCTTCAGAAATTCTGATGTAATGCTGTCGTTCATTTATATTCTGCTTTTCGGGTCAAAGGAACCTAAAGCAGTGAGAAGCATTTTAATACCAAAGAAATATACAACAAACACACCATGAATACAACTAAAACATAAAATAACCACCAATCATACTGGACATGCACCCAAGGAGTTGCATTCATGCCCTTGCCACTGATACAGCGTCCCAACCTACCACTTCTCACTTGGAAGCCAGGTAAACTCATCTCACATGACCCTTTTTGCACTGGCTGCTTCACAAGTATCAGAATAGGAGAGAATTTAGAGATAGGTATAAACAGTAATGATGATGCCCTGGTGTGATGGTTTTATTATCCTTTATTTTATTCCTTTTTATCCTTGATTCTGGCTTATATTGAGTGTGTTTAACATCCATAGCATAACACATAGCATACATAGCATAATACATTTTTATTTATAAATGATTTATTGTATATCTTTGTTTGAATTTTTGCAAAGGCCTCAGACCATAAGCAAAGAAGGTTTGATCTGGCTACAAAATTTCAATGTAAAGATATTTCATTTGAGAACATATTAGGAAAACACCAAGGGAGAAAAATGGAATAGGTCTAAGATCATGAAGAATCACTATGCTTAGAAAGTTGAGGTAATTGTAATCTGTTTTAGTATTTTAACTTTTGTCTGTTTTAAAGTAGAGTTGTTTCCCCTCCCCTCAATTTTAAGGTTTTATCATTTGTAAAGCACTTTGAGGGTTGTTGTTGTTGTTTTTACAATCAAGCAGTATACACATTTTCTGAAAGAAATAAAATAATCCCTCCTCTCTTTCTAAAAGACAAGTTAACATCACATCCTTATAACAGATTAAGGCATACTGATCAAGGAATAAATAGTTTTTGCACCTATTTATGCTTATTCCTGTTTAGTTTTAAGGATGTGTCAGTGAGTTTTTGAAGAACAAACTCATCGTGTGTTAAGTACCTGAGCCTCTCCAACCTGGGCGACTCTCTTCTGTTTGGGTGCCAGGCCTTTAGCAGCTGGGAAACGAGCAGGGAAACCTAACAATTTCCCGCTTGATGCGAGCCAAAAACTTCCCCTTGCTGAACAGCTACTGGAAACAGACAGGGGCAGAAAAAGGCCGCCAAGGCTAATAAGCCACCCAACCTTCGGCTAACACACATGGGCGACTGTAAGCCAAGCACTGCATACGTTGGGCTACGTGGTTACAGGTGAATATATTTCCGAGGCTTTTTAAAATCCACCTTTAAAAAAGAGCCTCCTTGCACTTTGCATCCGCCCAGTGTTTATTTTATCCGCAACACAGCCGTGGCCACTTCTGCCTGCATCCCTCCCCGCCCACCGCCAATGTGTGAGGAGATGCAACAGGTGTGTCTTGTGAGGCGTTTGGCTCCAAGAGGTGAACTCACCTTTCAGGGTGGCTACCTGACTGCCTAGCCCGGCCGGTTTTCGGGAGTCTGTCCCCCACCCCCCACTCCTCCCTCGTCGATGTGGCCCAGAGAAGCGAAAACTGCTTTTCCCGCCCCCGCTCGGTCGTCCTTTTAAAAAGTTCGTTATTTTTAAGTGGTTTCCCCATCTCCCCCTTCCTTTACGCATGCGCGCCTTCGGCACGCATGCGTTCTGGGGCAAATGAGCCCAGGTAACGGAGGAGGGCGTGTGGGTGCGCGCACGCGCATGCCAGCGAGGCGGCGAAATCGAAATCGCCGTTGTGATGACGGCGGGCGGCGGAGAAGCCTGATTGGCTTGTTCGCTCGCGCCGCGGAGCGAAGGAAGAAAGCGCTCGCCGCTTACTGCCGCGGGGGAGGGGCGGGTCTGAATGATTGACGGATATATGGGTGGGTGTTTATGTGAAAACTGGCTCACTTTTTGACCGCTTTGCAGGGGCTTTTTGAGTTCTCTGCTATGGATTCGCAGATGTATTTCAGGCTACAGATTCTCTGCCGATCTGTAAAATGGATTTTTCTGTGGTGTTTTCTAAACGCACAAGTCTTTAATAAATGCGATTTCGTGATTATGTTCCGAAATACATAGTATGGCAGTGTCCTTGTTAATATCAACCCAAATGTCACAAAATGAGTTCTCCATAGTTTCATTGTCCTGGGTGGAAGGGAGAAGGAAAAACTAGCTTGAAATTCATACAACTTGTATTGGTATTCATCTTAAGCTAGGAGCTGTTTATGCAGTATTCCTTTAAGCACACCCACCCATCCGAAACCTGGGAATTGTTGTTTGTTAAGGGTGCTGGGAGTTACAGCTCTGAGAGAGGTCCCCAGGATACTTTGAAGTAATAATTCCAATGCAGCTAACCACTAAAAATGAATGAATTTAGTCAAAGGACTTGTTAAACAGCCCAGAGGTATAGTATTCCATAGGCTGGGTGCCATCGCAGAAAATGCCCTAGCCCTGATTGCTGTCAGGTGTGCCTCATCAGGTCAAAGGATCTGGATCGGAGCCTCAGATGAGGATTGGAGCATGTGGGAAAGAACATACAAGTCCCCAGGTCCCAAACCATCTAGAGCTTAAAGGTTAACAACAGCACCTTGAACTGAGTCCAGATACAAACTAGCAGCCAGGGCAGGTCACACAAAATTAGCATGATGGAATCAAAGTGTCTAGCTGGAGGATTTTATACTAATTTGAGTTTTGAGCACTTTTCAAATGCAGCCCTACACAGAGTGCATTATGGGGCCATAGATGTATTGAAAGACGGAACTGTATACAGTCTCTCGTATCACAGATGGTATGAAAACTGGACTGGAGTGCGCACCAAATCCCAATATGTTTGGTAGCTTTCTGCTGTGTGTGGATATTGTCATGTTCCAAGGATATCCACCCAACAATAACTCCTGGCTTGTGGAGCATAGTTCCCTAAGAGTGTACTGATGGCTGAGGTGAAAAAGCTAGCTGTCTCAGTCATATGGTGCTGACTCGCCATCGTGTATCCAGCTGCTAAATTCCATTAAAGTGGAGTTAAAAATACATTAAATATTTTCCTATTGCGTTGCCATGTAAACAGCTGCTGCAGTTGCCATAGGGATGTTGAGGGATTGTAAATTGAGCAGAACGTGGTATGTGTGATAGCAAATGAGAGGAGAGGTGGAGCCAGGCAAAAAATAGGCCAGTTATATGATGCACAACATATGCCACCTACTAAGTGTCCACAGAACAATTACATATTTGCGAACCCTTTCCCATTTGATCTCTTGTGCTTCAGTTTCCATATTGTGAAAAGCTACAGTTTTAGAGCTTGCCATCCAATCACGGACCAAATGTAAAGTGATGTCTGTATTTGCATGGTGGTGACCATTAATACAAGTGGGCTGGCAAAATGCAGTTGTAACACAGTAAGGTCTAAGTCCCGAATCGATATATTATTTCGGACAAGAGCTAACGGCATTGTCTTAAGCCACTGATTTCTAAACTGAATTGTAGGGAACCTCAAAGTCCCTCAAAAGCTCAGCAAGAAAACCTTGATGAAGAGATTGGCATATCAGACAGGTTTCCCTGAAAGATTGGCATGGGAGATTGTTGAGTATCTAGGCCACTCTCCGAGTTCAGGCGGATCCAACAAACCTAGCTAGTGCCTGATATGTTGTATCTTTAGTTTTAGATCTTATGATTTATGTGGAAATTGGTTCCATTTGGCTGTGCACTTTTTGATGTGTTTTATTTATTGTTTATGACTTCTGTTATGTTTGTAATTATGTAAATATTGTCATGTTGTAAGCTGCCTTGAGCATAGTTTCAACTATGGAAAGGCGGCATACAAATAAAATGATGCTGCTGCTGAGGTGTGCCTACAGCAGGGGTAGGAAATCTTTTTCAGCCAAAGGAACAACCTTTCCAAGATGACATGGTGGGCGGGCGGGCGGGCGGGGGGCGGCAAAGGCAAATGTAGGTGAAACAATTAATGTAAATTGATGGCCGGAGGGTGGCAACATGAGAAGAGGCCTTTTCTGCGGTGGCTCCCCATTTGTGGAATGCTCTCCCTAGGAAGGTTCGCCGAGTGCTTTCACTATACAGCACACCTTTAGGTGCCAGGCAAAAATGTTCTGCTTTAACCAGGCCTTTGGCTGATTGGCATCCAATGGGGTGTGTTTTTTGGGTTGCTTTTGTTTTAATTTTTATTATGTATTTTGTGTTTTTATGTTGTGATTTTATGTTGTAACTGCCCTGGGGTCTGTGGGTAAAGGGTGATATACTGCTGCTGCTGCTACTATTACTACTACTAATAACAACCTTTGTACACTAAACTAGTTTCTACACACACTCACACTCACAAGAATCTCTGTATCATTCATATGGGCAAGCAAATGCCATTATCAGAGCTCAAGGACACATTTCATCCAGGCAAAACACACTCCAAGAGAGTGTGAAGCAGGACCAGTCGTGGAGGATGGCAGCCTGAGGAGAGGCCAGAGGCCAGACAGAAAGACCAGGATACTGTAATAATATTGCTGAAACCTATAGGGTTGCTATAAAGATTACTACAGAAATGCATATCAGACTTGTGTTTGACCACTCACCTGGTGACTAGGGAATTCTTTCAGGAGAGTGATGGGGTTCCTCTTCTGACTGTTTTATGTTGGCTGAGTGGGAGGGTAATTTGCCTCCCTCCTGCCCAGCATAGAAACCAAGTGGGCTGATAAGGAAAGGATAGAGTGTTTGGCCCTTCACAGGGGGAAGGGTTCCCTTCCCAGTGCATAAAGTGCAAATATTTGACAATTTGGTGCCCTCTAATGGTATTCCCAAGGCCTTCCACTTAAGGCAGACTTTCACTTTGTCTTTAATAGTAGGGATGTCCCTGGAAGTTTAGTGTAAATATTGCAACCACATGACGAGACCCATGATTTGAGTGTATGGAATAGTTCTAAAAAGATTGTTGCTGTATCTTTCTCAACTGTATCTTTCTCAACAAAAATGAAAAAACAAAGCTCACGTACATCATATTTCAATAACGGCCATCCAAAGTAGCAGAAAGCATGTGATAAAACCTCAAGGGTCTTCTAATAGGAGACGCTGTCATTCAGCGATTAGCTCAATAGCTATCCATGTGGTTGCTTTTATATATAACATCTCAGGCATGTGGAATCTCCCTTAGCTCCTCTCTCTGTGTGTGATGGCCTTAGTGACTGAACTACACAAGCTTTCAGTCCAGTACAACTGTATACAGGGTGACAGAAATAAAATGATAATGTACAAACACTAAGCAATTTGGGGAAAGGAAGCTACTCAACTGCCAAGGAAGACAGACCTTGTAACATTATCCTATACATGTAAGCCTGTACATGTACTCAGGTACAATACAAAAAAAATTCCTTCCAGTAGCACCTTAAAGACCAACTAAGAACTAACTTAGTTGGTCTTTAAGGTGCTACTGGAAGGAATTTTTTTTGTTTTGACTATGGCAGACAAACATGGCTACCTATCTGTATCAGGAACAATAGTACCTGAGTACAATAGTACTTACTCTCAGGTATATAGGACCGCAGCTATAGGGAGAAATCCTAAACTCCAAGGAAAGAAGACAGAAGGGCCATTGGATCTTGACCATCCTCCTTTCTGCAAAGATGCATGTCACATGCTGTATACAGAAAGAAGGAGATAATAGAGAACCTGTGGTCTCTGGGTGCATTGTAACCTTGTAGCTTCCTCCCTCCAAGGGAATTAGGAATGCTCTGCCTATATATTAAATACACACTATGAACATGCAGTCTTTATCGTAACAGAAACTCATTAACATCATTAAAAAACCCCTCAAACCCCTCTCTACATTTCCTTGTTGACCCATCTACAGTATCTGTTCAACATTCCATGGATGAGCCAGCATGGCCTCATATCCATGTATGACATTTTAATATTAGAGAACACAACAATTGGGAACAGCTAGCTCCAAGATGCTCTTATATATGGCAGATCTATGCCTGCTTTTCGTATAAAGGGTGGGAGGCTAATTCAAATAGTTTGGCAACTTGCCCACATCAGCAAATCAGCACACTTTAACCTCTCTTGCAGCTGTCTACCAAAAATAGAATTAGAATGGTTAGCTACAGATCATATGCCATCCAGAAGTAGCATCGTATGCAGACAAAAAAATGTGAACAATGCTGAGTTGGTATACATGCTACCCACCTTGGAGGAAAATGCAGTTCAGATGAACTTGAGTTGCTTCATTTCATTCTCTAGTTCATTGCTGTTTATTTCAAGATATAAATGGGATAATTGACTTGAAGATTTTACAACTGCTGCAGCATCAGGAAATCATGATGCAGGATTTAATTGTGAATTGCTTTTCAACTTGACGGTTTGCTTTTCTGGTTTAGGTACTATTTACAACATAGCTCTTAAGAGTCTGTTGCAAATAGTCTGCCTGTTGACTGCCACCGAGTCACATTCTCATATTGTATCAGTACAACAAAGTTTTTTGCAAATCATCTGAATTTTTTGGGATTTAGTAAAACTGTATTCAGCATTAGCAGCTGCAGCAGACTGTGGACAGGCCTGCCAGCAGCTTTATTCTTTGTTGACTGACTGTTCATCTAGCTCTGCAGAGAAATGTGATGTTATGGCAGGGTTGTGTGAGTAGCAATTTGCCGAGTGGTTTGCCAGGTTCACGCCAAGGAGAATTTAGCAGGTGTGATTTCCTTGTCATGGATCCATTCCAACAGGAGATGCTAATTTCAGTGGCATGTTAAGGGTCAAACAATATTTTGTGGGTAATGCGTGCATAATTTCTCAACCTTTCTAAAAAATGAAAAGCGCTCTGGCCAGATGGCAACCTGAGCACAGAAGTATCAGGGCTGCTTAATCCTTCCTGCCGTTTGTCCACTCAAACTATCACACACATCCTGGGGCAAAGCTAGAGGGATCTGATACAGTGGTACCTCGGGTTACAGACGCTTTGGGTTACAGCCTCCGCTAACCCAGAAATAGTTCCTCGGGTTAAGAACTTTGCTTCAGGATGAGAACAGAAATTGTGCAGCGGCAGAGCAGTGGTGGTAGGAGGCGCCATTAGCTAAAGTGGTACCTCAGGTTAAGAACAGTTTCAGGTTAAGAACGGACCTCCGGAACGAATTAAGTTCTTAACCTGAGGTACCACTGTATATGTTCCTTCATAAAAAAACAACAACAACACTAGCTTTTTATTACTTCCCTGAGCGTCTTTTCTTAAACTGAGCAACAAACCAACAACAACCAAAACCACAGACAGAAAGGAAGGCCTGGATACCTGCATTAAGCCAGCCAGGGATTTCTTTTTCCTCTGTGCTGCCAGTTTATTATGTTGGTGTTTAACGATCTTTTACATTTTTGTTTCTTATGGAAGATACATAACTGGAAGTAATTTATAGATGAAGTTTTCCATTCTAGTATGAAGGAATTGCTAGCAGAAATAAATGGGAGTATTAGTTCTTTTTAAATGCATCTTTGAACTATAGTTTAGCATTAATGTGAATGAGTAGCAGTGAGCTTCAGACTCCCTGGCTCCCTTTCTTCCTCTGACCTATCTGCAAGGAAGAGGTTGGAAACTTCTGCTTTAAAACTAACCAGAATTCTTTGCTACATCCTAAATCGGGGAATCCCCTTCATGGATCACTGCCTTGCCGTGGCGAAGGGGCTTGAAGAACTCAGAGAAGCTATGAACTATGCCAAGCAGGGCACCCAAGATGAACAGGTCATAGTGGAGAGTTTTGACCAAACGTGATCCACCTGGAGGAGGAACCGGCAAGCCACTCCAGTATCCCTGCCAAGAAAACTCCATGGACAAAGGCAACAGGCATGTGAAAGTTATGACGCTGGAAGATGAGCCCCTCAGGTCGGAAGGCGTCCAACATGCTACTGGGGAAGAACGGAGGACAAGTACAAGTAGATCCAGAGCTGATGAAGCGGCTGGGCTAAAGCCGAAAGGACGTTCAGTTGCGGATATGCCTGGAAGCGAAAGGAAAGTCCAATGCTGTAAAGAAAAATATTGCATAGGAACCTGGAATGTAAGAACCATGAACCTGGGTAAGTTGGATGTGGTCAAAAATGAGATGGCAAGAATAAATATTGACATCCTGGGCATCAGTGAACTAAAATGGACGGGAATGGGCGAATTCAGTTTGGATGACCATCATATCTACTACTGTGGGCAAGAATCCCATAAAAGAAATGGAGTGGCCCTCATAGTCAACAAAAGAGTGGCGAAAGTAGTACTGGGATGCAATCTCAAAAATGATAGAATGATCTCGATACGAATCCAAGGCAGACCTTTTAACATAACAGTAATCCAAGTTTATGCACCAACTACTGGTGCTGAAGAAACTGAAATTGACCAATTCTATGAAGACTTACAACACCTTATAGAAGTGACACCAAAGAAGGATGTTCTTCTCATTATAGGGGATTGGAATGCTAAAGTAGGGAGTCAAGAGATAAAAGGAACAACTGACAAGTTTGGCCTTGGAGAGTAAAATGAAGCAGGGCAAAGGCTAATAGAGTTCTGTCAAGAGAACAAGCTGGTCATCACAAACACGCTTTCCCAACAACACAAGAGACGACTCTACACGTGGACATCACCAGATGGGCAGCATCGAAACCAGATTGATTATATTCTCTGCAGCCAAAGATGGAGAAGCTCAATACAGTCAGCAAAAACAAGACCTGGAGCTGATTGAACAACTGATTGGTTCAAAATTGGGAAAGGAGTACGACAAGGCTGTATATTGTCTCCCTGCTTATTTAACTTATATGCAGAATTCATCATGCGAAAGGCTGGGCTGGATGAATCCCTAGCTGGAATTAAGATTGCTGGAAGAAATATCAACAACCTCAGATATGCAGATGACACAACCTTGATGGCAGAAAGTGAGGAGGAATTAAAGAACCTTTTATTGAGGCTGAAAGAGGAGAGCGCAAAATATGGTCTGAAGCTCAACATCAAAAAAACGAAGATCATGACCACTGGTCCCATTACCTCCTGGCAAATAGAAGGAGAAGAAATGGAGGCAGTGAGAGATTTTACTTTCTTGGGCTCCATGATCACTGCAGATGGTGACAGCAGCCGCGAAATTAAGAGACGCCTGCTTCTTGGGAGGAAAGCAATGACAAACCTAGACAGCATCTTAAAAAGTAGAGACATCACCTTGCCAACAAAGGTCCGTATAGAAAAAGCTATGGTTTTTCTAGTAGTGATGTATGGAAGTGAGAGCTGGACCATAAAGAAGGCTGATCGCCGAAGAATTGATGCTTTTGAATTATGATGCTGGAGGAGACTCTTGAGAGTCCCATGGACTGCAAGAAGATCAAATCTATCCATTCTTAAGGAAATCAGCCCTGAGTGTTCACTGGAAGGACAGATCCTGAAGCTGAGACTCCAATACTTTGGCCACCTCATGAGAAGAGAAGACTCCCTGGAAAAGACCCTGATGTTGGGAAAGATGGAGGGCACAAGAAGGGGACGACAGAGGACGAGATGGTTGGACAGTGTCTTCGAAGCTACAAACATGAGTCTGACCAAACTGCGGGAGGCAGTGGAAGACAGAAGTGCCTGGCGTGCTCTGGTCCATGGGGTCACGAAGAGTCGGACATGACTAAACGACTAAACAACAACAACAACAAATTGGGGAAACTGGTTAGCTTTCACTCATTTTCTTTCCGTTTCCTTCCCTTCATCTCTTCTTGCTTTTCTTTAATCATTTGGATATAGCCACTCGCTTTATCCTATACAGTAGTGACCAGCAGCATTCCTATGTGTGTGTATGGTTTTTTTTGTAATACTTGAGAAACTAAACTATATAAAATTGCTTTATTTCAGTCTGAGAGAAGCCAAACATTTTCTCTTCCAGTAACATTATTCTAGAAATAGCTTCTTGCTCTGTCTTTCTAGAAAGTGTGAGATGGTAGTAGTTGCAATTGTAAACCAATGTGCTGGCAGGATCTTAATTTCCAAAATACAGTGGTACCTCAGGTTACATACACTTCAGGTTACGTACGCTTCAGGTTACAGACTCCGCTAACCCAGAACTAGTGCTTCAGGTTAAGAACTTTGCTTCAGGATGAGAACAGAAATCGTGCTCCAGTGGCGCAGCAGCAGCAGGAGGTCCCATTAGCTAAAGTGGTGCTTCAGGTTAAGAACAGTTTCAGGTTAAGTACGGACCTCTGGAACGAATTAAGTACTTAACCTGAGGTACCACTGTACAAGTAATAAAAAGCCAAGCGCTCTAATCTATGCAAAGGGCCCTGCCATTGATTTCAGACTGACCCAGGAAGATTGAGATCAGCAATTGAATTCAATAAAGAGGAATAAAAATATTAGAAAAAAGGTGTGTAAATCCCAGGTAGTAAATAATATAGGCATTGCATCATTTATGAAACAGTATGTGATTGTGAAGCAGTTCCACTAACTGAATAAACCACTTAAAAATGTAGGCTCTGTGCAACTTGAATATGGTTTCAAGTTCTGGTTCAATTGTTTATGTAGTGATTGGAATGCTAATATCTGTATAACATGGAACCAGGCCAATTCTTCCATTAAATATGGAGAATTTCCAGGAAGCTTATATTGGCATAATATTTCATATCCATTGGATGATTTGTGGAGTTAACGTGCATGAATGTGTACACATGGAAACGTTCTGTGTGAATGTGTTGATTGCACAAGTGTAAGAAGCCTCACTAGACAGAGATCATGGTCCTATCTAGAGTGAAGCATGAGTAAGTCCATTGGAACTGGGTTTAAATGTGCTTAGCTCTTTGTACGATTGTGGCTGTGATACTGGGTTGAGGCCTGGGTTGTGGCTGCATTCAGCTATAAAAGATTTTTGGTGACTTGAGGGCACTAAAGTTTAAGCAATTCACCACAATTCTGCATAATAGCGTTCTTGTGAAGATAAAGGAGATGGCAACTGTAATTGTGAGGCACTTTGTGCTTTTAAGAAAGTGTTAAAATAAATTATTTTAGAAAAAAAGAGGCCCAGTTTATTAGGCCAAATGCATTTTTGATGAAAATTCTGTGACGATTTTTGACAGAATGTTCTTGCTTTATGGGTTCAATACACTGCCATCTAATCACAGTGGGATTTTTTTTCTGGTTGAATATACTGATGGAATTAATCAGAAAGTCAAAAATTATTTCTGAACTGACCTCCACACCATGAATATTTGCTTAAAATGAGAGTTATTCATAGGGTGCAAGAGAAACTATTTCCAGATATATCCTTTGCAAATGAGCAAAATAAGGTATCTGCAATGGTATTTTGCCACATTCTCTTGCACGGTTCAGGGTTGCAAAGCAATTTAGTGGTCCACCAGCCCACCCCCAAATTTGTATGGAATACTACCTCAAAAATTTAAAGTGTAATCCAGAAACAAATTTCATGAAGAACAGCCCCATGCAACAAATAAAACGAGTTGCATCAGGGGTGGAGGATTGGATCCACTTGGCTGACCAGATCCAATCCAATAAACCCCACCCCCTTCCATGCCAAGTATGACAGATGGGTGGGGTTGGGTGTAAGTTTTACATCAAACACATCTGTTGAAGGTCTACTATAATTTCTTTTCATTTCAGTAGAGCCTGGGGCCATTTGTAGGTTTTCAAGATGGGTATTATACCATCTTATATTTTTTAAAAGTTGTATCTTTGGGAAAATATGTCTCCAGACTCTTTTTAAAAAACAAGGTTACAAAACTTACAAACTTATTGCTGTGCTCACAAGATAGAATTTTAAAAATATGTATTTCAAGGAAATGTAGATCATCACAATGAACCTATTTTTATCATTGCCGATGTGCAGAAGTTCACAGGTTTTAGTACATATTCATTTGAAAAGTACTTCCCCCCTGAACCTCTTAGCAGCCACTGTTTTACAAATGTTTTAACCCACATAAATTCTTAATTTCTGCTTGTACTTTTTTTGCGATGGAGATGTTATCAGTAAGGTAATAAGAAAAAGCTTCCCTTCCCCTGTGTATTGTGCATTTTTGCACCTTATGAGAATATTGAATAGACTTCATTATTATTTTTTCAATACAAGTCTGAATCCCACCATTTGATTACCTAAACCAAAAGCATTTCCATATGCCATCCATCACCCTGACCAGTGTAAAATGCTGAATATTCAGATTAAATTGGAACTTTTTTTTTCTATGAATAAGGAATTTGGTTCAATTCCATAATATACAGTGTCTCTGGGGAGAGAAAATTGAGCTGAAGGTCGCTGAAGGCAAGTGAGAAAATTGTATTATCCAAATACAAAATTCTTTTTCTTATCATCAAAACCTGAAATACAGCCATGGGGAATAAAGGGGTCAAGGGAGGATTCAATTAGAGGTGAAAATGGAAAAGGTGCATTTTTCAACTTGCCTTTCATTTTTCCAAACAAGTGGCAGCAGTGAGCCACAGGAGTACAATGAACTATTTGTCAAGCGGTTTAAACTTTTACAAAATGTAAATTGGAAAACACTCTTGAGCGGTTATAAAAAGAGATTAGACACAGGGAGCGGTTGAGTTAGCATTTCTCTTGAACACAAAGTAGATTACAATAAACATAAACTGCAATACCTATCACAGGACACCCAATTTTTAAGAACAAGCAGAATTCTCTGTTTATTTTGGGTTGTTCTCTTCCTTTGTGCCCCCCCCCCCCAGGTTTTGAGGGGATGCGCATACATGGTGTGAGAAAATTAAAAGTACCTTTGTGTTTTGAAATTTTGTGCTAATTGTGGCGATGAATTAAACGAGATGCATGATTGGTTTGATGATATGGCTAAAGGCAAAAATCCTTTTGGGATGAGGGAGCCAGGGGAAGAGGAAAGCAGGAGATGGTGACATTGTATGCCTGTTAGCCTAGGAACCAACTCCTAGGGACTGAAATCCCTTTGCCCCCTCCCAAAAATATTTGAAGGTAAGGTGCCAGCCCCCCCCCAGGTTGATTGGCATTGTGGTGTGTGTGTGTGTGTGTGTGTGTCTGTGGTAATCTTGTGACTGTGTGGGGAGGGCTTACCTCCCCCACCCCATATTTTATTCAAGTTGGCACCCCTGCTTCTTAGGTTGGATTGTCCCCTTTTGCCACAGTAGACCATGGATGTGAAAGACCCATTTTTCTTGTGTGAGGGAAGCAGGCAAAGATACCATATTGTGGCAGTTCCGGTATCAGCTGAGAGTTGCCTCTTCTCAGTAATCGTATTGATAGATTATCAATTCTAAATCCTTACCTCGGCGTAAAAAATATTGTTATTTTCTCAGAACTCATTTATTTATTTCAACAACGTATATACTCTTAGTCGCTAAGCAGTGTACAGTAAGGTTAAAGAGAGGCAACAAAGATAACATCAGTTAAAACTAAAACCAGAAACTTACCTAAAATGCCTGTTGGAATAAAAAGGTATTTGCTAGGTGTCATAAATTCAACAGGGAGAGGGCTTGTCTAATCTCACTTGGGAGGCTGTTCCACAGAACTGGGCCCACAATACTGAACCCATGGCTCCTGGTGGATAAAAGCTATGAATCTGAGCAATGAGGGACCACCAATATTGACTACCCTGAAGGCCTCAGTGTTCAGGTAGGGATATAAGGAATCAGGCAGTGCTTAAAGTATCACATCTTGGGACTACCTTTGAACGTGACCTGGAAACTACAACTAATCCAGAGTAGCCGCCAAGACCATATAACACCGGTCCTGAAAGACCTACATTGGCTCCCAGTACGTTTCCAAGCACAATTCAAAGTGTTGTTGCTGACCTTTAAAGCCCTAAACGGCCTCAGCCCAGTATACCTAAAGGAGCATCTCCACCCACATCGTTCTGCCCGGACACTGAGGTCCAGCGCCGAGGGCCTTCTGGCGGTTCCCTTGCTGCAAGAAGTGAAGTTACAGGGGACTAGGCAGAGGGCCTTCTCGGTAGTGGCACCCACCCTGTGGAACACCCTCCCACCAGATGTCAATGAAATAAGCAACTATCTGACTTTTAGAAGACATCTGAAGGCAGCTCTGTTTAGGGAAATTTTTAATGTTTGATATTTTATTGTATTTTTAATATTTTGTTGGGAGCTGCCCAGAGTGACAACTAATCCAGAATGCGGCAGCTAGACCCATGATTGGGAGTAGCCAGATGGGCAGAGTATAAATAAATTATTATTATTATTATTATTATTATTATTGAATTAATACACGAACCTTAAATTTGGCTTAGTAGCATACGGGCATTCAGTGCAAACCTTTAAGCACTGGAGTTAGCTCAACTCCTCACCAACAGTCCAGCCGCAGCGTTCTGTTATCAGCTGGAGCTCTCGGCCAAGAAGATGGAGAACAACATTTTCAAATTCATTCTCCTGCTACGTCTTACTCATTTTCTTACAGCAGACCATAAATCACTTCACCTCAAAAAAAGGTCCTGGGACTAGGATGGCTGGCCAGTCCCTGACTGACTTTCCCTCTTACTTCATGCAGCAGTTACCTCCCCAACCATATCAACTGCATTTCACACACACACCTAACCTAGTTAAAAAGGGGTGTGTAGGATTCTGTTCCTCCTTTGCTCCCTTGCAGAGTAAAACACCTCAGAATTTCACAAAGGGCTGGCGGAACACATTTTGCTGTCTAAGGCAAAGAACAAGATGGTGTATCCCCCTACCCTCCACTGCATATACAGAAGCGGACTGGCAACTGAATCTTGTTTCAGTTAGGCAAAAGGAGAGTTTCTTCCAGAACAGACTAGTTTATGGGGTAGAGAACAGACCATGAGGCACAGACATCCAACAGAAGGAAAATGGTCATGGGCTGCCACTTCTACCCTCCAAGATCTGCTTCCTGAGGCAGTTGACCCCCAGTGTCTGATGGTAGATCCAGCTTTGCTTTTACACTCCGCTCCACTCCCACAGAACTATTTGAACCATTCCCAGTTGGGTTGACAATGAAACTAAACCAAAGGGCTTCTCAACAGGGATACATTAGAGGCCCAAAGCGGTTAAAAGATTTTGGTGCCCCCATATACAGTGGTACCTCGGGTTACATATGCTTCAGGTTACAGACTCCGCTAACCCAGAAATAGTACCTTGGGTTAAGAACTTTGCTTCAGGATGAGAAGAGAAATCGTGCTCCGGCAGTGTGGCAGCAGCAGGAGGCCCCATTAGCTAAAGTGGTGCTTCAGGTTAAGAACAGTTTCAGGTTAAGAACGGACCTCCGGAACGAATTAAGTACTTAACCCGAGGTACCACTGAATATCCAGTTCAAAATATAACCAACAATAAAGCATAAAATGTTGACTTTATAAAATTATTTTATAAAGTCCAGCATGGCTGAATCTTCTTTTTTTGCACTGAAAGTATGGCACACATATTGTTGGAGCCTTTTTTGTGGAACATGATTTAGCTGCACCATATGGTCCATGGTGAATCTGGTAATGGAAAATTGATCTGGTGCCCCCCTTCCCTTGATGCCCTAAACACATGCTTATTTTGCTTAATGGTTAATTCAGCCCTTCTCAAGCACATGCACTCTTGGTTGAAGCTAGATGTTGCCTCTGTGCTGCCCCGAGAAACCTGGGATTCTCATATATTTGCCTAAAAGAATGTAAATGGTCCCCTACGCTGTATGAAAGGGATGGGAAATCTATACTGTAATCTTTATTGCTGTTTAAATTAATCTAATGATGGAAGTAAACAGAAATGTGAGGTATTATTAACTGCAAACCTGGAATGGTCCAGTGACAATGACTTTGTTGAGAGAAGCTTAAGGAATCTTAGTAGAAAATATAAAAAACCCCTAAACATAAAACCAGTAGCATACTGCTAAGTCAGTTTTTTTCCCCTTCCCGAAAGTTATAATGTTCCAACATTGAGACTCCTTATTATTATCTGGATCACAATAATAAAGCTACGTTTGCATTTAAATTAGATTGGGCACCTTTGTACACCGTGTAGAATAAAATCTGTGAGTCAGCATAATCATATGCTTCCTAGACTGACATTTCTCTCACTTTTCAGTCTTGAATTCTGCTTCCTATCTTGAAAGTCAGCTGTCAAAAACGCAGTAGCCCTGGAGGAAAATGTTAAGAAATACAGATAGATTATATGTGAAATTTATGGATAAAAAGTAGAGCTGCACGGAATGTAAATCTTTAACCTGTATCTGATCTACAAAGATTGTGGAAACCTTGTATCGGTGCATTCTAGCACACTGCGAGACAAAATGGCCAAGGAGATCACACAGCTGCTTCCTAAATTTAATCTTGGGCGGGGGGGGGGGAACATTCATTACCTTTGGGTCAGGTAAGTGCCCTTAGTCAGAAGAATGACTAACATATATCTTGCCTGATGTACTAAGAACAGGAAACCAGAAGTCTGCTAATCTAGTGTATTTACATAAACATTTGAACTCCCCCCCCCCCAAGTTTTATTTGTATTAGCATTGATATATTTGCCACCCTGGGCTCCTCTGGAGGAAAGTGAGGGGTATATATATTTGTTGTTATTGGCATCGGCTTACCTTGAGAGACAATGGAGTGCACCTCCATTTTTTTACAATCCAACCATCCAACCATTTTTATATGTATTTTCATTATTATTTTATACCATGGACACTTTACCCCAGTATATACATTTTTGTACATGTTACTTGCTAGAAAACTGCACTGCAACATTTAAATTACTGCAGATTCCCCCCTCCCCACCCCCCCAAGAATGGCTGTGTTTTGGTTCATGTATTGCTTTGGAAACTGCAAATTAGGTAGGTTTGCCTTTAAATGTGAATAGGATCAAATCCCCCTACATCCCCAGATACAAGCCCTAGTTCTTAAAACAGCCATACTCTAAAGAATAAGCACTGATTAAATTCTGGTGCTATTAGTCCGATTTATTTTAATATACAGTTGGAACATAGTTCATTAAACATTTACAATTAAAAAAAATCATTAAACAATGGGAGTTTGAATTCAATGCAAATAGCAATATGTCTCTAAATTACCTGCAGGATTTCCTTATCCCACATGCACTTTGAAATCTTTGTTTCACATTTATATACTCCAGTGAAAAAGACCATTCTTCCTTCGTCAAAATTACAAAGCTGCTCTGCCTGAATAGTCAGAAATGGGACATCATTCTGCACACAGAAGAATAGTCTGTCCAGGATGCTATTAGTCAACATAATAGAACAATAATACTCTTCCCTTATTATAGTTACTTTAAAAAGTGAAAGTAGTAATTTCAGGGAGGAAAGGATGGTTTAATCAAGTCATAAGTCAGGAAGTCTGAACTTTATTATCGATTAAAAATGTGAAAAGCGATTTTCTCAATAAAGCAAATCACATTTCCTTCTTCCTTTTTTCTTTTATATATTCATTAAGGAATTTAATATGTCTGGATTTTACTTCGTATTGTGCTTCCTTTTTATTACTTTATATTACTTTTGCTTGTGTTCATAGACTAGATGATGTAATTGCCTTTTGCTGGGACCAAGTGTGCTTTGGTAATAATTTGAGGCAAAGCTCACTCCTCTTATTGGAGGAAAAGTTATTAACAATGTCTGTAAAAGTGTGTTCCTTTTCCTATGATCAAAGGTTTGACTCCTTGTCAAAAAGTTCAGTTTTCCAATTTGGGAGAGGGGAATTTCTTGTCTTTTTTAAAAAACCAACAACAAACCTTATTTCTAAATAAGAGTTTGATGCTCCATCTTCAAAATCAATTATCATTTTAGAAACCTGAAAATATTTGCTTGTGTACCACTCAGCCATGCAAGGAGGTACAGACATTTATAAACAAACACACTTTAAGCACAGACACTTATAATACACTTCCACTCATGTGGTACTAGTGCACATGCACTAACTATACATGCTATTCATTCATGCACATAATTGCAAAATTAGTGATTTTCCTAAAGGCCCTGTTTGGTACATAACATTAGCTAATAGGGCTCACCCACCCCCCGGTGCTTTTTCTGCGAAAACCCGCTCTTTAGTGCTGAATAGGAGCAAACAGCAATCCACAGAAAACCCAAATTGCTGTTTGTTCCAATTCAGCGGTAAAGAATGGGTTTTCCTTGGGAAAGTGGCGAGGCAAGAAAAAAAGCGCTCAGACATGGACCAGGAAAGTGCAGACCCGTGCCTAGAAAGTGAGGGGCAAAAGGCTAGTGTGGATGAACCCATAGTTTAGCACTGCAGGAACAAACCTTAGCCTTGTGCACTTCCCTTTCTTCTCCTAGTACATGCCGGAGGATGAGACTGAAACATCCGCCTCTGCTTGCAAAGTGACCAGAGTTCTCCACGCTACATCCATATTTGGGGGACTTTATTACCTCCAACCATGGTTTATTAACAATCCATGATCACAAATCAACCTATGGTCTGGTCCTGGCTTGTTTGAACAAACTGTTTTTTAATGGCAGATGATAACAAGGAGCTCTGGTTACTTTATAGGCAGGAGCAAAAGCTTCTGGTTCCCTTGCAAACATGATACCTCATGAGGAGTGTGCAAGACCAAAAGTGCTGTGACTTGTTCTCATGGGGCTGAACTATTGTTTACCACTATATGTGAAATAGGCTCCAAATGGACCAGTGATCTGGCTCTCTGTGTTCCTATGAATGCTTCGCAGACATCCAACTCTTGGAAAATGTCAATCTGATGGAGCTTAAGGTGCATTGTAAAATGCCTTGACACAGCAGTTATGAGCATGAAGGACATTAAGCATATAGCATGTTCATATAGTTAACTCTGGCTTCTGAATATGAATAATTAGGCCCATCGCTAAAGGGCAGTGAGACATTGCCCTTGCTTCCCCTACCCTAAAGTGTTTATATTTCAAACTTTGCTTACATTGGTATTTGTCTGAACTCTTTCTTAAACAAGTTGGCTTAAAAAAAATAGAACCATACAATAAAATGCATAGACCTCTGAAGGTGAGCCTAGTTGTTTCATCTTTCAGACAGTCTACTTCCTTGTCATACTTGAGCACCCATCCTAGTTATTGCCTTGTTGAAATAATTGAACTTTAGAAAGCAATTGAAAAGAAAAGTTGGGGGAGACGGAAGTTCTTTTAGACAGAAGCAAGAGAAAAAGGTTTCGGCATAAATCTTGGAATGGCTGCTGTACCGCAGAGTTTATGATCGCACTGTTTTATTAGTAGCTTACTTTTGCTCTGCATACAGACAAATACTGTGTTTTGAGAAACTGTGCTTGGAGGAGGAGGCATGTTCTTTGAAGGAAAATAGGAAGGAGGATATCAAACAAAATTGCTTGTAGCAATGGTTGCCATCTAGTGGACTTGTGGGAGAACTTAGTAGAAGACGGAATAGGTGAAAAAATAGTACAGGGGATAGCTGCTAAAGACTATCCAGATAAGGGCTGTGGGATGAGTTTTAGCATTGGCACTGAAAAAACAACATGAACTTGGCAAGTAAAGTTTGTCAATCATACAACATCCTCACATAACTTGATGTGTGTTAGTAATGCAACATCTGCAGCCCAAATTCCAGATGATTACAGGGAGAAAGTGCAATTTCCTTGCTACTGCAGCAATAACTAACTGAGATTTTCTTGGATGACACTGCTCCTCAAGATTCTCCCTCAACCCACCCCACTAAAAAGATGAGCAAAAGTAGAGGCAACAGACATATTTAACTATCCTCCAAATTAAAGGTCCAGTTCCTGGGTGAATAAAAATGTTTTAGCCAAAGCAGCTAGTGATGGCACCAGGAGTGCTTCCCTGAGGAGAGCATTCCACAAACAGGGAGCCAGCACTGAAAAGGCCTGTTCTCATGTTGCTGCCCTCCACACTTTCCTCAGAAGGGGGCAGATGGAGAAGGGCCTCTGATGATGAACCCAGGGTCCAGTTTGGTTCTTTAAAAATGTGCGGAAGGGAATTATGCCATGGTAAGTATGTATAGATTTAATCAAGTTTATTTAACTGGTTGCAAAATATGGCGGTATCTGAGGTAAGAGGGAAGCAAGAAGAGTTGGAGGCCTTCACACCATGTTGCAGGAACAAGCCACTCAGTTTGGACCAAATCTCTGAAGAGGATTCTTCATTTTACAGCTTGTGAAAGTACTTTCCTAACCTCAGCTCCTAACTGTAGCAATACTGTCATTGCTAACATTACTGTCTTTAGAGTTTTGTATGTAGGAATTTTATAGTGGTATAATTGGCTATAACAATATTGTTTTAAAACAACCCTATTTCACTTTAAAAAATATTTCACCCATCCTTCTGAAAGAATATTTTATATCAAATTATTATTTTCCATGGAAAAGCTGGGAGGAGGGGAAATCTTCAGAGAGAAACAACAGCTACCCCCCCCCCCCCAATTTTTCTGGGTCTCCCCAGGCCTCTCCATCCTTAAATATATTTACTCCCTTATATTAATATTTAACTTTTTCTTTATTGCTTGGTATTTTAGTGTGTTAAGATGCTAATGATCAGCACAACAGATTTGACATAAAACTTCCTGTCTTTGTAATCTTCTACTCTATTTCTTCTGGTTTCAGATCTAAATTTAACTGTCTTTCACAGCCCTGCATTGTTAATTCACACCCAGATATTGTTCCTCTTATTTCTTCAGTGACTAGCTAATGTAGCTTAATTTTAGCAAAGGGTATGCATATTAGATGCCCTGCTGCAATCAAAATGCTCTTTAGTTTTGAAGTTTCTTTAATGTTGCTACAAATGCAATCTTTGTAATAAGACATGTTTATACTACTGAGAATTCCTTCTGGGAGATCATTTCATTTGCTCATATTACAAAAATATAAATATAAATAAATTAGGGGAACACTGTCTCTCCTCATGAGCTGAGGGAAGAACAAGATACACTTGTTACATCGATGTAAGAAGCAATTTAGAAGCTGAACGGCTGTGGCATAGATTTTTGCAGTACAGAAGTTCAGTGTGGAATGTTAAGATGCTGTCGTAGCGAGACCCATGTTCAAATCCTTCTGTGTTGCCTCTCACGGTTACCTGACCTACATGTTAAAAAGAACCAGGTGGTGCAGACTTTCTGAGACTGTTACTACTTTCACAATCCAGGGGTCACTATTAAGTCATTTGTCATGAACCTCAAGACTCTCATTTGTCACGGGATGAGGCTGGGACTTCAGAGTGGGAGAGGGGATTGCTGTTCCAGTGTTGTTGTTTAGTCGTGTCCGACTCTTCGTGACCCCATGGACCAGAGCACGCCAGGCACTTCTGTCTTCCACTGCCTCCCACAGTTTAGTCAAACTCATGCTGGTAGCTTCGAGAACACTGTCCAACCATCTCGTCCTCTGTCGTCCCCTTCTCTTTGTGCCCTCCATCTTTCCCAACATCAGGGTCTTTTCCAGGGAGTCTTCTCTTCTCATGAGGTGGCCAAAGTATTGGAGCCTCAGCTTCATGATCTGTCCTTCTACTGAGCACTCAGGGCTGATTTCCTTAAGAATGGATAGGTTTGATCTTCTTGCAGTCCATGGGACTCTCAAGAGTCTCCTCCAGCACCTACTTTCAAGAATGTATAATTTGCTGCTGAAATGGAATACGCAAGACGAAATGGTTAAGTCGGTTATGATAAAATGGGCACAGGACATTGGGCATAACATTATGTTTGAGGACTGGGAAAGGTTGTGGACCACTGGGTTGAATTTCACTGCATGTAATGCTTTGAAAGAAAATGTAATGAAAATGATATACAGATGGTACATGACCCCAGTTAAACTTGCCAAAATATACCATTCGTCTGATAACAAATGTTGGAAATGTAAAGAAAATGAAGGAACATTCTTTCACCTCTGGTGGACTTGCCCTAAAGTGAAGGCCTTCTGGGAAATGATATATAACGAGTTGAAAAAGGTGTTTAAGTATACCTTTACCAAGAAACCAGAGGCTTTTCTTCTGGGCATTGTCGACCAGAAGGTGTTAAAGAAAGATAGAACATTTTTCATGTACGCAACAACAGCAGCAAGGATACTACTTGCTAAGAACTGGAAAACTCAAGATCTACCCACACTGGAAGAATGGCAGATGCAACTGATGGACTATATGCAATTAGCGGAGATGACCAGCAGAATCCGAGACCTGGGAGAAGAAAGGATTGAAGAAGATTGGAAGAAATTCAAGACCTACCTGCAGAAATATTGCGATTTAGTGGAATGCTAAGAAGGATGCTTGGTTATAAATAATTGGTCATCATTAAAATAGATTAAGAATTGATATTTAAGCATGTGGTTATAGATTTGGAAATAAGATGATAATTTGCTTGACAAAAATTATTAAAGATGTAAATGGGAGCGGGAGACGTGAGGAAGCTCAAGAATATTATGAAACTTTGTTAAAACAAAGCAATAATGTTTATTATTATTGTATTCTCTTTTTTAAAAACCTTAATAAATATTTATATAAAAAAAAGAATCTCCTCCAGCACCATAATTCAAAAGCATCAATTCTTTGGCAATCAGCCTTCTTTATGGTCCAGCTCTCACTTCCATACATCACTACTGGGAAAACTATAACTTTAGCTATACGGACCTTTGTTGGCAAGGTGATGTCTCTGCTTTTTAAGATGTGCTGTCCCAGTACCACCTAACAAAACATAAGCACATCTGCAATAATATTCCATTGTGCCTTGAGGATGTTGGGTTGCCCTCCTCCACGTTAGAGGAAAGCTCAGAAGCTCTAGGGCAACTGCAGTCTCTCATACTCTGATGGAACCATTGGTAGGTAAAACAGGCTGGGCCTCTTTAAATGAAATGACTCCTCTCAGCCAATGTGGCATTAGCAACTGAGACAGAACTGCAGCTCTTATTTAAGGCTCAGTCTGAGGATGACTGCTGCTGAAGCAACATCTGAACACTGTTAGTCTTCAGCCTGAGCCCTGTATGGAGCTGTCCAGAGTACCTTTGGCTCTGCTCACAACAGAATGTAATTTAATGCTTGTCCTGAGGGGAATGTTCCTTAGGATGACTAATCTTCATGTTCAGAAGACGTGGCACAGTCCTGTTGTACCAAAATGCCAAAGAAGGGATTGTATGCTTGAATGTTACTACATGCAAATCACTCCTCATACAAGGCATCATATTTGCTCTTGACACAAAGCTGGAAACGTTCAAACTGCACTGTGAAGTGACTAAGTCTTGGATAACTGTACTGCATGCACTTTGATTGCATAGACTAGTTCTAACTATTTAGGATTAACTTGGAATTAAATGAAATAAGAAAAGCAGTATGCTAAGGCTGATACCCTATGCACTCTTACTAGAGCGTAAGCCCTGTTGAACAGAAGAAGGCCTTGAATCTGAGTAAACATGCATTGCCTTGGGCTATATGTACAATGTGAAATATATAGAGTAGCTTTATACTGAAGGTATTTATTTATATTGAGCAGATTTGCAGTAGCACCAAAAAGCCGAAAGATAATGTAATGAGATAATCAGCTTTGAGCAGAGTGAAAATAGTTCTTGGTTATCTTCCTTGACCTCTTTTCTTTGCTTGCTTACAGGTTGTCCTTGAATTCACATTCTTGTGCACAGCAGCTGCAGAACTCCCTGGAACGGATTGGGGAATTGGCGCTGGGGAAAGGTGGTACCCCTCCATGCCAGTACAGTGGTACCTCGGGTTACAAAAACCTCAGGTTACAAACACTTCGGGTTACAGACTCCGCTAACCCGGAAGTAGTACCTTGGGTTAAGAACTTTGCCCTAGGATGAGAACAGAAATCGTGCTCCGGCGGCGCGGTGGCAGCGGGAGGCCCCATTAGCTAAAGTGGCACCTCAGGTTAAGAATGGTTTCAGGTTAAGAATGGACCTCCAGAATGAATTAAGTTCCTAACCAGAGGTACCACTGTATCCCAATTTCAATCCTCTCCACCTAAACTGCTTAATTGCCTTCCAGAGCTGCAGTGTACTTTTTCCTATAGGACAAAGATTGTGTTTGGGAAGGGGGAGGTGACCTGGTTTGGAGAAAGAGCGAAGCACCACCTTTCTGATCAAATCTCACTCACCCCCACCCCCAATTAATGACTGGTCTGAACTAATTTTAAAAAGCAGTAGCTCTAATCTTGGATATCCCAGGGTTTTGCTGGTTTGGCTCTTGGCCTACTGAGAAATGAAGATGGCATTTGAGTCACTGTTTTATTTTGAGGGCAGCTAAACATTTGAGCAGGGACGCGGGTGGCTCTGTGGGTAAAACCTCAGTGCCTAGGGCTTGCCGATCACATGGTCGGCGGTTCGAATCCCCGCGGTGGGGTGAGCTCCCGTCTTTCGGTCCCAGCTCCTGCCCACCTAGCAGTTCGAAAGCACCCTTAAGTGCAAGTAGATAAATAGGTACTGCTTTATAGTGGGAAGGTAAACGGCGTTTCCGTGTGCTGCGCTGGTGCTGGCTCGCTAGAGCAGCTTCGTCAAGCTGGCCACATGACCCGGAAGTGTTTCCAGACAGCACTGGCCCCCAGCCTCTTAAGTGAGATGGGCGCACAATCCTAGAGTCGGACACGACTGGCCCGTATGGGCAGGGGTACCTTTTAAACATTTGAGCAAGGTAGTTTCCAACTAGCTAGAGCCAAGGCTTTTTTTCATTTGGAACCCACTGGAACTCAGCTCTGGCACCTCTCAGGTGAGTGCCATTACCTTATAAGAGAACAAGGTAGGTGTTCAATGGTGAGTTCCAGTACCTCTTTTTCTAGAAAAATAGCACTGGCTAGAACAGAAAAGTAAATAGAAAGGGAATTCAAAAATATTGTACCCTACCATTCATTCAAGTCAAAAACCACTCACAGTGCCTGACAATAATTTAAATTATATTCCTATTGCAAAATAAAATGTATTTCCAATGCAGATAGTGACTATGGGTGTAACTGAGTCTAGACCATTCCTGCTATTATTTTTGCTGCCCATCCCTGATTGTCTTCCAAAGCTACTTTATATGTATGGATGAAATCTCCTGAGCCACTGCAGGTGGTTATTTAATCCAGGCTCTGTCCACCAATTTAGATGGCTTTGAAGGAGGATTTGACAAATTAAAGGAGAACAAGGCCATCAACGCCTGCTTGCTTTGATGATAGTATACTATCTTTAGGATCAGGAACACCATGCCTCTGAATACCAGTTGCTGAGGAACAACAGTGAGTGAAAGCTGTCATATTAATTCCTGCTTATGCCTGACCTGGCCACTGGGAGAAAGAAGATGCTGGTCTGATCCAAATAGGATCTTGTGTTTCCTAAGGCAGGACAGGGCACCAGATGGATTTAGGAGGCAGCTAATAATAAAGATGCTCTTCTACTAATTTGCAGAATCTTCTCTACTTGTTGAGTCTGCTACCTACCCATTAAGTCTATGGATGATCAAGAGGAGTGGCCAAATCAGCATAGTGCAGTAGGTAAAGGAGGTAGGGAGGCGGGTGGTGCTGTGGTCTAACCCACTGAGACTCTTGGGCTGGTTGATCAGAAGGTCAGTGTTTCGAAACTGTGCAATGGTGGTGAACTCCCATTGCTCTGTCCAAGCTTCTGTCAACCTAGCAGTTCGAAAGCACACCAGTCCAAGTAGATAAATAGGTACCACTGCAGCGGGAAGGTAAATGGCATTTCTGTGCACTCTGGCTTTCATTACAGTGTTCCGTTGCACCAGAAGCGTTCAGTCATGCTGGCCAGATGACAGAGAAAGCTGTCTGTGGACAAATGCTGGCTCCCTCAGCCTGAAAGTGAGATGAGTGCCACAACCCCATAGTCACCTTTGACAGGACTTAACCACCCATGGGTACTTTACCTTTTTACCTTAGTGCAGTATGAGAGGGAAAGTGTGCACAAGGGAAAGATGAGGCTTGTAGATTGGGCAGGGAAGTTAAGGGAACAGAACAGTGGTCCAGCTCTACAATTCTGTGATTCTGATATTAAAGGAGTGTATCAGCATCTTGGTTTGGAAAGACCAGCTAATGTTATACAGCAAGCACTAGATGGCAGTGTAATCTACCAATAAAGCATTGCAAACCAGTTTTAAGGAAGCATTGATAGGATTATTCAATGGATTAATTATTGCATTACTTGAAGATTTTTTAAAAAAATGCAATTTTAACCTAATTTTAATTAGACATTACCCTGTCAAGTCACATTTGATGGTGGTAGTATGACTTAAAATGATTGGTAGGCATTTTTTAAAATAAAAATGTAGATGATCTCTCTTGGATGAAATATTAATCTGTAAAATGATCTGTACCAACAAAAAAGCACCACACAACACTTTTATCTCAAGTATATTCTTTTAAATATCTCCCTAATATTATCTTTACAATGTAACATTCCTTTTAATTTGCTCATTATGTTGGTGAGAATGGGTAGCCGGGGAGTTAATTGATCAGAGCAATTGTAACATGCTGACAGTTCTAATTTCAAGAAACAGAAGTAAAAAAAAACCCCAACCACATTTCTGGGGGATTCTGTATCTAAGACCACATTCTGCTTCAAGGTAACGTGAGCCGGAGAGCTGCAGCTCATTTGCATGTTTTTGTGTATACATAATTAACCAAAACTGCATAAAAGTTGCATGAACATGGTGGACATGTTGCACTCCTGTGACACCATCTGTGCAGTTTGCAGTGTGAAACTAGAAGGAGAAGCTCTTAGTATGTGTTGGGATATTATAGCCTTTAAAATTTACTAAGTGGGAGGAAATGGAAATGCTGGCTCAAATCTATATATACTGGATATAAGAAACATCCAAATGCTTTCAAAATATTTTAAAAGAGCCTACATGCACTTGGTGCAGGCATTGCTTGGTGTTATGCCTGCGAGGTCAAAGTGTAAAATGTGTAACGAAGTTCCTGAACGTATAACAAGGCTCAGATCCACACAGGCATCCTCATATCTTCTAGGATAGAGCTTTCCAAACTGTTTGTCGTGACACGTTAGTGTGTTGGCTGCAGTGTGTAGATGTGTCACGTGAATGCTCCTCCCAGGGCTGAAAAGGGATGAGTTTAACCTGAATTAGTTAAAACTGAATTACTGTGTCATGGAATGATGCATGTCTAAAAAATGTGTCACCCACATTAAAAGTTTGGAAAGCTCCGTTCTAGGATCTACAGCAACAGGGGCTGAGGCTAGGAAGTAATCTTGCGTTAGGAGAAAAGCAGTCATGTGAATCAATATCTCGAGTCGTGGGACAACTGAAACCTCTCATTTTGCTAACCTCAAAACAACTCATTGAAATTGTGAGCCTGAAATATAGCCTAGACTGAAATTCCTAATTGTTTACTGCAGATTTTGGAGCAGAAATGCCTATCACATATCCTTTACGTTCGCCTATGTAATCAAAGAGGCTGGAAACTGGCATCTTTATACTGAAAGCTGAGATTCTGGGTGTCATGTCTAGTTTGCCTCTAAGGCTGTACAAAACTTCATTAGGCACTCATGAGCTGTTAATATTCTCTTGCTGCTCATATTCTTGTGAGCAGTACAAAATGAAGTTTTATACCGCCTTAAGAAAAAACTAGAGTTGACACCATTCATGCAAGTAGCAAAATAAGTTGCAGGCATGCCCACCCTGCAATGCAGATGAGGATCCTGGTGTGACTTTAGCAAATTGCAGTCTTGAACTGGATGTTGGGGCACACATGCTATTTGTACTGGGAAGGGGCTGCTCTCATTGGAGCAAACAGTGCACATAGTAGGTGTTGCAGCTCATCCTAGATAATTTTTGGTACACACTTGAGATCTCTTCTCTCCTTAGGGGTGGTTGACACAATCAAATGGCCATGATGAGAATGAAAATTGGTTTGTGCATGCGCTCTCATCATGTTATTACTGAACTCCTTGGTGATTAGCAGCTGAATCCATGAACCAGCTTTACTGAAAATAATTTCATGTGAGTTGATGTATGGTGTTAGGTCAATGATGGATATGCAGATTTACTCAGACTTAAGCCTCACTGGGCTCAGAATGACTTACTCCCATGTATGTGAGCAGAGCACCGAGACTGTAGTCACTGGTTAACAACCTTGTTCTAAATACTCTTGTAACATTCTGTTGGGTGAAGAATTCTGCATGATTTCTAAAGCTTCTATAGCAACAGAACTTGGTCTAGTTAAAGGTATTGTTTTGCATTTGTTTGACTTGGACCAAATGGGCAACAGCTGTTTAAAACGCATTTCTTCTCAGTGCACAAGTGAACAAACAAAAAGAAAACACAAATTAACTCTAAATTAATTATAGCTAAAGAATACAGTGTGAGTGCAAAGAATAAGGAAGTGGCTCTGCATTATGTCAGTCTGATAGACACAGCTTCATAGATCAAGATTCATAAATCATAACGCTAAATGCCTTCTTCTTGATCTAACAATATATGCTCATTTTGTGCAGATGCGATAATGCTAAATATAAGGGCTGAAACCCAAAACATAATTAGTCAATGGAGTTCAAGCCCCCTCTATGCAGAATTTGGTCTGTTGCCTTTAATTGGTATACAAAATCAAATGTTCCTATCCTACAAAAAGAAAGGATAACAATATCACTAAAGCACAGTGTTTTGGATTTTAAATAACTCCTTGGTTAATGGATGTCTGTATTTGTCTCATTTGGAGTTTTTAGCAATATTTTAAAGGCATGAGTTTTGATATTTCAGATAAAACTTAGCCTGTGAACTTCCTTTTCTGCCTGAAGTTCCCCACAATCCAATACTAGTTCACATATTCATTAAACACTTCTGACTTACTTTTACAATTAACATTTGTGTTTCCTGTAATATGATCTTTGCAAATGGGCTGAGGTTCCCTGGGATACATAAAAAGATTGAAACCATAAATTTTGTGCAGGAGTATTAAAGCAAATGGTTGTATAGAAAATCTATTTCTCTCTCTCTCTATCTCACAAAAAAGCCACCTGCTCTTTGCATGTCATGTGAAAGGTCAGAAAAGAATAAGTCTGCAATGTGTGAAAAATGGAATTTATTAAAATGTATATTTTAAGCATTTACAGGAGTTAACCATATTTTTGAACAAGATCCTTCCACTATCCTTCTCTGATGAGTTTACTGTAGCTTGAGATACAATGTTTCCTGTTCATATTCCATTTTTCACATATTGTGGGCTTCTTATTTTCACTAGTATTTACTGATAAGATGCTATACTCTTGTAGTGTTATGCCACAAAGAAATCAGATTCCTCAGAGTACAATTTCAGTACTTGTTTTGCTAGTTTCCCATTGATAAAATGATTCCCAAGATCATAATGTTAGCGGTGCAAACCATCAAACACACCATAATTCAGTCCCTGCATGAAAAGGCTGTAAACTTGAATGAGCAGTGGTTGGCGGAAAAAAGAACATACCTGTTTTGCAAAATTATCATAATCTTACTTTACCGTAAGGTTCAATGCAACTTCTGTTGATGAAGTTGAATACAGTAGAACACATTTCTGAGTTGAGCTTGCAGGATTAAATAGATATAATTTGCAACGTGGGTGGTCTGACACACACAACAATCATTTAGAAGTATCCCCAGTTGCCTTCTGGAAGTGGTCTCTACACTCTTCCTATTTTAGTTCCATCTCACTAATTCCAGTTGTGAGGTGGAAAATTATTAATGCTGGCAGTGATTGCAGACTGCAGTGTGCTCTGGTTTGTCTCTGAACCGAAAACAGTTTCTTCAGGGAGGTGGAAAAAATCTTGCATTGCACCCAGACTTTGCATTGCACAAAGAGGGAGACTTTCTGTATTCTTAAAGCATCCAGGCTGCTTCCAGTGACTAAGCCTTTGGCTGTTCAAGTGGCTAAAATCAAATCAGTCCTTCATGCTGGAAAAAAGAGGCATTTGTCTACAGGGAGGAAATAGCTTGTAAAGGTAACATAATAGGGATCAGCAGCCAGGTGTTGAAAATTTACTTGCAAGGTTTTACAGTGCCTTATATCTTGCAGCACTGTGCACCTTAAATCTTGACAATCTGGAAAGCTAAGACAAAGTTTAAAAGAGGTCTTAGGTTTACATTTCTGTGAAATACGCACCACACACAGAGAGAGGGCTTTGACTTCCCCAGGAAAGCATGGACTTGGTTCACTCAAAGTCCACATGAAAGCACTGAATCAGCTGAGAGGTGCTATTGCCTTAAAAATGCCATCCACTCTGGTCTCCCCTCATCACAGAATACAGAGCAGAATGGGCAGGTGAAATGATGCAAGAACAGGAGCATAACACCAGGACCTCTTTTAACTTTGAAACATCTCAAGACCTGAGGTTGCTATGTCTTTATTTTGTGCTAAGGATTTGCCAAGAGCACATCTACACATGAGCCTCCTGAGTTCCACTTGTGTTGTAGCACACAAGTAGAAATGCAGGAAGAAAAACTTCTGGATGTAAGCATGCTTGCGTGTGATTGGGTTTCTGGGTTTCTTTATCTGAATTTTTATTGAAAAATTGGTTAACTGCACATCCAGGAGCTTTAATAAATCATCACTATCATCTACACTTAACCAGTTTACTCTGAATCAGAGAAGAGTTGAAGATTATGATGCATATCAGGGAAGCTCATGAAAAATCCTATAAATTTTTAAATTGTAGGTGCCTGTGATGGTATGGTTCTGAATAGACAACACTGGCTGGATTTGCATATAAACCATGGCTAATCACGGAAACCTTGGTTTATTACATCACAGAATAGTTAAAAGGCACCAGTGAGATCCGTAAACAAAGTTAAGGAGGAGGTCCAGGTACACGTGTAACACTAAGTTGTGGTTAACATGAACTAAGGTTTATGGACCAGCTTCAGACTTTGGTTAACTAGCAATCATAAACCATAATTAAAAAAGCTTAGTTAAGCCGCTGGGTTGGTTTGCATATGCTGCTAGGCCATGGTTTAATAAACCACAGTTTAGCATTACATGTAAAGCAGGCCACTGAATACTATTATTTAAGTGCTACAGTCCCTTCTACAACTCCCTAAAACTAAACTGTAGCTCCTCCCCTTAGGTATGCTAAACAGTGGCTGCTGTTTGAATGTCTGGCAGGGAGATTGGCAATATGGCAAATGAAATTCTGTGTAAATAATTGCACTGGGGAAATCAATGAAAACATTAAATCAGGATATGGCAATACTGAAAAGGTCACATTCTTCTATTTACCATTACTGGTAAAGGGACTGTAACTAAAATGTCTAGTGTGAAAATGCCTTTATATAAATCTATGGGGTGGCTATATTCGGAATACTGTGTATAATCCAGTTTGCGGCATCTTAAACAAGGTGCTTTATTTATGGAAGGGTACAGAAAAGGGGAGCCCAAATCATCCAGTGGCTTAGACACTATCTGTACAAAGAAAAGGTGAAGCATCTGAGTCTCCTTAAGTTTTAAGGGGGAAGGGACCCGATTCTGTATTTATGAATAAGATGGAATAAGTGGTAAAGCCAGACTTTGACTTCTTGTCAAGGTCATCCCACGAAGATGAGGGCTAATAGATTCTGGCAAGGGAAAAGGCAGTACTTAATCAAGCCAGCAGTTAACTAACTCATAATATATACTGTATGGTCATGTCCACTGGCTTAGATGGCCTTATTCGTGGAGCAGAGGTTGATAAATGGCGATTAGCCATGATAGCGAATTGCAACCTCCAAGTTCAGAGGCCATTATAGGAATAAAAGAAGTATAGTATCCTGTTCTCAAAGTGGCCAACCAGATGCTTATGCAAAGCCTATAAGCAGAACACGAAAGCAATCCCACCTGAGAATGCCTAACAACGGATATTCAGAAGCCTATTGCCTCCAACAGTAGAAGCAGAACATAGCCATTATGTCTAGTAGCCATTGGTAGCCTTATCCTCCATTAATTTGTCTAACCCTTTTAAAACTTGAATTTTGTGACTCTGAATGCCATTTTGCTGGGGGGCAAATGATGGGGGAGGCCTCTTGTCTTTGTGCCCTGCTTGTGGGCCTCCCTGAAGCCCTGGGCTAGTCGCTGATGAAAACAGGGTGCTTGACGAGACGGGCAATTAGTCCACAAGGCTTTCCTCACCTCCTCATATATTCATTAATAACCATTTAATTTGCTTGAGCTTTCCCCCACTCTTTCCTGTTTTACAGCCACATTCCCCTCTCCTTAAAGTAAAGACATAATAAACCCTCTCTTACTCCCAGCACAGTGTGCAATAATGTTAAAAACTGGCTGATCCCTCATCCGCCTGGCCTTGTCAAGCCAAGTGTGCAAGTGGGTCAGAAATGATTGAATGTCCCATAGTGCTGAGTGTCATGTCCCATTTTCTCGGTGAGTTAAGAATGAAACTTGCAGATCTCAGAGGTGAGCACATGTGATGCACACACACACACACACACACACACACTAGGTTGCTGATGTTGACAGGCCCATAAACCCCATCCGAAGAAAAGGTGTGTATTAATGACAAACATTGCACTGAAGGTCTGCGCCTGCAACTATTCCTCAGGTCAAAATTTCAGCTGAAGGAAGCACCTGACAAGGAAATGATTGTTTAATTCTATTAGCTTTATATGAACACCGATGTGCAAAACAAATGGTGTTTAGTATGTTTCCACTTACCTGATCTTTAGCTGTCTTGGTGTCCTGATCGTCTTGAATTTGGTATGAGTCTCAAAGGTATTTCCTTGTCAGTCTGTAATCATATGTAAACAACACTCCTTTTTAAAATGAGCTTCCAGTTATCTAAAAGTTTTGGATGATCCTCAGATCTTATGGGCAAGTGAGTTGTTCAAAAATAACTACAAAAAGCAGGGGTTAGGATTAGGAAGGATTTGTTGATTTCAGTTCTCTCGGTTTCTCATTTTTTCCATTCATTTTCAGTTCCCCACATTTTACAATTTGCGGGTTAAAAAAATAAATCACAAAAATTCATCAGTACCTTTGTGCAAATTTCTCCTAATATGCAGTTTTGACCAATGTACACAGTTTTGCAAGCAATTTTCTTTAATATAATGCATGTTAGTGTGTTATTTTCACAAGTATATTCATTTTTATGCACGCTTCCCCCAAATATACATGTTTGCAAACATTGGTTGGCGAAGTGCATAACAAAATTCAGGTTAAGTGCAAATTTTAAATGTTAGCTGTGTTTTGGTTTGTATATTGTTTTGGAAAGGATAAATTTGATGGATTCAGTTTCAAATAAGACCTGAATCAAATTTCTTCCCCATCACTACTTACAGATTCTACTACACTGAAAACAATGCTTGGCTATGATACTCTCAAGCTGTTAAATATATCACTAGGTATTGTACAATAATAAAAAGGCAACAACCCTTCCCTGCTGATTAAGAATCGGACAGAATTATTAGATGGCAGGGCAATGTTATTGTTCCCCAAGCTGATGGTCACACTGACACTAGCTATGGTGCAATCTTATACTGAGCTAACTGCTAAGCCGAACAGACGACAGCATGAACAAGCATCCGTGTAGCAACACTGTCAGATTTAAGCCCATCCAGTGCTAATCCCTGATCACCGTTTTGCACACTACCTTCAGATAAGCCATGAAAATGAGGCATCAATCAATGTACACCAATGGCCAATCAACACCTGATACCATCCACCCTCATGTACCCTCTACATACAATGCACTACTAGGGCAATCGGAAAGAGAACAATAAAGACACAAACTCCTGGGCTCCAGTGTGTGCAGGCAGCTCTAAAAAGCCAAGGCAAACAACTGGGACCATACAACTATTATAATGCCCAGGTATCACCATAATCTAGCAGTAGAAGGCAAGAAAGGTGGCATGAGCTCCCCAGGAGAGAAGGGTTCAAGTCATGCTGTGCAATCAGTGCTCATATGCAGATATTCTCCAGAACACTCCTAATAATACATTTGTATTGTTCCCCTTGTGAGAAAAGGAGAGGGCTACATAAGCTGGAGGTTCAAGACAAATAAAAGGTAGTTAACGTATGGAGTTAAACTATGAAATTTACTACTACTATGAAATTCTATAGCCAGGAGAAATTCTATAGCTGCAGAGAAGGCCCTTTTTGAGTCCGTCCCCACTCCCAACCATACCTCTTTTGTACATGGGACCAAAAGCAGAGCCTCCAAAGATTATTGTAACCTATGGACATTTGAATATGGGCCACAACGTTTTCCTGATCCAGATCTAAAGGATTTGGCGCATTCCCTTTGTTTCGGTTCGGAATTTCACCCTCTCCCTCTGAAACGGATTGGATTGTCCTAATACACGGAAACAGAGATTCCTGAATGGTGTGGTTTTTTTGGAAGGGTAAGCTCCACAGGGAGCATTTAACCTTTTGCTTAGCTCATCTGGAAAGATAGGAAGATTTAGATGGTAATGCTTATGAGCTTAGCACCTTTCCATTGGCATTTACATTTCTTCAGAAGTTTCATGGCAGTACGAATCGGAGCCTGGGCTGAGCAACAGATGGATTCTGGCCAAGATCCAGTGTTTTAAGAACTGTTGATCAAAGATCAGGTTTATCACAGTTGGTCTTGCAGAAAAAGATTGACATCTTAAAAAATGAGCTTCAACAGATAGAAGCCGAGCTCTCACAATTTTAGCTGATTTAGCTTTTTCCCTTTTTGGCAAGCTGGCTGAATTGCGTGATTAGTAATTTTTGTGAGCTGGCTAATAGGAAGCAGTAGCAATATAGGTGTAAAAGTTAGTATAAACTTGCCAAGTCCTGCTTTCCTTTATTGAATGATGATATGTGACACTCCTGTTGTTGACCTTCATTGTTAACAGGAGTCATTGAGCATCAACTTTGTTTTAAAAGCGTTGTGTATGGATAAAATTCTCGTTGGACCAAAGACGATTCTCTTAAGAGCAGTGACTGATGATCTCAGAAAGCATACCTACACTACTAATTTATATAGGTTTTTTTTAAAGCAGTTTGTCATAATTTCCCCCAATGCATCCTGGGAATTGTAGTTTCATCTGTCGCTCACAGGGGAGATCTCCTCTTGAGAGAGGAAGGCTATTAACCCAGTTTAATTCTGCAGTATAGATGGAAGTTCCCTTTAAATGAACTTCACAAATTTCTCAAAAGTGTTTAAACCACACAGGTGTCCAAAATGCCATTTTAATATAATTTCCATGTATATTCCTGTGTAGAGATAATGACTACTTTCCTTTTTTCAAAGTTCATTCTGTAAACACAAGTAGGTGCACTCTTTCCTTTGTATGGTTGTTATCTTTAAGTCCTTTAATTCGTCGACTCACATCTTGCAATAATACATGCAAAATGGGCTCTGAACTCCTTTGCAATATGCAGATTTGTGTGCAAATGAGCGTTACCTATGGTGTTCGCACTGAAGCGTTTTTCTTTGATGTACATTTCTGACATTCTGAGACTGTAAAGAAGAAAATAACTTCAAAAATTTTAAGAAACCTTAATTGAAGTTAACATAAAAGAAGATACATGGTGTTAATTGGTCTGTTTCAGGCATAATTTGGGCCTTTGAGACCATGTCCCTTACCCCCTGCCAAAGTGTCAAGACTCACATCTTTAATTCAACAATCTTTGTATTAATTACCTCTGGATAAGGTAAGCTTTGATTGGGAGGCTTTTATTGTAAAATTACAGTACATTGCCGGATTTAAGATAAATAAATTAGGGCTGAACTTGAAAAATCTCCATCCAACTGAGAACTTGGAAGTGCATTTGCCTATCAAATGCCAGATGAAAGAGCAGTTCATCTCCAGGCATTTTAATGGGAGAAAAGTGTTGAACTGTTTACAAGAACCAAGATCCACATGGATCTGTACCACACATAGATTGCAGATAGTCATCTTGGGGCGAAGAAGACAGGCATATTATTTGCAGAGCAGGGAGGGTAGTTTGGAAGCATCCTTACCTTAGTCACTCTCCCAGTTACCCTCATGGCTAAGTAAGAATTTGAACCTTCAGAACTTCATCACTTAAGCCACAGCACCACAAATAACAATCCTGCTTCACCCTACTTTATTTTACATAGGGTTACGAGATATCCAGGGTATTTCCACATCTTGCTAAGGTGTTGCGGGGGCACATTTGCAAAGCAGCCTCTTCTGAATATGGGGGGAAAGGGCATGAGCATTGTGAAGGACTTATTGCCGTATCGGCCTAGAGTTATATCCCCTGTCTGTGGGTGACACTACTTTACAACAACTGCTGTATGTCCTCTTGTCCCAAGCATAAGTTATGCTCTGCTGGTTAGGGAAGCTAGACATGAAGACTGGGTCAAACCATTGGTGCACCAAGCACAGCACTATTTATGCTGATTGGCATCAGAGTTTCAAATGGGGGGGGGGGGGTCTTTCGCCGTCCTACTTGGGAGATGTCAAGCATTGAGCCTGGGACCTTCAGCATGTAAAGCAAATGTTCTGCCTCTTCCCTGGTTGTCAAAATGGCAGCCTCGCCAAGCAAAGGATTCTTTTGCCTGACAAGTGTTTTCAAATCCAGCTGCAGATAATTACCTGTGGCTCTGCCTCCAACTTGAAAAGGGCCAAATCCGCAACACCTTCGAGCAGATTAAAAAGAGGCGAGAAATGGAGGCACTTCTCTGCGGCTCCTTCGCTCACCAGCACTTGACACCAAATGCGTACGGGAGGCTGACCGTCAAAGGCAAAATGAGCTCGACAGAAAAGAGTAGGCATACATTTGCGTCTGACTGTAATGCAGTATCAATCATTAGAAAGTGCAACACAAAGGATTTGCATGGCAGGCTGTGCTAATCAGAAGAGGTGAGTGTTTTAATGCGTTTAAACGAGGACAGGGCACTTATTAATCAAAACAGAATCCAAAAGGACTGAAAGAGCAGGAATGCGACTCGAAACTTGCAAAAGTGGACCAGCGATACTTCTGAAATCCCATTTCAGGAAACCATCTAGGTTTATTATGAGAGGAATAATGAGGTAACTAACAAATACAACAAAAGGGGAAAAAAAGTGAGAAGTTGTAATTTTATCAGAGAATGCGGGCAGCTGATTGGGGGAAATGTTTCCCATTATAGCAAAGTGTCTTTTGGCAAGGTGAAGTAAAATAATGGATTTTTCATTGCCTTTGATTCAGCCTAGCACATGTTACTGCCACAAGAAAAAACTATTAAAAGTTTCTACCATGTGGAATAAATGTGAGGTGCTGGAGGAGCCAAGTCATTTATCCACACCGAAACCTCCAAGATCCCCAAATTCAGGACAATCTACAGTAGAGTTCATCCACGTGTGAGACAAAGGGGAGGCACACTTAGGAAATTGTGGGTTAATCAAGATGTCTGACCTGCAGACACAGGGGAAATCTGTCATGGATGAGATGAAAAGGGACAACAAAGGAAGTCTGAGAGGAAAGTAGGATGTCAGGGGAAGCACGGTGGTTCTAAGTTGCCAGTGCTAGCAGATAAGGTTACTAATTGCTACTGAACCCTCATTTTACAAAGGCCATGAATGAAGTTTGCCTCTGCCCCCATCCCTGGTTGCTAGCTTTATGGCGAGATTTAGAAGGGACAGTGGCATTGCTGCTTGAAGCCAGTAAAAACCCTTGTGGATCAGGCAAAAAATCCATGTAGTCCAGCATCCTGTTCTCACAGCGGACAACCAGGTGCCTATGAGAAGCTTCAAGAAGGACCTTGGTGCAACAGCACTCACCTAGCAGCAGGCCTCCAGAGGCATACTGACTTTGACAGTGGAGGTGGTACATAGCCATTGAAAGCCTTTATCCTCCACAAATTTGTCCAATCTTCTTTTAAAGTTGGTGGCCATCACTACACCTCACGGAAACAAATTTAATAATGAATAGCATTTAATAATAATAATAATAATAATAATAATAATAATACCTTTATTGTGATTGTACAACCTGTGTTCAATGAAATTAAATGAGCCTCCCCCCCAAACACTCAATCTCTTATCGAACAACACACCACCTTGCAAGTCAATATTGCTATGTTATTTTCCGTTCAACAGCCTAACATCCCACAGATAAAAGCTATTTTTTAGCCTGTTGGTACGGCTGATTATACTTCTATATCTCCTGCCCAAGGGTAGAAGATTAAAGAGGTGATGGCCGGGGTGTGAGTCATCCCTGAGAATATTATTATTATTATTATTATTATTATTATTATTATTATTATTATTATTTGTTTTGAAACACTGGCCACAAAGGATTTACACTGAAAAAACAGAAGCGCAGGATCTGCAGGATCTGGTCAATGCACTCTGAAGACCAGAGGCGCAGCTCCTTTACTCACATGTAACTGTAAATCCTCCCAGCATTTGGTTATTGTTATCCCTGGAATTTCAACGTCTCTGATTTACTACGGTGCTAGTCCTTCTCTCCCGCTGTCGTGAGAGAAGACTAGTTTGTTGGTTCTCTCCTGCCTCCTCAAAGAAAATGCCAGCAGGAACTAAAGAACTCTGGGACTGGTAGTACTTGAGAGGGCATGTCATATAGGGTGGCAAATTAATTCCTCTTCCTTAAATTACAAGTCCTAGCTAGAGTTTACTGTGCAAAAACGCTCTCTAGTTACACAGAGAGGAGGAGGGGGAAACAGAGCAATGCAACCAATTTGCTATCAACATTATTGAGTGGCTGCAGAAAGTTAGATCCTTGTCAGCAAATTTGTTCATATGAGTAAAGTTGCTGAAACTATAAACAAAACAACTGTTTGCAGGTTACTTTCCTTGAATGTTTGCTACCATGTGGTAATAGTCCAGCTGAACTCTCTGCAGGGAAGTGCTAGAGCACAGTCATAGACTTCCTTAAAGATCATTTTACCTCACCGGTAACATGGGTTTCCTGTCAGATTTCAGAGAAATAAATTTCTCTGAAATCATCATACCCAGTAGGTTGTATTTGAATGCTACCTCCAAATAGGCAGTCCTTTGCTCCGTTCTACTCTATATGAACCTATCCACCCCTGAGATTTGTATCTTCATCATTTATCCCTCACCTATTTTCAGCTTGCATGTTCTGTGTTACAACTCACCTCTGAAGGCCAATTTATCAGTGACCCTTGAAGCCCCACAGCATATTTTATTTCTTTGGTAGGAGAAGGGACCCACTGATGCCATCACCTTTGCTGACACCCTCCCATTGCTGAAGCATCCCTTCAGCCACTCACACTCAATAAAGTGGCCTTTGTGGCAGATTTAAGAGGCAACGGGAGTGTGATGAAAGATACTAAATGCCAGTGGCCTAGAAGGAGCAGGAAGGGAGGTTGTGTGTATGAAAATCTTGAGGCTATTGTGCTGGACTGGAAGCAAATATTTCATAGGGAGGGCCCATAATTGGAAACAGTTGAGATTCATTAATACTGCCATACAGGGATATCTACCTCAGAACATTAAGATTTCCTACGATAGCCTTTTCCTTGTCTTTTCCATGGCTCTAATTGGTTGTGTTGTGGAGTGGGAATCCAAGGGAACACAGTTCCAGAATGCATCTCCATCATGATGTACAGTTTGCCTAAAAGTATCTATTACTGTCTTTCTGTTACCAGAACAGGCAACTCTTCCAATTTAGAGCATCAGAATGATGTTCATTCTGCAATGTAAGCTTTGCAGACGTTCACAATCACATGTTGTGATATATATTTTTAATGATTTGTCTAATTTTGAGCTATTTACTCCTAACATATATCTGTTGCACAGCATAGAGAAGGGAGCATAGAAGGTATCTTTGGTGTTGAAATTAAAAAGAAAAGGAACATTTTGAATCAAGTTGTCTGGCAGTTGGGTTTTGCTCACTCATTTAGCATCTTCCAAACAGGTATTTTTTTATATCCCACCTTTCCTTAGCATACTTAAGGCAGCTAGCAAAACCCAATGTGGGATGAAGCAGTGACACTAAATCAATTTTCTTTTTCCTTTTAAAAACGAGATCGTAATCTTATGATGGCAGATTATGATAACCTGGTGGAAAATTGAGGGATGATCTCTCCATCAGCTACCACTAAATGAGAATGTCTTCAGCCACTGCTTTTGCTACAGGGAATAAATGTTGCAGAAGCATGGATTGCAAATGAAAGGCTTCATTTAAATGGAGAACATAACACACCCAAGTTCCTAGCTATGAGAAAAGATCTAGGAGGTTTGCCATTTACCCTGGATTTCTTTGTACAAGTTATTTTCTTAGAGATTCCTTACAAGAACCATAAAAAAAATTCCACCAGATTCTTAGATGTTCTGTCTTCCAGTCTGTTTCTGAGCCCAATTTTAAGAGCCAGTTTTCATGTATAAAGATCTAAATTTAAGGCTCAGGTTACTTGAAATATCACTTTCTTGCATACACCAATGTGGTTTTTAATATCTTTGTCTGAGACCCTGCTCTGAGTGCCCTTGCCAAATGACATTAGGTGATAGAGGTCCTTACCCTTATGCGTATGGCCCTTTCTCTATTGGTTTTTAAAATATATTTTAAGACTTATTTTTAATCCCTCATAACCAAACTACATTTGGATATTTTTCTGGAGTTCTCCTTTTGCAAATACAGTGGTACCCCAGGTTACAAACTACCTTGGGTTACAAACACTTCGGGTTACAGACTCTGCTAACCCGGAAGTAGTACCTCGGGTTAAGAACTTTACCTCAGGATGAGAACAGAAATTGTGTGGCGGTGGGAGGCCTCATTAGCTAAAGTGGTACCTCAGGTTAAGAATGGTTTCAGGTTAAGAATGGACCTCTGGAATGAATTAAGTTCGTAACCAGAGGTACCGCTGTATTTGTTTGCTGCTGTTATTTCACTGGAAGACCTTTCGTAAACAGTTTGTATAATCTTCTGGGCATGACGTATTGCCTTCTGGAACCATGCCCAGCACGTTGGAGCACAGGGGTGTGTATTGTATTGCCTATCCTGCTCCCCACCCCCCAATATGTCCTGTTTCTCTCAGGTGCAGTGGGAGGTCACTGTCGTATTCTCACCAGTACTGAAGGAAGATTCAGCTGGCAGTCCTCTTGGTTAATGTACTTAGAATGCAGGGGAGGCAATTTTGTCTTTTTCACCATACAGCAAAATGTATCAAGTCCAACCTGGGATCTCAGTTATTACATCTTTGGGAATCACACTCTTGGGGTTTTCTTTAAATCTTCCTTGGAAGAGTTGAAAGAACCTATCCTTTTCCTGCTCTTCAACCACCTTAACGATAGGAGCATATTTAAAGTTAATAAGTGTGGGAAGAGGTAACTAAACTGTATGCTCTCTTGTTTCCAGAACTATTTTTGGAGGGGGACTGGCTTTCTGTGTCTCTAGAGAGTCTCTTCAAAAGATCTCCGGCACAGGAGTCCCTAATGATATAAATTCTGTGGCAGTTGCAACAGGCAGAGTTTACGACGACGGAATATTGATCAACAGATGTAGCTTAGCTCAGAGACTTGAATAGACATGGATTAGATGCAAGACCCCATATGTTCCCCATCTCCAATTTCATTAATCTTATTGTGTTTGGTGGCTATGAGATACTCCTTTATATCAGATTATGGGAAAGACCTGATTGATAACGCTATCTAGAGAAATATTTATTCTGTGTCAATGATAGTACTTTTGATTCTGAAAACTTTGGTGCCGCAGCGTGCCAGTTGCAGAAGTCCTTGAACTCAATGGTTCTTTTTATTATGTGATATGAGATCTTTGTCCTTTGTAAATGAATAAAGAGTAATGGAGAGAAACGTTGGACTTTTTCTTTTAGCTTTGCCGTCACTGATTAAAGAAGCTGAAGGGGCTTTCTAGAAATAAGCTCTGTTTGGACCCAGGCACCTTAATTAAATTGATTGCTCAATTACTTTTGGACTAAAAGAAAGAAAGAAAGAGCAACACTTGATTAAAATTCTGCTCTGAAGAAAAATGAACACCTGTTTTTTGTAAACACTGTAGCCAGAGGGATCTCAGTCAATGCTTGCAAGAGAAAAAAGCACTAGCAAGTCGTGTTTGGGGAAGAAGCGGCAGCCCAGGACAATCCAGCAAAAGAGGGAAAAGGACATGCGTTTACATGCAAACAAAAGATAATCTTAAAGCTGTCACCTTAAGGAGACATACTAAGTTTTATTTGAATACTAATCAGCTTGCAGAATCCAGCATACAGAACTGTTGATAGCTGGCTTGGGATCAAGGGTGCTTTTCTGCATCTGGCAACAACATGGGTCATTCTGACTCCACTGTAAGCACATGTCAAAGAACAGGAGTCACTGAGGGGCAAATTACTCCATTCATTTCAAAGGATGGCACTCACCCAGCACAGAGGGAAGAGTGATGCCATATTGTACTTCCTTGAAATGTGTGAATAGCATCAACTGAAGTGAATGGCAACGTGCTTTTCCGAATGTGGCAAATGGATGGGATGAGGGAGAGATTTAGGATCTGTGCTTGGTTTCTGCTTTGGGCTCCTTGCATTTCTCTCTCTTATCTAAAATGCATCTTGCCCATTTCCCCTTGCAGGGACACATTATGCTCTGGGAGAGAGAGGTGCAAGATCAGTTCTGGATTTGATGGAGAAAAGTTTGGACAGAAAGCCTAAGGGAAATATGCACCCTATGGCTGCAAAGGTATGGATTTTTATCCCATCTGAAACAAGCCTGGAAGGGAGCTACATGTGAATACAAAATGGCCAACTCTTATACTCAGAACAGAAAGCTACTAATTTGTGTGCTGCCTTCCTATTTTACAAGTTAATCTTCTTTCTCCCGAATGTAAGTTCTGTTCCTGAATCTACTCTTTTCCAGTCACTGCCAGATGTCATAGATCTCCAACCCTCTTTTCATTTTTAAGATCTATGAAAAGAAGGGGTGGGTGAGGGAAGATAGATTTTTGTAGCCCCTCACTGACTTACATCACTAGATGCCTTATTGCTTGATGATTCGCTGCTGCTTGTGTGAATTGTTTCAATTGAACAAAATTGATTTAAGGTTATGCAAAGTGATGATACAGAGCCTAGGACTTGCCGATCAGAAGGTCAGCAGTTCAGATCCCTTCAACAGGGTGAGCTCCTGTTGCTCGGTCCCTGCTCCTGCCAACCTAGCAGTTCAAAAGCACGTCAAAGTGCAAGTAGATAAATAGGCGGGAAGGTAAACAGTGTTTCTGTGTGCTGCTCTGGTTCGCCAGAAGCGGCTTAGTCATGCTGGCCACATGACCCGGAAGCTGTCTGCAGACAAACGGCAGCTCCCTTGGCCAGCAAAGCGAGATGAGCGCCGCAACCCCAGAGTCGTCCACGAATGGACTTAATGGTCAGTGATGATACAGCAGTTTCCCCTATAGTGCTTGACCCATGATGGTTCTTTCACACGTGCAAGTCATCATATTATTTTCATTCATAACATTTCTGCACACCCTTTATATAAAGTACTCAGTGTAGGTATAAATATATAAAAATTGAACAATAAGATCTGTTTCATCCATACCTGGGCTGGTGATAGGCTATACAGCACAGGGTGCAGAAATGGAACAGGCAACCCTCTCTTCTACCATGCAGGTACTGCATGCAGAACGAGGACTCTTGTGTGTGGTGGAACATCTGGTCAATAAAAAAACACATCTGAGTGATACAGGGAAGGGATGCATCCTTCACTCTGTCATCATATAAAACAATAGCGAGTCTTGGGCCACCTCACCAACACAGTTATTGCCACATAAGCTTTATGCTAATCTTTAAGGCACCACAATATTCTTGTTTTTCCTGTGACTGGCTATCACAGCTGTTTTCTTCTAGGAAGGCACCAGCCTTTCTGAACACTGGGTACCGGCACAGTTTTCATGAGCAGGAGATGGTGACCTAACCTTGACTTCTCCCTTTCCCACTAGGTAGATATACCATAACAGTCCATCAAATTCTCTGCATTCCATCTTGTTTTATGTGTAGGTTAAACAGCATTCATATATGTTTATATGAGGGTGGGGATCCGGAATAGTAACACCAATCATCCACATTATATTACTGAATGCCTCTGTGTTTGCAGAACTCTTTGGGCCACAAGAGAAGAATGAAAGCTAGATTAGAATCATGGGAATAAATACAACAAGGTTATTGTTTGAGTTGCAATTCTTCCTGCTTCTTCTACTTTCTTTTTCTTTCTTTTTTCTTTTTTCGAGGGGGTTGTGTAAAGTTCTGCAAATGATTGTATTAATCCAATTATCATATGCTTCTGCCATGGGTTTCAGTGGCAGAGTTCCAGTAATTACTCTTCATTAGTATTCATTAGTACCAGGTCTTGCCTGATCTCAAGTTCATGTTGAATAAACTCGGCTGTAATATTTTTGATATGGGCTAGATGTAGAGGTCACCGTGGAGGCATTAATTAGGCCTGGTCGTCAGAAGATATTTTTGTGGCTCTTCAAATGAGTTTTGCTTCAGATGCGCCATGGCTTTCCACTTGTGAAGTGTGAGCAGATATGCAAAGCAGAGTTAGCAGCAAAGCCGACACTTCAGCATCCTAAGAATCTAAGAGCGTAGGCCACAAGAAAGCCCAAACACACACACTGTCTGCAACAATCTTCCAAAAATGCACAGTTTTTCGGGACTATTTCTTTACAACTCTGACTTAAGCATATATCTTCTGAACTCAAGTTAAAGTGGAAAGCGTGGGTGCTGGAAAATGACGCTGGGTGATTTTCTTGGAATAGATTTCTCCCCCAATTAGATGTTGTAACGGATTGGAAGATCTTGAAGACATCACTAACCAAATGCTAGACTCTGGAGGATTGGGGAAAAGAAATGGTAAAAACCAGCATGCTTGTATATTTTCTTTTTTAAAAAAATCCTTTAGACCACTTCTTCTTTGGCAATGCTGAGATACGTCTCAGAGAGGAAGAGAATAACTTTCTTGTGCAAGAGGAGTAGACATCTTCTTCGTTCAGAGGCTGTATACTACTGAAAGCCAGCTTCTCGGGAATAACCGCAGGAGAGTCTTATTGATTTCATGTCCTGTTTGTGGGCTTCCTATAGCCATAGAATCACAGAATTATAGAGTTGGAAGGGACCAAGAGGGTCATCCAGTCCAGCCCACTTCAATGAAGGAATCTTTAACCCAATGTGGGTTAAAGAACCTCAGGCTCTACCAACTGAGCTGGCTGGCTGCCCTGATTCAGAAGGGCTTTTCTTTTGTTCTTCTGTTTTGAGTAAAAATTAAAACTGCATAATAACATTTTTTTAAAAAAGAGGATGACATTGTTAAGCTCAAGCTAGCCTACACTTTACTCTCTATGCATGTATTTATGTATTTCTAGGTCAATGTCTTTTGATGTATTTAAAAAAGAAAAGAAATGTAATCTTATTTGTCTTTTCCATTTCATTAATTTTTGTTTGATTTTATAAAATATTATGAACTTGAAAAAGCAACAGCTATTCAAATTATCTCAGTAGGTCCCAGACAAGTTTGCAAGATATGGAGGCTTTGTACAAGAGATATTGATGGCTATTTGCAAATAGCTGTATCTTTCAGAAGTTTCATTTTTTAAAGAAAATAATTTAAATAATAGGTAAGCAAGAAAATCTTCAATGAACATTGTAGTCTTATGCATACTTTGGCTTTTGCCTTACTGAAATAGCAAATCACAAACATAATAAGGTGATGTCCAATAAGTCTGCTCTGAGTATGACTAACATTGGAGATCACCCAATAATGTTAGGGCTCAGATACTGAGCTTACTGTAATGCTATGCCCGATGTATTAAATACCAGGAGTACTATGGATGAGAAGCCAGTCTTGTCAGTAGAAGTCCTGCTGTCAGGGACTGGACAGAGGAGGAATTGTGGAGATCGCCTTCCCAGCCTGAACCTTCCAGAGAAGAGGAAGACAGTATAGATTTACAACAGTGGTTTGCGGGAGGTCACAGCTCAGAGGCAGATGAAGGGCAAAGTTGGGGAAAGTTGGGAAATAATGGGAAAAGTGTAAATGGCTTACACTTATCACGAGAAAGCATTCCAGACCCTCCTCCTCCCAGAACCTGGCAAACAATGAAAGTAGGAGAGCAAAGGGCTCAGAGACAAATGGCCCTAAGCGGCCACCGTAAGGTGGGTGGTGCTGTTGATGATTGAGGAAGTGGAGAGAAGGGGGTGGTGGTGGAGATTTACTCGGAGCAACACCATTACTCCAAGAGGCTGCATTTCTAAGCTTCTCTCTGTGAATATTGAATAAAAGACATTGGAAAGAACTTTCCTTGTCTTATCTATTCCTGGCAGCCTACCGTGGGGGGATTGGATTCCCTGATGCCTGACACCTGCACAAGGACTTCTGGTTATGTGACAGGGCTGTCTCCCATGCATCCTGCTCATTTGCGGGGCAGGGACTGTGAAGAATTCCAGAACAGCATGCGGGAAGCGGAGAGTGGGGAAACTCTTTATTCTGGAAAGCTGCAATGATGAAACATTTGCCATAAACTGTGGCATTGAATTCTATTCCAGTTCATTATTTGCTGTTTTGAATTCCTTTTGGTGTTTTCTTGTGCAGAATATTTAAGAATCAGCTACCCTTTTCCCCATGAGTAGGGCTAGGTAGTGTATAGGGCTAGGTAGGTTTTACTTTATTAAATTTCTCAGAGTTGCATCCAATGCTCTTCCAACTTGGAGAACATCCACTCAAATGATACACTTCGCTGCATTCAATGGGTCTGTTCTGAGTAATACCTTGGCTGAATGCAGTCCTTAGTCACCAACCACAAGCAAAACCAACCAATATGTACAGGCTACAAAAATTTAAAACATACCAAAAAAATGGAGACACAATCATACTGTCAACAGGTTAACATATCAGATTATGGCAACCTATAAAACTGCTAAAAAGCACCACTGACACAATTATAAACCATCCAGTTCTGAGGTGGGGAATTAACAGCCAATCCCTCAAATATGCTCAGGTGCCTGGCAGTAGAGGAAAGTCTTAACTCCATGCCAAAACTATGGTAAAGTTGAGGTCAGGCAGGCCTTGCCTGAGGGGAGAACTTTGCAGATTTTAAGGGTTGCAGCTCAGTGGTAGACTTGCCACTCTGCATGCAGGAAGTTCTCATATGTTGCATCACACCACCCTCTTTTCTTGCACAGCAACCAGAGTTGTGGCACTCCCCCCTCTGTCGCTGGAGTGGGCTACAGGAGTTTCCTCTTCGTTGCTCCAGACCACAGCCCTACCCCTCTGTCCTCACTGCCCCTACCATTTGGCAGCTCCTGAAGTGTGCTCTGTGGGAAGGCACTTTCCAAGAGTGTGTGGTGGTGACCAGTGCTACATTCCTAGAAGAAGAGGTGCCAGAACTCACCATGAACACCTCCCTTGTTCTCTTATAATGGCAAGGTGAGAGGTGCCAGAACTGAGTTTTGGTGAGTTCTGGCTGGGGGGAAAAGCCCTGGAGGTGATCTTAAGAGAGATAAAGAGAGTGAGGTGGATCTGGCACTAAACACTGCTGATATGTAGCCCCCACAACATCCCACTGGGGAATAGGGCCCTCATTGGGGGAAAAGTTCCACACACTGGCAATGAAGAAGGAAAAAAATACATTCCTTAAACAAATCTGTCAATAGACTCTGTGTTGCCAGATTGATTTTGTACACTTGCAGTTTTCTTGGCCATGAAGATAATAAAGCCTCATATTTAATGAAACTACCTTGGAAAGAGGGCATTCTAATAAGCATCCTATTGGCTAAGAGTTTATAGAATGCTAAGTTTTTATTTGTGTTAACATGGGAAGCAAAATTGTGACGGGACCATAATAGGGTTGGATTAGTTGAATTTTGATGGGACTATAAAAGGGTTGAATTTGAATGTTAGGCTTACTGGCATTTGATTTGAGTTTAGGGGTATGCTTGGGAGCAGAGGGCAGCAAAAGATGCTGTTAAGTCATTTCTGTCTACAGCATGCCCTGGTAAAATGGGAACTTGCCGATACAGCAGGCATCTGTGTCTTTTGTTTTTGGTGTTCTCCCACATTGAACTGTAGCAGAGTGGAGAATCAGGCTTGATGGGCTCCATATTTTACAACGCGCAACGCAACCCAACATCTGGGAAGCACTTAATGGAGAATTAATCTTGTTTTTAATGTGTGGGGAGCAGGGATAGCCCTAGGCATTTTGTTCTTGATTATTTGTGGTTAGTTTTATTTTTCCATCCTGTTGTCATGGTTGGCTGCCAAAAAAAAAGGCAAGAAGGAAAGCTTGGCAAGCTGTTGGGAAATGGACTAACCTGTAAGGTGTAATGGTGTGCTTGTAATATGGAGATTATTTGGTCTGCCATCCTAAGTTTTCTTCTTGATGAACTCAGTGGAAATTACCTCCTGGCAAACAAATAAACCTAGGATTAGGTTTTTTGTGTCCAGCTGGGATACTGAGTACACTGGAGGTTATTATTATTATTATTATTATTATTATTATTATTATTATTATTACAATTTATTACCCACTGTTCAGCCCAAGGTCCCTAGGAGCGTTATAGCAAATGAAACACACTATTAGAGGGTACCTTCTCCAGAAATCTATCCCCAGTTTCTGGGAATAGGAACATAATAAGCTATTCACTAATTAACTAAGGTCTGCTTTACACATGCCTGCTCATAACTTGCTATCTCATCATTTGATGGGCTCACAGATGAAGCAAACCACTTTCACTGAACAGTATTGGATGCAATCCAGCAAGAGTTTGTTGCAATTTAAGGTCCATGGAAATCTTTGGAATTTAATCACCCATTTCTGTAGGCAGATGAAGCCCTACATGTGTGTCCTATCGCAGGACTAATAACATGATTTTTTTTTTAAAAAAAACCTTTCCCTCAGAAAATGGGCAGAGGATCCAATGCATGAAGTTTTTAGTACAGCTTTTTTTTTCTTTTTAAGGCAGTAACATGGCTCAATGCTAAGTCAAGAGAATATGAACGGGAAGCATTGCAAAGAGCTTTGCTCTAAGCTATTTGGTTATAAAAAGCATTTCACATTGCAAGTACAACATTAGGAAAAGAAACCAGGCACTTCTGATGAAGTACCACCCTTTACTTGCGATACAAAATGAAAGTTTCCTTTATTTGTGGCTGAGGGAAAACTTAAGCGCAAGGAGAACTTATCTTCTGTCTTGCCTTGCCTGGCATCTTGTTTTAGGCTCCCACTTTGTTTCTGGTGCAGGGAAAGAAGGATGTGTCTTTAATAAACAAGCCTGGGAACTAATACAAATCCATGTTGACAAATGCTTGTCAGGAAGAAAACCAAAGACGCAAAATCAATACACAGCCTTGCATTAAATCTCAATGCTTAGAGATAGATATCTTTGCCGTTCCTTTCTCTCTCTCTCCCCTCCTTTTTTGTTTACTAAATAGCTGTCCCTGATTAATTTAGGATAAACAAAAATGTGTAGACTACAAAAGTATCCCCCCACCCACGCAGATGATAATAATAAAAAGTTTACAGTGAACCTTTTTCAAACAGTCTTGTATTTTATTTTAAGGGGGAACAGGAAAAAAAGGATACAGCCCACCCCTCCCAGCCTTCTTTCTTCTGACACCATTTTACTTTAGAAAATCTCAAAGTACAAGTGAATACATGACACTCGTGATGTCTCCAGTGTACACATTTTACGTTTGATTTATGACATTACTATATAGGTGCACTTGACAGCTTTCAGATTGAAGCAGAGACAAGAGAGCTTTAAAGTGAGATGGGTTATCTGGGTAAATCTATCAAGGGTTTCATCCTGGGAGAACAAGGAGAGAGGCTTTGTAGAGCCCTGCTGTGTAGCAAGCCTCATGCTGAGCACATCCCAAGCTCCCTGACAGTTGCGCACAGCCTTCACTGTAATAACGAATAAAAGGGAGCTCCCTGTAGATTACAGATCTTCCGTGTTTTGACATTGACCTTAATACATAATTTAACCACAAAGCCTGAGAAGTGTGGAACAAGATAAGAAAAGACCACAGAACTGGCAAATAAAGTGATGTTCAATCAGAAATCATATTTGTTCCTGATAGTGGAGATGTGGGCATTAAAAAGGGAGACAGAGAAAGATTGAGGGGAAAGAAGGAGAGAGAGGGAGAGATTGAGGAAAAATGATCTGGGTTATTTGAAGAGTTATGGATCTGTTTTAAAGGACATATGGCTGTCAAGTACAAATTTGCCTAGGAAAACATGGCAAAACACACACATAGGAGTCAATAGTTATTACATTTTTCAAAATTGGAGGTTATTTCTTTTCTTGAGCAGTCTAAGCATGCCTTTAAGACTGGTCACTGTGTTCACACACAAACCTTGAACTTGGGGGTTGCAACAGGAATGATACAATGCCATGCATGGATGATGCTTAGTTTGGGAACTCGAGGATAATTATGCCTTAAGAAGAAGAGGTGGATTTCCTCACCCATTTTATGGACAGAAACTACCTTTCGTGCAATAGAGAAACAGGGTGGTGGCATGGTAATAGTATATTTAACATATAGAAACAAACAAATGCAATTCCATACAGTATATGTCTTCTCAGAAGTCAATCTTAAGGTTACTCAGTATATAGGACTGCACTGTTAGATGTTCATAATTAAAGCCCAGTGTAAATGTTCCTTATATTATTCCTCATTACAAGGATTTTGAGCAAATTTTAACCAAATTTACACATGTTTAAGCACAGTGATTTTCAGTGGGAGCAGTTAATGTGCTTAAATCTCACTCAGTCATTTCAATCTCTGCCACTGAAATGGTAAAAGAGAATTTCCGTATGCAACATTAGTGGTTTATTAAAAGGCTGCCAGAATAACAAATTATTAGCTAGTGTGTGCCTGGGCACAGAAAGCAGAGTCCAGAAACAACCAGCATTTGTATGAACATAGTTTGGCACAGAAAAGTCAAGATGGTTTTGTAAAGGGAGACCATGCACAGAATTTTGAAAGTTAAATGTCCCCAGGTATGATATCCTGATTTATTATCTTAGCATTAGCCTGGAATCAGATTTTTCAAGAAGGTTCAGAGTAGGTAACAATACATTTCATTTATGCAAAAATCCTCCAGGATATTATCCAGCACAAGATCCATAGAGATTAATGGGAGCTCCATTCATGTGCATGGGAACTACCTTCTAGAGACCATAAAAGCAAGGGCCATCCCAAGTTCACCTACGGCTCTTCCTTCCTCTGACTGCTTTATCAAGTTCAGTCTATTACATTTCAAATGATGTCTATAGCTCATGGTACATTGAAAAGCTCTCGCACAATGAAAAAATAAAACCTAAACATTCTAATAATGGTTAGCATTTAAAAACCAAACCCTGTGGTAAGATCTGTTTTTTTATACATTCATCAATAATAAAGTATTTGTGCTTGCAACAGCTATGGTTGGTATGCTATATGCTAGGTTCTTTATCAAGAGATTCCTCAATAAGGAGATTAGGGTTTTATTTATTTATTGCATTTATAACATGCCTTTCCTACAAAGAGGGCATGGCTGTGCACATGCTACCTTATTTATCTACGCAACAACCTTGTGAGGTAGGCTATGTAAGAGATGCCCACGGTCATAGCTGAGTGAGGATCTAAATTAGGGTCCCCCTAGCCCTAGTCCAACACTCTAAGCACAACAGCCTTCTATCTCTGTCAGACAATCTTCCCTAAACTATGCCAGACAATAAAACTTAAAGTATCCATAGGGGATTGGCATGGTTTTCTAAACTCTTTCTGCCATACTGCTTCCCTGACCTAAATATCCCAGTCCTGAATCTATTAGCTCCAACAAAGCAGGTGGTGGAGGAGGAAATAAATGCATGTCTATTTCTGCTGAAAGCGCTAACAACGGGTCAGGGATGGGGTGCAATGGAGTGGGTTAGATCAGGAGAATGGTGTCAAGGAAAGGATTAAAACCCTGTTCCCCAGTGCCACTTCTCTGGTTAGATTTGGACCCCTGCTACAGCTGTCTTGAAGTAAAAATAAAAATATGATCATGGATCACCCATAACATATGTAGCGTGAGCCCGAGAGACAATTTGTGCACCAGCATCAAACTTCCTTGCAGCTTGAGCATGGGTGTACTCAAAGGAACATTTTGTTCCCGGACACTGAGGTCCAGTGCTGAGGGCCTTCTGCTGGTTCCCTCACAGCGAGAAGCGAAGTTACAGGAACCAGGCAGAGGGCCTTCTCGGTAGTGGCACCCGCCCTGTGGAACACCCTTCCACCAGATGTCAAAGGAAAAAACAATTACCAGACTTTTAGAAGACATCTGAAGGCAGCACTGTTTAGGGAAACTTTTAATATCTGAAGGACTATTGTTTTTTAATATTTTGTTGGAAGCCACCCAGAGTGGCTGGGGAAACCTAGCCGGATAGGGGGGTATAAATAAATTATTATTATTATTATTATTATTGTTGTTGTTGTTATTATTATTATTCCAGTGGAATAATAGGAAGGTCCAACAGACCAGGCAGGTATGTAATGGAAGCTGAGTGTACCCCAATCTTTTGCAGTGGTTCCTTGACAGATATGTGGGGCTTCTATGACTGGCAATCGGGGGGAAAGTTCCACTCTGATAGATTTGGAAACCACTGTTAGAACACGGAAAGATCTGGAGCTCAAACCTATGTCATCACCAGAGCTACAATTATTCCCACCCCACCCCGTCAAAAGAAAACAACAAGATTTCACAAGTCATTCAGATAGAAGGGTGGGAGATCTGCTAAATATCTGTGCATTATATATGTGGCCAATATAACAACCGTAATGGTAGAGAACATGTACGTGCGGAACAATAAAAAGATGCTAAGCAGGCCTTTCCATGTGGCGGGTACACAGTTCTTGATTTTCTCTTTGGTTGTAACTTCAAAGCTGAAACCAGCCATAAATCATTGGCAGGGTGGGAAATGCAATAAAAGACTTGGAAAGACACCATCAGGGGTACATCAAATGTGGACTTTTAAGAAGCACAAAAAGATGCCATGGCTCTGAACTTCGAGCCAGCACATCACCTAGTGATGATGTCAAATGCAGGGCCAAAAGAAATACGCTCAGTCTTAGAATGCACACACAATCTGATGATTTGAGGATGTGAATATCATCAAACACTGATATGTCACCAAGAAGCACAGAATCAATCAGAAGGCATCAAAGAGCTATGCTAACACGGCATGCAGGGAGAAATTCTGCAAACTGCCAAAGAGCAAGTCAACAATCGTTATCTGCACGTTTCTAAAAGACTTCATATTTGTAGGAGTAGCTGCATATTGTATATAATGTGAAGTATAATGCTGTTGAGAATAGTGGTGGAGTGGTACATTTTGAAGTGCAAGAGCTCCTCATGAAGTCTCCATAGTCACACTGTCAAGATTTAATAGACATGCTTCCAATACAAATCCAAATAAATTGCAGGCAGTTGTGTTAATCCATTATTACACACACACACACACACACACACACACACCAGCAGTATATAGCATAATAACCAATATATCAGGATTAACGTGACTGCAAAGTTATGAACAACTTTCTGGGAATAAGCTGAATTGAACTCTGTGGTGCTCAGTTCTGACTGCATAGCTTCAAGTTGTAAAACACAGTGGATGTTAGCAAAAGATAAATGCAACTTTTATCTTGTAGATGGCTAACACTTTGCTTAGGGGTTCAATTTGCCCCCCTCCAATTTTTGATGGCCCTTCAATATTAAATTGATTGTGGTGACGGCAGCAAAATGTTGTGCTACGTTAAATACAGAGGTTTAAACCTCTCTGCTCAGCCTGGGAATGCACCAGAAAGCAACAAGTCCCTCCTCAACTGATCCACATGGCGCAGCAAAAGGTGGGCCTGTGTGCAGGAGAGTGGTGTGTCTACACCCATTGCTGGCATGTGGTCCCCTAGAAATTTTTGCTATGGCTTTTAAAGGGAAATCCATACAATCCTGCAAACAAGCATTATTTAAAATAAACTGCTGGTGTGGAGGAGAAACCTCATAAGATAAAAGAATGTATCCAGCCTCTGTATGATTGTTTCCCTAATTTTCTTGTTTCCTTTTGTGCTAAATTGTTACAAGCAAACTTGAAAGGCTCATGTCATCTCACCCATTCACCAGAGCAAGGGCAGTCTTTTCAATTACCCTGGTGCTCTGACAGATGATGCCGTAACTCCTGCTATGAAAAAAATAAATAAAATAAAGTCCTGGAGCTGAGATTCCCTCTACAGTATCACTGGCTGAGAAGAAAAATGTCAGGAGCTGTATTTTGTCACGTGTTAAAGTCTCCAAGCCAAGCACAATCTGGTCACTGGCATTGAGGAAATATTGGGCACAGGAGAAACTCTTCCGAAGTAGATATATATGGAAAGAAATGAAACAGAAGCCATAATATTGGAATTGGCTCAAGAAGGGAGAAAAGTGGATGACTGAGGTAGCAGTGAACCCATGGCCTGGTTCAGGCCTGCCAAGCCATTTTAAGCTGCTCATCAGCTGCCATACTGTGATGGGTAGGAAAATATCTGTGTCGGCTCGGCTGAAGAACAGAGATAAAGATTGTCCTTCCCATCAAGGTACTGGGAGAATAGGTTTAAATCTCTCTGCCCAGCCTAGCATGATGATGGGACAACTTGAATGTCCATTACAGTGCTGCACTGGGTGGAGAGGAAGCTGTGATGGAACGGAATGTGGTGTGTGCATGGATGCATGCATGCATGAGTGTCAGCACAGAGAGTGTGACTATTTTGGCCATGACTGCTGGTATGTGGCCCTGAACGAGTTGGCCAAACCCAACTTCAGCCCTCAGCCCAACTATCATGGAGGGGAGATAAGGCAGGAGAAGAAGGAGGGTTCACTACAAGTACATGCTACTTGTAATAGTGAAGCTTCCCTTCACAGGATGGTTGTGCAAAAAGGGGTCTTCCATCCTCACATCTAATTTCGGCCTTAGAGCACCATCAGTTAGATCGCCCTCTTTAAAACCTATGATCAATGGAAACCCATTCAATACAATCAGTGCTGACAGTGGTTGGCAAGGCTTTACACACTTTGCAAACTAGACCCCCTCCATTAACTCAACCTTTGATGTTTCATCAGACTCAAAATACACGATCCAGAAGGAAGCTATGCCGTCTTTCCACGTAAACCGAATCGTTCTTAAACAGGATTGTTCTTAAACCAAGGAACCACTGTATTTGTGTCCTCTTCAAGGAACGGAGGAATCAGAATCAGAATCTCCCTTCATGTAAAGGTGGTCTACACAGGTATATCAGCACACACACAGAGTTCCTTCACAAGCCAGTTGAATGCTTGGGTGGCAATGTGGCGTAGTGGATGAGGTGAATCAACAAGGCCCCATAATCCCCCTTGTGCATTTTTTCAATGTATGTAGGTGGTCATCCTTTTTTATTGGCAAGGACTCTCCAGGCGCTTAGTCTTTCCTATCACCTATCCAATCCACGTTAGGGACGCAGGTGGCACTGTGGGTAAAACCTCAGCACCTAGGGCTTGCCGATCGTATGGTAGGCGGTTCGAATCCCCGCGGCGGGGTGAGCTCCCGTCTTTCGGTCCCAGCTCCTGCCCACCTAGCAGTTCGAAAGCACCCCTAAGTGCAAGTAGTTAAATAGGGACCGCTTTATAGCGGGAAGGTAAACGGCGTTTCCGTGTGCTGCACTGATGCTGGCTCACCAGAGCAGCTTCGTCACGCTGGCCACGTGACCTGGAAGTGTCTCCGGACAGCGCTGGCCCCCGGCCTCTTAAGTGAGATGGGCGCACAACCCTAGAGTCGGACACGACTGGCCCATACGGGCAGCGGTACCTTTACCTTTATCCAATCCTTTTAACAGGACATGCCAGGCACTGAACTCTGAGCCTTCTGCGTGCAAAGCAGTTGATTCACCAACGAACTGTGGCACCCCCTCCTCACATTATTTTCATCGACACTTTACTGAGGAGGTGTGTGTTGGCAATGCCCATGTGGTTTGGGACCCCGCCCTTTCCGGGTATGAACCTTTCTATTGCAGATAAATTGATTTAGGACAGGATAGATAAAGCTACTGCTATAGCAGTGACAGGTTTTGAAAAGGAGACTAGGCCCTTAACCTAGTATAAAGCAATATCATACCACCCTACTTGCACGACACAGGCCATTTTATAAGACATGGGTTAAATGGGTGTCTAGTGTGTACCTACAGTGCAGCCATGAGGCACTTCAGAATTCTTTGCTTCAGTCTGGGGTGTATTAGACAGATCCCACCTTGCCTTCAACAAGTGTGGAATCTTTCCAAACGATCCCACTTCAGTTCAAGATTCACCTGAATCCACTGCAAGGTCCTAATACTAATACTAAAATGTTTTTCTTGGAGTTTTTATATCTATATAATATACTTAGTATATGCTGATATACTTAGTATATAACTAACAAGAGAGTTTGAAATCAGGCTTGTGACTTCATTTTTTAAATATAAATATATATATAGTATATAATAAATATAAAAATAGTGCTTAAACATATGGGTGTGATTCAACTAAGTTACTTAGAAAAGACTCCTTGAAATAAGCATGGCTAAGTTAGGTCAAGTAATGTCAGTGGGTCTACTCTTAGTTGAAAAGTATCCAGTCCAATTGATTTCATATTCACAATGTCTTGACATTTTTTTTCTCCATTTCACTATATGAAAGTTAGATGTCCCAACTGTATCTACTAGGTGCCCACTATCTGACACTGGGTGTCCATTTGGCCATAAAACTATTAGGTGTTTTTTTTTTTTAATGGCCTTGCCTGACTTGCTTCCAGAGTGTACCATTCTGAGTCTTCAGCCTTCTGGAGGAGAGTATATGGTTAAATAAGACTTGAAGAAGTAAAGCAAGCTGACAGAGCCTTTTGGGATTCCTCATGGTCCTGCAATGAGTAATAACACCACATGTTAATTGAATTCCCTGCTGTGTGGATTGAACAAGTCCCTTTCCCCTGCTATCAGGGACAGCCTGGCTGATTTATATCACTTGTATAAGACTAGGCCGAGAATAAGAACCCGTTATTCAAAGGGTCATTTTGCAGTAGTTGTGGAACTAAGTCACCACAAGCAGCCGATTTTTGGTGCGATGCTCCTTTTATTCATTCGACATCAGTGTACATGACACAAGGAAGATACCTGTCCCAAGGAGCTGCCCAATTTGTAGATTTCTCTCATTGCCTCCTAGAAAACTTCAACATGTGAGCTGATCCAGGAGATGGTGAGCTGCAATCTTAAAGAGAACTGGAAATGGATTGGGACCCTCAGAAGTTGGGTGATCATGCCATAAAATGCATCTAGACAGGCAAGGACTGCTGCTGACATTCATAACCGCTGTGGAGGTTTGTAATAAAAATAAGTGCGTAAGATTGCACATTATCCTGGAAATTTAAGTCTATCCACAATAAACATTCTGCTTCATATGGGCAGAGACGGAAATGTATGAATTATTCATATTAGTTATGAATGCATGTAACACCCTAGCCATCAGTATGAATTATGTTGCATGATAATTCAGCCATTTTGGGGTGTGGGTGTGCAGTTACACACAAGCTTGCAAAGGCCCCAGGCCATTTCTATGGCACTTTATTGACACCAGCCACAGTTTGTTGACCACTCAGTTGTGCTCTCAGGAAAAATATGGACACAGTCCAACCATGATTTTTAAAAATGATTTTGTGTATTTATAATATTATTATTTAGAAATATTGCTTCTGAACCCAGATGTGGTATAGCAAGATTCCATGGCTGCAAAAAGCCAACTGTTGTCCTACTTTATGCCCCAGTGGCTATGGTGCGAGGTGTCAATCCGAGAGGTGGTTTTAAAATTCTCGTGAAAGTTCAGTTTTAAGTGAAAATTTATCCTAATATACACCTTTTTTGGATGCAATTTTGCCCAACACATTTTTGTAAGCATTTCCCCAAACAGAATGCATTTTTGTATGTTGTTTTCTCTAACATATGCATCTTCATGCAGACTTTTCCCTAATATATGCAATTTTGTACACAGTTCTGGGTTGGAGAAGTGCAGAGTACAACATTTGGAGAAATGGGAATTCTGAAGGACAGCTGCATTTTGGTTTGTGTATTGTTGTGGGACGTGCAAATTAGGTAGGTTTTTATTCAAATGAATTTCACCCCATCTCTACTTATGCTCAAGCCAATTTAAATCTGGCCAGGTGGCAATTCTAGGTACATTTGGATATCTATTTTTTTTTAAAAAAGAAAGGCAGGGTGAGTAGCTTAACATTGTGTCTTACCTGTACTTTTTTTAGAAACAAATTCTCTTCTATTAAAAATAGTAGAACTAATTTCGTAGCATGTTCAAATAGGGATAATAATAAAAAAATCTGTAAGGAAGCGAAAATCTTTTGGGGCCCAATTACTGTTAATTTGTAATCCTGGAGGTCAAGTGCCTGATTAAATATTAACATAGGAGAAAGGTCACTGTCTTTTGCGATTCTCTCTGCCCTGTTTCAGTATTCCATCAGATACAAAGAGCTCTTTCAGTGAGCGTTTCACGAGAGAAGAATTGTTTTGCTTGAGCCTAATCAAGGCCTGCCTTATGGTTTTAATCTTCAAAAATGAAAACCAATCACTTGTGGTGTCATATCTATGGAAGTTTTCATGGACTGGCTGGATGCAGAGACTGGTGGGACTGGTGGGAGGCACCAACTGGGGAACCCGCAAGGGAAGAAGGCTCAGAGCCAGAGGGTGGGTGGTGGGATGATGATGAGTGGCCAGAGGGAGAAGAGCAAGCAGCCTGGGAGGAGGAGTTGTCAGAAGGTGAAGAGGTAACAGGATTTAAGGAGCAGGTGGAGTCTGTGGCAGAGAGAAGTCCAGTAGCAGACATAGAAGCAGAGGCTGGACAGCAGGGAGACCAAGAGGCAGAGATGAGGCAGGCTGGTGAAGAAGCCAGGGGGTCTCCCCCTGCCTGTTGAGACTAGCTCCTCTCCCCCTGGTCTACCAGAATCAGGAGCAGTATGAAGAGGGCAGAGCAAAGACAGACAAAGCGTCGGAGTCTCAGATTGCTTGGGAAAGGACCTGGGGTAGGAGGAGACTTAGGGTACTGTGGGAAGGTGGGGACCTTCAGTTCTTGCAAATGCCTCATTGGGGCTAGACCTACTGGGAAGCGTTGACACACTCATTAGGCCTGACCTCCTGGGCTGTTTTGTTTCTTTGAATAAAGATAGTTAACTTCACTGGCACCATGTGAGTTATTGCTGACCTGCTCCTGACACCCACCCTGACAGAAGTCAATGCATCTAGTGGGTTGGTTCCTTTAAATGTTTGGATCATCAACCAGCAGGTGATACCGAGAAGCATCCAACTCCCAGTGCAGTTTCATAAACTTCTTTATGATCAGATTCCCATCAGCTGTCTTTGGCATTCTTGACAGCAGTTGACCAACTCTGGCCATAGGACGGCTACATCTGACTGCAAGCTCAGATTTGGGGGGACAGGCCATAGCTCAGCTGCAGAGCACATCTCAGGTTTAAGTCCTGGCATTTCAAGCTAAAAGAAAAGGGGCAGACTGCTTCTACCACCACCATCACTCATTATTGATGGTGTTATTAGTCTAGGGAAGAAAGCAGACATTTCCAGTCCTGAGGCAGCTTGGGAAGTGATTTTTTTTTTATCAGAACCATGACAGGGGAAAGAGTTAAATCCTGTCCCAGAGCCCCAATCTCTCTCTTTCGCCCTGCCCCAACAGCTGTTGCTTAAAGAACAAAAATCAGGCTTGTTCAATGCTGACATGTGTTTAGCATCACATCTAGTTCGGCCTTAATTTATTTAAACGAGCTGCATAAATCCCAACATGTTTCAGGCAAATAGCTCTCGATTAGCAAATAGAAGAGCAGATAGAGGCTACCTTTGGAAGAAGAAGAAGAAGAAGAAGAAGAAGAAGAAGAAGAAGAAGAAGAAGAAGAAGAAGAAGAAGGTCTTAACAATTAAGCATTTCCCCCCTTGAAATAAACGCACACAATGAACACTGTGTGAACAATGGCACATGAATAGGAATGATTACCGTGGTATGAAGTGAATGATACTTACACCTGAGTAAGGGTGTGTAAATATAGGCTTGCAGCCCAAAACATGCAAATGAACATACCAATAATTCTGCAGAGAAAACAAAATTTAAAAATATGTACAGGGATCAAAATATATTTCCTCAAAACGTAAGGAAAAACAGAAAACAAATCTCCTTAGGTACAAAATGTAACTTAGGAACTTAGGCAACAATCATATACAGAATCAAACCACGAAGGCTCTGTGAAGAACAACAACAAAAACATTTAACCCTCAAATAAGCAAGGACTGGAACAGCTTTCCGAACTCCTCACTGATCAATAAAAAGAATAGGATTCCTGGCATAGCTTCATATCAAAAGGCTTGTCTAACTGGGAATGCTTGTATAACTTAGGCCCCAAATCTCTGAAAGACTGCCTCCTTCCCAACAGACCCTGTCAGGTTTTAAGATCAGCAGGGCAGACCCTCTTGGCAGCTCCACTGCCCTCAGAAGCTAGGAATGTTGGGGGGGGGGGGTCCGGGAGAGGGAAATCTCTGTGGCAGCCCCCAAGTTGTGGAATCCCCTCTCCGCAGAGGCGTGTCTGGCACCTTCATAATACAGCTCTTGAAATCTGTTGGAGATGCACTTCATTGCCTTGGCTTGGACGCCTGAGATGTGCTTTTGGGATCCACCCTATTCCTGTGATTTGATTATTTTTCATGTTGAATTTAAGATTGTTGCAACCCTCCCTGTTACCTCCTGGCGAAGGTGGGTAATAAATTTAACAAGAGCAGCAGCAAAGAGCATAATCATAGTTATATCCTCCATGTGAAGAGGTATCAGGGCTACATGCTAAGTGCCTTATGGGCTGAGAAAGTTCCAAAGTACGTAAGAAACTGTGGTCCTAATGCAGCATTTTACACAAGCTTCTTGGCAGAGAGCTCTAGTAGGTATTAAAACCTGTGGTCCTCCCAGACTCAAATCAAGGAGTGGTGTGAGAAAGGCATGTGCCCAGGGCAGTGTGTGTGTGTGTGTGTGAAGCATCGAAACAGCATAATGTATGAGAAAGAGAGCAAAAAACTTTTATTGCTACATTTTATGGACATTTTCCCTTCTCAGGTCCATTGGCTAATTAAAAGAGGAATTAAAAAATCAACTTGTTTTTAAGGTCTGATCTTATCAGCATTACAGTGGTACCATAGCTGTCAACGTTTCCCTATTTCAAAGGGAAATTCTCTTATCCCGAATAGGATTCCTCGCAAGAAAAGGGAAAAGTTGACAGCTATGCAGCAGCGGGAGGCCCCATTAGCTAAAGTGGTACCTCAGGTTAAGTACAGTTTCAGGTTAAGAACGGACCTCCAGAACAAATTAAGTTATTAACCCAGGTATCACTGTATTATTATTATTTTTAAAATGTAAACTGCTTAAAAGTTGTGGTGAATAAGCTGTGTACGAATCCAGATAGATAGGTAGATAGGTAAGCAGATGAATTAAGACATATATTGCTCAATAGCCTAGTCGTAAAACAAGCCAAAACAAGAAGGGAAAAAAAGGCGGAGCAGTGCCCACCTAGGTACAAAAGGAAAGGTATGGTTTATTTCTATTTATTTCCTCGCATTAATTTTCTCCCTTTCTTCTGTCATGGGATCCAAAGGGTGGTTCCCCAGTAGGCCCCCAACCAGGCACTGAACAGACCCAGATATCTATTTAGCTTCAGCAAGCCAGGGAAAGGCTTTTTACTTCTTTATTTTATTAAATTTATATACCGCCCTTCTTCACCAAGAAATCCCAGGGTGATTTGGTAATATTGCTTTGCTAATATGGCGCCCTGAGTGAAGACAAAAGTTGCACCCTCCTTCCAGTATTTCTCATTTTCACAATAATTCATTTTGATACAGTTGCTTTTAAATATTTTCACTAGGTACCTGCATAAATATAGGTATTATTATTATTATTATTATTATTATTATTATTATTATTATTATTATTATTATTAGCATAGCTCAACGGTAGCATAAAGTGCCCGGTTCAAACCCTGGTGATTCCATTTGTTAAAAAAGTTCAGTCAGAACACGTAGCGCAAAACCTTCTCTGGAGTGCCACCGCCAGTCAGGTGAGTAGACAACTCTGCCTTTAACTAGAAATGAGACAAAGCACGAGGACAATACGGATATGTTGGGTGCAAATGCTAATCACACATGTAAACAAGCTCCATGGGGCACCTATAGTAAGATTGACTCTCTGGTCAGGAAGTCCTCGTCCTTTAACTGCCTCCTCATCCACTTCACCACCAGGTGGCAGTGTAGTAATTACAATCTGCTCTCTGGATTTGTATTCTTGCATCACCATAAAAAAGAGCTCTTTCCCAGACATATTCCTGCAGTCCTCTAGGAGGCTGTCCACCAATGATTCATCCGAACTGAATTCTGCTAAATCTGGTCTCTGCATAAATGTTTTGCTTTCTCATTTTTAAAATGAACTGTGAATACATATTTAACATTTAATGATAGGGCTTACCCGAGAAATGCCAGAGAGGCAAAATAGCCTGCATTTTGTGGGAAACGTATTAAGAATCTGAGGTATCTAGAAACAGCTTTTGGGAAAGTAGTCCGGTGTTCAGAGTCCAGGCAGAGGGGCCTAAAGAGCCTGACACATATTGGGCCGCTGTTAGTTTTATATGCATAGATGCTGAAAAAAAGAAACTACGGAAGAATTTATGCCAATTCATGCTTTCCAAAACCTTAGCTTGCAGGATGGTGTTTTGATTTATTGTATGTAACAGATTTCATTAATTTTTTATTATATTAAACAAAATATTATACGCTGCATTTCAAGACAAAATCTTCCCGAGACGGCTTACATCAAACTACAATATCCATGAAACCACAATGTAAAGGAACCACTGCAATATTAAAACAGCTGCAGTTAAAACAATCTAGGGCACCACATATCATTTAGTTTCAAATTTTTGTAATGGTGTAAGTTCCTTTATTATTAAGTCTCACACAAGAACACTATTTGTTTCCTCCCTATAGATACTAATTTATTGGAGAATGTGAGAATTCAGCAGAGAATGTGCATAGACACCAGTAGTTCTGCACATTCACACAGAGGGAAGGAGAATGTGCAGCACATGAAACCACGTATAAGGCAGTTTGAACGTTGGATAGTCAGCACATATAGTCTCCAAGGGATTCTGGAAAATGTGCATTATGGAAAAATTGCAGTCAGGCAGTATAGACAGTGTCAGTGTCCTGATTCTCAGCCTACTTACCATTTTGCTTGTGAAAAGCCCTGCCACAATGGGGAAAAAATTGTGCCTTTGTTGTTACCATTGCAACAGATTAACACAGCTTCTCTTCTATGGAAACTGCATATAATTTAACAGTTTGTGCATTGGACCGTCAAAGAAGAAACAGTGATGAAAAGACTATGGAAGCTCATCCCAGATTTGTCTCATAATAGCTTGCATTACTATGGGTTGAAAGCCAACATTAGTCCTACTTAGAGTAGACCCATTAGAAGCCATGGGCAAGTCCACTGCATTCAGTGAATCTACTCTGCATATGACTAATCGGGAATCTCAGGCAATGCATTTACCATCTTGTTACCCAAACTGCAGGGAACTGCTGAGCTATCACTCTAAAGAGGACACAAAATGCACTAAGAGTTTATTCATCATTAGGAAAAATGCATTGGGTTCATAAATACTGAATACAAATTGCAAAAGTAATACAAATGTTAAAGGACATGGCCTTTTGTTAGATCAAATGTCAGTTCTGCTTGATTTATTTGGTTAATAGACAGAGAACTGGTAGCGAATCAATTAACAACAAGTAAAATAGAAATTACAAATTTTGGGGGATCTACAAATGATTGGCTTGTTGTGGTGTGTGCCTGTGCATATGTACAGTTGCACACCGCTTTGATAGTCTATAAACTTTCTCACCTATATAAATAAATGTGTGGGAAATAACCAAATCTAAGAAACTTTACAAATTTGGCTCAAATTAAGATGACAATACAGCGATGTTATAGTGGTCTAAATGGTTAATTACTGTAAGAGTCGTTTTGGAGAAGAAGCAAAATACAAATATAGTCCTTCCTCTGAATTATATAACGATAAGGTAGGACTGAAATATTTAATTTTCTCTCTCTGTACGTACAGAAATGCAAGCAAACTATTAGAAGAGGGAGTTTACAATAATTTAACATAGACAATCTGCTGAGGATCTACACTATATCCTCATTCTGTCAATCATTGTTATAGCTTGTGTTGATGTATTTATAGGCACTTCTGTGTAATAAGTGGTAAGTATTGACCATACAACCTCTGGGTAATTGCCTCCTACATAGTTCGATGTAATGTAAAAGCTCCCATGTTTGAGCTTCATTATGCTTCCTGTGAAAAGAGCCTGAAGACTGGATGTGCAATGACATTTCCCCCCAACTGTATCACATCTGGGTGTTAACACAGTGGCAGACCTCCGCGGAACGACACTAGCCAAATAACCCACCGTGCTGGGCTGCATTAGATTGTTGTGCATGTCAACTGTTTGCATTGTGATGAGCCAAAACATTACGAGGAACACTGCTGTTCCGAAAACGACATTTTCGAAACCATTTTTCATTTTATAACTCCCACAATCTTAAGTGCTTGCCACCTGCAAACCCAGCTTGGTGACTCAACGCTGCTGCTCTTTTAAGCCAAAGAATTTGCAGCGATTTTTAATGGGGAAAATTAATTGCAGAGTAAAGGGCTTAATGGCTTTAGGAAATGAGCAACATATGTCCACATCCAATAAGAGGGATCCAGACATGCAATTGTTTGTTGCTTAGGGTAAGATTTTGTGCAACTCCTACAATGGCAGTTAGGCCAAACCCCCTAAGCCCCACTGAATACAATATACATACTTAGAATTGCATGCTTTAACCTCCCTACTAGAAGAAAAGCTTCTATTGGACACTAAGGAGGAAGAGGTATGAATTGAAGGGTGAAAGAAGAGAACGAAAAGCACAGTCTATGCACACTTTGAGAGCAAGTCTCACACAGAGTTACTTCTGAGTCAACATACAAAGGACAAAGGCTGCAGAGAGTTTTCTCTGCTAGAGTTGTGTGGTCTTATTTTGCTGCTGCTGTTTTTACTTTGCATTGACCTTAATAGCCTCCAGCATTTTTTTTTAGGCTGATAGGTGATTACTAGGTTTGTTTGATAATTATGATTTTACAGAGGTTGGAGTGGGAATGGCTTGAATGTATAGGGGCAATAGAGTGTGTGTGTGGGGGGGGGTGAGGACTGGCAGACGTGCTTATCTCCCTCAGGATATTCTAAGCCTGGGGTCAGCAAATTTACCGCGCCTCGGGCTGGTGTCTCCAGCACCGATTGCGCGGTGGGCCAGAGGACGGGGGAGCGCGTGCCCATGCTATTTCCGGCGCACTTCTGGGTTGGAGGAGCACCGGAAACAGCGTGTGCGCATGTGCACGAGCCTCCTCTGACCCAGATGTGCACTGCAAATAATGCTTGCACATGCACACAAGCTATTTCCGGTGCTCCTCCGACCCGGACGTCAGCAGCCGCGCAGTGCAGCGCCGGTAAGAGCGGGCAGCGGGGGTCACCGTGGGCTGGATAAACGAGTCCCTTGGGCCTTATCCGGCCCGTGGGCCTTAGTTTGGAGACCTCTGTTCTAAGTTTTGTCTGTCTCCTCCTCCTTCCTGAGTTCTACAAAGGCGAAAGTGAGACGAAGGATGAGTTAGCAGTGCCAACGCCTGGACTGGTTGTAAGTAAGAGGGCAGGCTGAGAGTAGTGGGGCAATTTTGCACTTGCCTCATGGGCCAGCTGCCACTGAGTACAAGTCCACTCTGCTCAACTTCCTGTTTTCAAAGAAGGCAACCTACAATGCCCCAAAGAGGGGGAAAGAAAAGCATTGCATACAATGGGCTCCTTTTGTCTGGAGGAGGCTGGGATCCAGCAGAAGCTCCTACTGGAGCATGGGGGCAGGCAAGGGCGATGTGTCCCGTTTTGCCACTTGAGGGGAAACGGGCAGTGCCAATTTGCCCTGCAACTGCCACCACTGCCACGACCACCTCCCTGCTCCTGCCGCTGCCATGAGGGTGATCTCTCACCCCAAATCACGTGACATCTTGTGCACTCCACAAGCTCTTGCATGATTTGAGGTGAAATGAACACAATCTTGCCACCAAATGGTACTTTTCCGTCGATGGCAGGGCTGGCAGGGCACCCCTGGGTGATGCTTAAGTGGCCTGAAGCAGAGGTCTCACTCTGTCTAATAGCTTGGCATAATCCGGAGGCAGGCTGCTGCTGGCCCTTGCACTCTCAACCTGTTTCAGAGGGTTCGCCAGCTCTCTGGAACAGACTTTCCAGGGACAAAGAGGGGTGGGGAAGGGGAAGGCAAGATCCACTAGTGTCCTATAAGCAAAACTCCACTCACAGGATGCTCCCTCCAGTGAAAACTTAGGACCTAAGCCACAAGAACTATGTTGTGATATCCTTTCATAAACACATCAAACAGTGAGAGGGTTCAGATATTATTTAATGTGCCTGTACAACCAGGAGAGAGGGAGAATGGACAGGGTTGCATTTTTCTTCCATCCTTTCTGGCACAGATCCCTGGGAAAGGACTGCAGCTCATTGGTAGGGTCACTGCTCTGCATCTAAAAGGTCCCAGGTTCAATCCTCAGCATCGTTAAGTAGTAGTAGGGAAGACCCCTCCTTAAAATCCCGGAGAGTGGCTGCTGGTTAGAAAACAATTCTGAGCCAGATGCGGAACTATAGAGCGCCCCGCTTTATAGACCATGCTTTTTAAAGCTCTGTTCATACATAGGTAGGTAGTGCAATAATTTTAATAGCTCTCTCTTTTTTTTTTTGCCTCCTCGTTTTATTTAAGTTCCCAGTGTCACCTTTTCCACTTTGTGAAGTGATTACAAAACTGATGTGCCTAACCTGAGATGCTAATACTGTGAAAACGCCTGGAGTAAATAGCTGGTATGTAAATCCCCTCAGCAAGTAAGCTCTTTGCAGTTCACTGTAATGCTAAAATTTGTATTTCAGCTACAGGGAAGGCAATTACATGCAAATAGTCCAGAATGTAAGGGGGGGGGGACCTCTCTTAAACTACTGAAGTGGAGCTATACAAGGGAGGGGGGAACCATATGGCGCAACTGCATAAGGTAAAGATTTGAAACTCCAATGACGTTTTCTTTCATTTGGCCCTCGTTCATTATGTCAAAACAAATCAATTTGCCTTGAAAGATATAATGTCTGCCTGTCTCTGCACAGATGAATGCCCTACTTATAACAATGTATGGATATTTAGATTATGAACTTCTGTTCACCAGGGTGATAATAAACATACATTCTTCCTTCCCTGCCTCTAGAGCTGGAGGCAGATATTCACCTTGTCCTAGTTAGAACAGTCATTGATACAAGGTACCAGCAGTCATATTAATAAAAGTTGCTGCATATTTTCCCTTAACCTCCTTTGTAAAATATAGCTTAAGCACCAGAAAACATCCTTCAGCAATGAAAGGAGGTTCTGAATGTGCCCCATCACACATCTGTCTGCCACTTCAGATACCCGAACACCTAAAAAAATAGGTGAGTTGCTTAATTCATTTTTAGCATGTTGCAGTTATCACTTTTTTCTTTTTCTAACAGAGACACTCTGCACACTTCAGTAGCAGACGAGCTGGTAGAAGTTAAACAGATGGTGTTTTCTGCAGCACAGCAGAACTTCCACGTTGGGAAAAAGCCTCACCAGTTGCACTTGCCACAGAACTGCTGAAGGTGCAGAGCCTCTGTCAGTGAAAAAGATGGTGGGCAACATTTGGGCCAATCCTATTCCATAGAATCATAGAGCTGTAGACTTGGAAGGGACCCCAAGGGTCATCTAGTCCATGTTATTTCTATCCTGTCCTTCATCAAGCAAATCCAAGATGAACAACAAAATAAAAGCTTTTTAACATATCCCATAACTAGGAATGGGGGGGGGCAATGAAACTGTGTTCACATCTGAAGACAAACCTATCTAATATACAGTTTGCTGAATAATATGGGAACCGAAATGTAGCTGTCCCTCAAAATGTTCACCAAATTTTAAAGTCCTGTTACTAAGTAAATTGTGCATAAAATGCATAAATTAGTAAAGAGAACATCTAAAAATACACCATATTAGGGAAAACCTGCATATAAAAATATGTAGATTAGGAGGAATTCGCACTGATGAATGAGATTTCTGAAGGGTTATTGCAATGGAACATGGCTGAAGCTTGCAAGATAAAATCTCATTTCTTAGTATGTTATTTCTTACAAAACAAATTAAGCAAATAATGAGGGTTGTATCCAATGCTGCAATGTTTCACTGGTGCAATCGGGGTTCCATTTCCTCCCCCCCAAAAAAAAATCTGTTCTGGATCTGATTTTGAGGATGTGCAGGGGGCTGAATGGGACAGGAGAGGGAGATCCATTGTGTGCACTGAAGTCTCTTGCATTAGCTGAGTTTACATGTTTCACTTGGGGTGATCTCTGATTAGAACCATATCCCTGAATGGCATCATCAAGGCTCTGGTTCCTCAGTTCCAGATAGGTATCTGAAGAAGTGTGCATGCACACGAAAAGCTCATACCAAGAACTAACTTAGTTGGTCTTTAAGGTGCTACTGGAAGGAATTTTTTTTGTTTTGACTCTGGTTCCTCAGAGCATTTACTGGGCTAATTTCATTTCAATTCCATTACTTATTTCTTTCCCCAGTCTAACTACTGTGGTTGGAGCACGACACAAAATGAGCATTCAGATGATGCACACGTATCTCCATGGAGAGACCTTGGTCCTCCCCAAAACAGACGATGAACACAAATCCATATGTTGCCATGACAATCATGCTGCTAAAGTCAAATATTAGACATACCTGGAGTGCTAATATGATGTTTCTCCAGCATATTAGCTCACCAAAAATATATTTAATAACTCCAAATCCGCCGCCTGAGGCAGCTTCTTCATTCTACCACATGGCAGGGCCAGACCTGTTGTGATGCACACAGAAAAACCTATGCCACACAGCAAAATGGTGTTACTTCTTGGACTCAGCCATAATGTGAATCAGTCCTGCTCTTTTAGTACATGTGCTTATTATTAAGCATGTTTATTGTCCCAATCACATTTGCTTGTACGGTCATGATTTTGAACAGGCCTAATTGTGCAAGTCAAGTGCTGCTCAGAATGAGAAACAAATGAGTTCTAATTAATGGCTGAGGTCTCAGTTGTACTTAGAGTGCTGTCATTCGTACATTTCCTCAGCCAATTCATTAAGAAAACACAAAATGCACAGAAATAGTGAATAGATCAAGGTGGTTGTGGCTAATCACAGAGAACCAGAACAAGTTACAGGGTTGGCTTTGTTGTTGTTGTTAGATTTACAGATTGTTCAAAATAGTTGCCATTTCCCAGTCTCTCAACTGAGGTAGACAACGGAAAGATACCGTATGATGGTATGTCCCTTTGTTTATTTTTCTGGAAAATGTCTACGCTACCCTTCAGTGGAGTGCATCAGAACAACCCAACCATAAATAAAACAAGAAGAATTTAAAACACAAATGGTAGGGTGATAAAATCCAACATAAAAAATAACAGTCAGGAACAGCTCACATGCTGGAATTCTTGCGAACCAAAAAATTATGTCTGGCTGGTATCGGAATAATATCAAAGTTAGCACCAGATGAACATTCCAGAAAAGGA